>NW_027491107.1:452500-1052500 GCF_021521415.1 Bidens hawaiensis
ATCCATATGGAGAATACTTATTATTTGTAGTAATGGATTTAGTTGGAATAAACCTATTATTTTAATGTTATATACTTAAATGACTTAAAATATAAGGACCATATATGAAAATTGATTGAAAAAAATGTGAGGAGGGCTATGAAATTGACAAGTGGCAAAAATGGTAGGTTTTTATTAGAATAGATAGATATAAACGAAAACACAAAAATCCTACATGTCGCAACGTGGTCGCTCCTCTTATTTTTGGAGTCACTAGATTTCCTTGATTTTTAAACGAAGGCTTCTTATGCATTTGACCCGAATTCATGGGTATGTGTGTAATCATACCCAGATATTTCTTAAACGAGTTATAACATCTCATTAAATTATAAATTAATCTCACAAAATATTTGATATAAAAATTCTATAAAGTAAGGATATACTAAAAATTAATATCTGACTTATTCAAAAAAGGTATATATTATTTATAATTAAAAAACCAATTTTATTGTAAAAAAAATAAACGGGTCTTGGGTCTCATCAAACCCATATAGCTTTTAAACCGGGTTATAACATCTCATTTATTTATGAAACAATTTATCATCAAACCATAAGTATATTATTAACTCATACAATAAAAAAATAAAAATTCAATAAATAAATAAATATTAGAAACAAATAATATAAACAACCCCCATAAATAAACTAAACATTTAAAGCTCTATGGTTGTTTCTTGCATTTACTCAAGCCACCATATTGTTTTATTTGTAAATGAGAATTTCTCATGCATATGACCGGAATTCACGGTATGGGTGTCACCATACCCGAGATAACCTTAGACGGGTTATAACATCTCACTACTTTAAAAATAAATCTCACCAAATATTTGATATGCAAATCCTATAAAATAGGGATATACTAAATATTAATATCCAATTTTTTTTATATATTATTTATAATAAGAAAAAATTTTATAGTAAAAAAAATAAGCGGGTCATGGGTCTCATTAAACACATAATTTTTAAACGGGTTATAACATGCTATTTATTTATGAAACTATTTCATTATTAAACCCTAAGTATATTATTAACTTTTTTATAATAAATAAAATTAAAATGCAAAAAAAATATTAATATTAGACACGAAAAAGAAACACAACCCCTGTGATACGGGGGATAAAAACTAGTAATATATATAAACGAAAACATAAAATCATATGTGTCGCAATGTGGTCGCTCCCCTTTTTTTGAAATCACCAGATTTGCTTGATTTTAAATGGAGACTTCTCATGCATTTGACCCGAATTCACGGGTATGGGACTTATCAAACCCATATATTTTTTTAACGGGTTATAACATCTCATTAAATTAAAAAATAATCTCACCAAATATTTGATATAAAAATCCTATAAATTAGGGTTATACTAAAAATTAATATCTTATTTATTTAAAAAAAGGATATATATTATTTATAATTAAAAAACCAGTTTTATAGTAAAAAAAATAAATGAGTCTTGGGTCTCATCAAACCCATATAGCTTTTAAACCGGGTTATAACATATCATTTATTTGTGAAACAATTTATCATCAAACTATAAGTATATTATTAACTTTCATACAATAAAAAAATAAAACTTCATAAAATAAATAAATATTATAAACAAATAATATAAAACAACCCCGTAAAACGGGAATAAAAACTAGTTTAATATATATTAAGACTCGTGGTACAAAACCATTTGTTTTTTTTCCTTATTCAAAACCATTTATAAATGATATACTCATTTAACTAATTAATTTATTATTTAATTTTCTTTAATAACTCGCTAATCTGGAAGAAAAGGTTTAATACACAATTGTGTTTGATTTTGTCCTAGGCATTCCGGTGTAAACTTCGTAAAAAAACTTAGATGTATTCAAAATAAAGTTTTTTTTTGGTATCGTAAGCTATATGAGTGTCGGTTACGTGTCAAACCGAACAAAATTTGACATAACAAAATCAGTATGTGGCTTCTCTTTTATAGTTATCACAATTTTGTTTAATTATTTTTCTAGATATTTTGGTATAAATTTTGCTTAAAACAGAGTGGTATAAGAAATAAAGTACATCTAGGTAGCGTAAGCTATAGAAGTACCAGTGTTGTTCCGGTAATGTTACGAACTAATCTAAATCAGACCGAACATCATTACCACCATTGGCATTATCACAACATACACGTGTATTGGTTTTATGGATTTTGATTGATATACAACGCATGTTTTCTTTTAGGGGGAAAGGGGCACCATCGGCAATATAATTGGTTACCCATACCTATAGTCAACACTGCCGCCCTCAACCTACACTCCGTTTCGGCAACTCCAAATCGTGTACAATAACCCGATGAACTGTGGCCGTTATATGGGGTTGGGGGGGGGGGTGCTAGCTTGGGATGAAAACAAAACAAAACCTTTTTCCTATTTAACTTTCCATCATTTACCATTTTTACATACAACTTATATACATGACCAAAAAAAAGAATCATCAACCAAAAATCATGGAGTTCCAAGAATCTGTCAACCAAAAAATCTTCCACATCACGGGGGGTTTCGAACACGAGCAGAGCCGATAGAGGACGCGGTTCCAATGTGTGAGCCGGTTTGAATACTAGAGGAGCCGGTAGAGGATGAGGTTCTAATGTTTGAGCCGGTTTGAGCTCGAAATTTCAAGGGTATACACCGCAACCATTTTCTACACAACCACAACCTAGTTCTCATGTTAAGCCGTCCCAATTTTTTACTTACCCACATGAGCCTACTCTTGTTGCACCTGATCGGTATGAATGTTCTATGGACGATCAAGATGCGTTTGACCCGTTTGCGTATCGTAGCTCTACTCCACGGTGTTGCGTGATATTCTGAAACACCCACTCCCTTTTTATGAGAATCCTGACGATGTAGACGTTGTGCCGCAAACACAACAACAAGTTAATTTGGATGATGATAATGATATTGAAGAAGAATACCAAAATGAAGTTGAAGAAGCGAATACAACATGATTCGAAGGAGGGGCTATTAAGGTGAAATGGACAAACAACCAAGAAGTAGCTTTATGCAAATCATGGTGTCATTGCTTCGAAGACAAACGAGTCGGAAATCAGTTCTCGGAAAAAAGGTCGTTGCACATTATAATTCACTTATTGGCAGCGATCGAAATGTTCATCAACTTAATTCAAAACTGGAGACACTTCGTCCTCAAATGACTGAGCTCAATGGATTTTAGATACTATTAGAAGATAAGTATAGAATAATATATTATTATTTAAAGTGTTTATTGGTGTATATCTTGTTAGTGTTTTAGGTTGATTGGGTTTCCTTTATTTGTATCTATGTAACAGTATATATACCCTTTTGGTTAATAAGAATGATCATCGATCCATTCACCTTAACATGGTATCACAGCCTAGTTTTTTTCTCTAATTTCTTCAGCCGACCCTACCTGCAGTTATTGGTTTCAACCACTGCAATTATTATTATTTTTTATTTTCCTCCTTACTCCACCTTTTGTTGCAACTTTTCACTACCATGGGTGATAAACCAACTAAAGATAAACCAGTTGCCCTTCATCCGGTGTATACGGTTACGAACATTCAGAATAAGGTTCTTCTTCTTGATGTCAAAACCGTCACTTACTCTTCATGGGTAAAGTTTTTCAAACTAAACGCGAAGGGTTACAAGGTTATGTCTCACATTGATGGCACTCCAGCCCCTGCTGCCACCGACCTGAACTTCTCCACGGGGTCCGAAATCGACGCCATTTTCCTTCAATGGATTTATGGTACTTCGTCTATTGACCTTTTAGGCCGCGTTCTTGAAACCGAATCAACTGCACACGAGGCATGGAAACGACTTGAAGCGATTTTCTTGAACAACAAGGCTTCTCGGGCCGTTGCTCTCGAGCATGAGTTCACGAACTTAACTCTCAAAGCCATGCCTTCACTTGAGGCATATTGCCAACGCCTTAAGGAACTCGCCAATCAACTTACCGACGTCGACCAACCCATTACGCAGAAACGCCTACTTCTATAGTTGGTTCGCGGGTTACCTACTGAATTCGATGTTACCAGTTCCATAATCAATAACTCATCACCCTCTTGGGAAGACGCCCGAAACATGCTTGAACAAGAACAACAAAGACAGGCCGCTCGAGACACAATGACTGCTCCACCGCCAACCCCTGCCTTAGCCGCTACAGCCACATCTGATCAGTTACCACATCTACGTTAGGACAACCCTAACGGGTCTCGCCAATCAGATTCTCGTAACAACAGTTCCAATCGAGGGGGTTACAACTATCGTGGCAGAGGCAATAACCAAAGATGGAACAACAATAATCGGCAATCGGGCCAGAGATTCAATTCTTGTCAATGACGGAACAATAACCAACAGCCTCTGTATTGGCCTAACTGGTGGAATATGCCACCGCCTCCTTGTCCCTATCCAGCCGCTCAAGGCTGGGCACAACCTAACTGGATTACAAGACAACCCGCTGGCCCGTCTTCTAGCGGACAACCCTATGGTCCAACAACTGGTCAAGCCCATTTTAATGCACCTGAACCCACAGACTTAGGACAAGCGTTTCAAGCAATGAACTTGAACCAGAATACTAATGATCCATGGCTAATGGATACCGGGGCCACTTCTCATTTAACTGCCAACCAAGGTAATATCTCTCAACCGTCGACTTGTTCAATTAACTCTATTTTAGTCGGTAATGGCAACCGTGTTCCAATTCTTGGGTCGGGAAACACAACCCTACCACACGCACACAAACAACTTAAACTTAAAAATGTCCTTTATGCTCCTCAAATAATTAAAAATTTACTCTCTGTCCATCAATTTACAATTGATAATTGGGTTTCCGTTGATTTTGACCCTTTTGGTTTTTCTTTGAAGGATTACCCGACTGGGGAGCTTTTATCCCGCCACGACAGTAGCGGTCCATTATACCCGTTCACCACCACTCCTCCAGCATCTACCTTTTTCGTTTCCGAAGTTTCCAAATCATGGCATGATCGGCTCGGGCACCCGGGAAGACCTGTTATGGATTTTTTAGTCTCAAATAAATTTATTTCATGAAATAAACTTTGTTCGTCTTTTGTTTGCCATTCATGTAACCTTTCAAAGCATAAACGTTTACCTTTTCTTGATTCTGTTTCTAAAACTTTACTACCATTTGATATTGTTCATTGTGATTTGTGGACCTCTCCTTTAATTAGTCATGCTGGATACAAATACTATATGGTACTTATTGATGACTTAACACAATTCACATGGGTTTATCCGTTAAAATTTAAATCCGAGGTATATGAAAAATTTAAACAATACCATGCTTTCATCAAAACTCAATTTCACGCATCCATTAAATCATTTCAAAGTGACATGGGACGAGAATTTGATAACCATCATTTTAAATTGTTTGCCGCCACAAACGGTCTACAATTTCAATTCTCATGTCCCCACACCTCGCAACAAAATGGTAAAGCCGAGCGTATGATTCGACGCCTAAACGAAATTATGCTCACACTCCTAACCCGAGCCTCCTTACCCGGCACCTTTTGGGTCGAGGCGCTTCACACATCGGCCTATCTTCATAACATTCTCCCCACACCTCTCCTTATAAACCTCACTCCCACTGCCACTCTATACCATCGTAACCAAACCTATGATCATCTACGTACCTTCGGATGTGCGTGATACCCTAATGCTATGGCCACCAGACCCCATAAACTTGCACCTCGATCCTCATTATGCATTTTTCTCGGTTACCCGGCTGACCATCGGGGATATCGATGTTTCGACATAACCACGGGAAAGGTAATTCTCTCTTGTCACTTTACATTCGACGAGCAAACATTCCCTTATGCCACCTCTATTAACAACCCGCAACCAGACTACTCATTTTTAGACCCTTCTCCTATTTTCTTTCACCAACCAATCCCACATGAACCCTTATCAACAGTACAAATTCAGTCTACATCCCAACCGTTCACATCTACATCCCCTCATGCCAATATGCCAGCTCAACCACTCAACCCCATTACAGTCCAGTCCACATCTTCCTCTCCTGTCCAATCTGCAGCTCCTACCCAACCCGCTACTACTCACGATCAATCATCTTCCCCTTCTCAACCTGATCCACCATCAAAGTCTCATCACATGACCACTCGTGCAAAGCATGGCATATCTAAACCCCGTATTGTCTTTGACCTCCATACTCAACCTGCTCCTACCATCTCACCCATACCTAAATCCTATAACCAAGCCTTAACCGACCCTAATTGGAAACATGCCATGATTGATGAATATAGTGCCTTGTTGAACAATGAGACTTGGGATTTGGTCCCTCGACCACCAGATGCTCATATAATACGTTGCATGTGGCTATTTCGACATAAATTTCATGCAAATGGGTCGCCACACAGGCATAAAGCACGTTTAGTTGTTAATGGTAAAACTCAAGAAGTTGGCATAGATTGTGACGAGACGTTTAGTCCAGTAGTTAAACCTACCACAATTCGAACAATTTTAAGTCTAGCTGTATCTCGAGGTTGGCCCATTCATCAGCTGGATGTCAAGAATGCCTTTCTTCATGGTGACCTACAGGAAACAGTGTTTATGTTTCAACCACCTGGTTTCACGGACACAGCATGTCCGGACTACGTTTGTAAATTAAAGAAGTCTTTGTATGGACTAAAGCAGACACCTAGGGCTTGGTATCATCACTTCGCTACTTTTATTACCCGTTGCAGTTTCAAAAGTTGTGTAAGTGACACTTCACTTTTCATTTATCGGCAGGGCACTCAATGTGCTTACTTATTACTTTATGTGGACGATATTATCCTCACCGCTTCTAGTGACACATTGCTACGACAGATCATCGGTACCTTGTCTAATGAATTTGCTATGACCAACTTGGGTGACTTACATTATTTTTTGGGGATAAATGTTACAAAGAAAAATGGTGGGTTATTTCTCTCACATGCCTCTTATATCAACGATATTTTGTCTCGGGCTAACATGACAACTTGTCATCCGCTTACCACTCCTGTTGATACTCATCCTAAACTGAGTGCGAATAGTGGCCCTCGTGTGACTGATGGTTCTCTATACCGGAGTTTGGCCGGTGCACTTTAGTATTTAACGTTCACTCGACCGGATATATCCTATGCTGTTGAACAAGTTTGTCTTTTTATGCATGATCCTCGGGAACCTTATATGGCATTCCTAAAGCGTATACTTCGTTACTTAAAAGGTACAATTGAGTTTGGTCTTCACATTTATCCCTCTAAATCTATGCATCTTATGGCTTACTCTGACGCGGATTGGGGGGGGGATGCCCAGATTCTCGTCGTTCCACATCTGGTTATTGTGTTTTTCTTGGTGATAATTTGATTTCATGGTCTTCCAAGAGACAAGCTACTATTTCCCGCTCTAGTGCCGAAGTAGAATATCGTGGAGTAGCTAATGCCGTTGCTGAAACTAGTTGGATACGAAACCTTTTAATGGAGCTTGGTGTTTTGACTCGTTCTGCTACTATTATTTATTGTGACAACGTGTCTGCCGTTTACTTATCTAGCAATCCGGTCCAACATCAATGCACTAAGCACGTTGAGATTGACATACACTTTGTTCGCGAAAAAGTTCAGGTGGGTTATGTACGTGTTTTACATATTTCAGCAGAATTCCAATATGCGGATATTTTCACAAAAAGGTTGCCTAAGGAGTTATTTACGCGTTTTCGGTCCAGTCTGGGCGTCCGACCTCCTGCCGCTTCGACTGCGGGGGGCTATTAGAAGATAAGTATAGAATAATATATTATTATTTAAAGTGTTTATTGGTGTATATCTTGTTAGTGTTTTAGGTTGATTGGGTTTCCTTTATTTGTATCTATGTAACAGTATATATACCCTTTTGGTTAATAAGAATAATCATGTTGGGTCAAGAAATTGACCTAAGGGGAGATTGTTGAGTCAAAGATTTGACCTAAATGAAGTACATGGAAGATTGGAATCTTCTCAACCTCCTCTGAATTTGCTAAGTAATGGATCCGAGCACACCTTAGACCTCCGAGCAAGCTTTTATTTGGCCGAGTACGATATTTTGCCTACCGGGCAAGGTTTACTTCAAGTAGTCTTCTTAAGTGGATATCCAAGCAGGGCTTGCAGATTAGTGCATTTCAGAGTAAGGTACAATAGTTTATGTAAATCCGGGCAAGGTTCACTTTATCAAGCAAGTCTGTTCTTCAGAGACAAGTATATTACTCTTCCGAGTAAGGTTTGGTTAACCAAGTCCAAGAAGCCAAGTGATTGGAAGACCGGGCAAGGTATTCATTAATAAGTATGATCCAAGTATGCTTGATAATCTAAAGGAATATCTCTAAGTAATATCGGGCAAGGTTCAGCTCGAGCAAGGAATAGTACTCCCGAGTACACTTTGCTAATAAGTTATTTTATAGCAAAGAGCTGAAATGGATCATTGAAGAACAAGGTTGCTCGTAAGAAGTTGTCTAGCAAAGTCAAGAAGACTGAAGTCTACTCGGTGAGTATTTTACTTAGTGAAATACTCTTTAAGTAAAGTCTACCCGGAAACTGATCCCGAGCACACTTCTATGTTACCAAGTTATGAAGGATGGCCGAGCATACTCGGAAAGACAAGATTGGTGCAAAGCCTAACCGAAAGACTTGTTTTACACTTAGTTTATTTTGAATATGTAATTTGAATATGAATGACAGTATTTAGGGTTTCTAGAAGGAATGACAGCTGTCCTAGGTTGGCAGGCCTATAAATAGAATATTTAGGGCACGCCGTAAAAGGGGGCACAATACGGATAAGACAGACACATTAATTGAGAGAATATTGTGTGACGGCTGTCTTAGGATTCCTAGAAAACCCTAAATCGATTATCCTTTTGTATGATTAATATTATATAAATGGAAATCTTTTGAGTGAATCTTAAGTGTGCTTTCTACCTTTGATTATTCATTGCAACCGTATGTTTGTTATTGATTCCGCCTTTAACAAACGGATATCTTTCTAAATATAGCAATCCGTCATTAACTCTCTTGTCGACACATCAATCTGTGTGAGTTATGACATGATTAATTAAGATCCAGGTGAAATCGAAGGGACCGACAAGTGGTATCAAAGCTTGTTTACTGCTATTTTGGAAAGATTGTTGTTGATTGAAGATTTGAAGAAGAATGACGAAAGCAGACCATTGTTCTATTGATTTGTGACATCAGCAGCCCTGTTTTTCATTTTTCTTCCAGATCTACAATCTACCGGTGTTTTCTCTTCCTTATTTCAATTAAAGTTCTAATCTTTATATCTAAATCTTGTTCTAATCACATCAGACACATCAGATCTGAGCATTCTGTTTCCAGATCTGATTATTTTTGAAACTCTGTTTTTACAAAGAAACTGATTTTTGATTTCTCAAAATGTCTGGATATGAAAAACAAGAGGTGTCTACTAACAAGATACCAAGGTTGTATGGACAGGAAAACTTTATCAAATGGAAAGTACTCTTTAAAGCAACCGTATGCTACAATGATATTGATATGTGGAACTCCATCAAGAATGGTCCACAAACTGCTGTTGAAGAATGTGCAAATGCAACTGCTGCTGTAAGAGAAAAAATGAGAAAGGTGGATGACAAAGCCTTAGCTATGATTAAGCTAGGTTTGTCTTGGGAAATTCTGACCAAGGTGGCTGATCACACAACTGCCAAACAAATGTATGATGCCATCCTTGAAATGTATGAAGGGAATACTGAACTAAAGAACATAAAGAAGCAAAGATTGAAGCAACAGTTGGAAAGATTCAAGTATAAGGATGGAGAAAGGTTGAAATCAATACTAGAATGTTTTCTAAGTATTGTGAATGAGTTGAGGACAAATGATTATGTAATGACTGACTTTGATTTGAATACAAAGTTACTCAACTCAATGCCAAAAGAATGGTATACTGCTTGCAAGTTCATCCTTCAGAAGCAAAATTTCAATGAATTGAAATTGGATGATGTGGTATGCTTTCTTCAGGCTGCAGAACTTGAAATGATAGAGAATGAGATTATTAAGGAAGATAGACCCTGCTTCAATGTTTCAAATGCATTGATTACACCCATGGGAAATCTGTCTACCAAGAACCAACAGCAAATTCCCATTATTGAAGAACCAACTGAACATAATGTTGTTACTCCAAAATCTTTCATTGAAGGTAGCACAAGTAATCAAGGAAATCAGCAGAGGTTCAATGTGCAACTGATTGATGATACTGATTCTACCTCCAAGCCAAGTGGAAATGTTCCTAATACTGGCACAGGACATGGTCAAAGCAATGAAACACAAGCTTTGTTGTCTATGTTTACTGAGTCATATAATGCATTTGTAGCAAAGAATATAATTCACACAAGTGTGGTACAAGATGATTTAGAACAAATTGATGCAGATGACTTGGAAGACATGGATTTGAAGTGGCAAGCTACCATGCTGGGTTTGAAAAGTAAAAAGCTGTATAACAGAACTGGTAGGTCTCTGGTTTCTGGTCCTAATGACAGGATTGGATTTGACAAGTCAAAAGCAATATGCTACAATTGTCAGCAACCTGGTCATTTTGCAAGAGAATGCAATCAACCAAGAAACTTTCAAATGAATCAATTCCAGAATCAACAACCAGGAGGTCAGCATCAATATCAACAACCAAGAGGTCAGCAGAATTACCAACAAAATCAGCTAAGATTCAACAACAACAACAGTCAAATGAACAACTTTAACAACTTCAATCCCAACAATAATTACAACCCCAACTTCAATAACTTTCATCCTCAAATGAATAATCAACAACAAATTATGCAACAGACTCAAGGTTTTCAGATGAACAACAATCAAAACCTTCAAGCAGCTCAAAATGTTCCAAACAACACTATTCCAGCAAATCAAAATCAGATCAGAAATCAAGGAAATGTGGCAGTGACTACACAACATGAAGGAAATTTTGATTGGAGCAATCATGAAGAGGACATTGCAGATGATATCAAGAAAGCAAATGTGGCATTCATGGCCATAATTGAGAAAGAAAAGGGATCATCATCTCAGGTACACTCTGCTCCTACAGTTGATTTAAATGAACTTATCATTGAATTGAAAACAAAAGTAGGGAAGCTGAAAAGTGAGTGTTTTAGAAAACAAAGCATCATCAATGAGTATGAGGCAAGTGAGTTGATCAGTGATGAAAAGATTAAAAGCCTTGAAGATGATTGCATGATCATTTACAGAACTCAAACTAGATACACCACTGAGATTGATGGATTAAAGAAGATGTTGGTTGAAGAAAAGGTGCAAAACATAAGACTGAAGGTTGAAACTGAATTTCTGAAGAATTTGATCTCAACAGGCAACATATGTGGTATACTGAACCAGGTGAAGGAACAAGACAAATACAAAACTGTACCACCTCCATTCAACAACAACTTCATGCCAAAAGTTGACAAAGAGAAAAGAGATGCATACTTGCAACAATTCAAAGATGTCTTTCAAGACAAGGAAGAATTTGTTGATTTGTACAAAAAGGTAGAAGTGAATGAAGAAGGAGTGTTTGTGATTAAGTAAGAAGTAAAAGAGGATAAGTCAATTGGAGTTCAAGTCTCTGAGGATGATTTTGATTCAGTTGAGTTGGATCAAGATGATTTGAGTGATTTGAGTGATCAAATTACTGTAAAGGAAATCAAAGTGCTGAAAGAGGAAGAAAATATAAGAAACCTGAATCTGTTGATAAACTTCCAAAGTATCCACCAGTCCCACCAAGATTGAAGAAACAGACTGATAAAATGAAAAGAGAACATGTTTCTTTTGATATTTGTGAAAGGAGGAAGATAAACTACAATGCAGTCAGACCACCAAGCAAGGCTGTATTGAGTAGGATAAAGCAGAACAACAAAAAGAAGATGGTGATTGAAAAAGTTGATACAGAAAATTTTATCCCAGTTTATCCAGTCTTTTCTAGTCATGAGGTATTAGATGTTGGAGAAGTGGAAACAATGGAAGAGTATGAGAAAAGACAGTCAAGGGTTAGAGAAAGCAGTGATGAAGAACCTGTGATTATGGAGAAAATTGTCTTTGTCAAAAGCAAACTTAAAAGATAAGACATCAAGATTGAGGAATTTGTTCCTTTTTCAATTGATTTTGATGGTTTAAAGAATCAGAAGACTCTAGGAGTCAAGACACCTAAGCCAAGTGAAAGATACAAGAAACCAAAAGAACATGAAATATTCAAAGGCAAGGTTTGGTGCAAAAGGTGTGATGAATATGGTCACCACACAGATTCATGTAATGAAAGATTCAAATTCAAACCATTTCATGTACCAGATGGAACAAAGTATGGGCAAGACTTTGTCCTGTATAAACAGAAGTATGATGAATATCTGGGAAAAGGAAAGGTGTGTGGAAATGAAACCATGAACAAAGAAGAGAAGAAATCTGAAAAGGAGACAAGGATTGAGAAGAAAGTGGCTGAACTAGCAAGAAGAAGTAAATCTCCTAAGAAGAATAAGAAATTGACCAAAAAGAACTATCAGTCTATGAAAATCAAGCAAGATACTCAGTCAGTCAAATCTGATAGCTCTCAAGGATCATCAAGCAGTGAGAAGACAAGAAGAAAAGATGCACATACTAGAAATAAACCAACAGAACTCACTGGTGATGAGAAGTTTCTACTAAGACAAGGATATGAACCACATGGTTTCCTTTGGAAACCTAAGACTGAGAGTAAGGTTGAGCAAGTTGCTGATGTGAGAGACTACTCTGAGAAGAAAGACTATGTGATAAAGGAGTATGCCACTGACTCAGATGAATACCACTGCCCAACCTCACTTGTCAAAACTCCAAGAGAGTGTGGTTATGAAACTGATCATTCAGACAACTTAGAATTGACTCATGAAGATCCTAAACCAACAACACTTACTTCCCAAGCTGTGTCGGAAACTGAATCTGATGAACTGCAAGTTGATAAGGCTTGCACTTCATCACTTAACTAATCAAATTTTCTTTGTATATGCAGGAACAGTCCACTCCTCTAAATGACATATGGTATATGGATAGTGGTTGTTCTAGGCACATGACTTGTGACAAGAGATCTCTTGTCAATTATGAAGAGAAGTATGAAGGTCCAGTAGCTTTTGGGAGTGATGAGAATGGTGGAAAGATTGTTGGAAAATGAATCTTAACAAATGGGAAAGTCTCATTTGATAATGTATTTCATGTTGAAGGTCTTCAGTACAATCTGCTGAGTATATCACAAATGTGTGATAAGGGTTACAAAGTCAGTTTTGATGATTCACACTGTTTCATTTTAAAACCTGAGTTTGTAATTCCACCTGAAATGATTATGATGATGGCATCAAGAAATGGTAACTTGTATGAATTGAATATGAAAGAAGCTTTTTCAAGAGGAGGTGCATGTTTTGTTTTTCCCAAAGCCACTGAAAAATGAGTCAAAATTGTGGCATAGGAAACTGTGTCATGTGAACTTGAAGAACATGAATAGACTTGTCAAAGGTGAGCATGTCATAGGTTTACCTACAAGAGAATTCAAGTTGGAAGATCATTGTGATTCATGTCAAAAGGGAAAACAACACAAATCTACTCATAAGTCAAAACTCATCAACTCAATTGATCAAGTACTTGAATTACTTCACATGGATCTCTTTGGTCCAGTGAGTGTACCAAGTATCGGGAAGAAAAGATATTGTCTGGTGATCATTGATGACTATTCAAGATACACTTGGGTTTATTTCCTAAGTACCAAGGACGAGACTGCAGAGTTGATTAAAGGTTGTGTAACATTGATTGAGAACAAGTTGAAAAAGACAGTCAAGATGATGAGAAGTGACAATGGCACTGAGTTCAAGAATGGAGTTATGCAAGAATTATGTGAAGCAAAAGGAATACAACAACAATTCTCAGCTCCTAGAACTCCTGAACAAAATGGTGTAGCAGAAAGAAGAAACAGAACACTTATTGAAGCTGCAAGAACCATGTTAGCAGATGCTAATCTGCCTGTCACTTTTTGGGCTGAAGCTATAAATACAGCCTGCTATGTTCAAAACAGGATACTTGTCAACAAAAGGCTTAACAAAACTCCATATGAAATATTTCACAATTAAGAGACTATTTGAACAAGTTTCAAACAAAGTCCCTGGATTGTTTATTTGTTGGATATTCTAAACACTCAAAAGCCTACAGAGTCTATGTAAAAGATCACTTGAGTGTTATAGAATCTTCTGACATCATTTTTAATGAGAATCAATTCAATACAGTTGATGGTGCAGCATGGCTGTTTGATCATGAGAAGTTAATAAGGTCTTTCAAGATTTATCATGAAGACTTTGATGAATCTTTCTACAAGACCAGTGAAATTGAAGAGAAAAAGAAGAAGTCATTGGACTTGGAAGAATTATGGAAGAAGGTTGCTGAAAAGGAAAAGGAATATACTTTTGTGAAGAACTCCTCATGTGATATTGGTGAACCTAATCAAGAAAAAAATCACAATGTTGAACATAATCATACTGAGAACAATCAAGACAATCAAGATGCACAAAATGATCAAGTTCAGAATGAGGGTGACACAAGCAACCAAGCAAGTGAAGAAGAAGCTGCATCTACAGCTAGATTTCAAGATCTATTTCAAAGATTAAATATTAGAAACAATGGTGCATCTACTTCAGGATAATATAATGATGAAGCACCAGAATTTCATGATGTAGAGACTGATTCGATCATTGAAGTACCAGAACTCAATGAGTCAAATCTTGACACAACTATGTCTACAGATATGATTGTTCAAACTCCTTATGTGGAAAAGAATCATCCTTCTGAAAACATCATTGGTGATTTGCATGAAAGAGTTACAAGAAGTCATTCCGAAATTGCAAACATTTGTCTTTACTCTTGTTTTCTATCCCTAATAGAACCAAAGAACATAGCACAAGCATTAAAAGATAATAGTTGGGTGGAAGCAATGCAAGAGGAATTGGCACAATTTAGAGATCTGCATGTGTGGGATCTTGTTGATAAGCCATATAACAGATATGCCATTGGAACCAAATGGGTTTTTAGAAACAAAATGGATGAAAGGGGTTTGGTGATTAAGAATAAAGCTACACTTGTAGCACTGGGATGTCTTCAAGAAGAAGGAATAGACTTTGAGGAAGTCTTTGCACCAGTTGCAAGACTTGAAGCTACCAGGATTTTTCTTGCATATGCTACCTCAAAGAACATTAAAGTGTTCCAGCTTGATGTTAAGTCTGCATTTCTAAATGGAAAGATTGATGAAGAGGTGTATGTTGCTCAACCTCCAGGTTTTGAGGATCCAATGTATCCAAACAGGGTGTATAAGTTAAACAAAGCTCTTTATGGATTGCATCAGGATCCTAGAGCATGGTATGATGAGCTGTCAAATCATCTTCTTGAAAATGGTTTCAAAAAAGGAGCCATTGACAAGACACTCTTCTACAAAAGAAAGGGATCAGACTTGCTTCTAGTACAAGTGTATGTGGATGACATCATCTTTGGTTCTACAAATGAACAAATGTGTATGGAGTTTGAAGGGGCAATGAAGTCCAAATACAGCATGAGTTCTATGGGAGAAATGAACTTCTTTCTAGGATTGCAAGTTCAACAGAAGGCTGAGGGGATTTTCATTCATCAAAGCAAATATGTGCAGGACATCTTGAACAAGTTCAACTGTCATGAGTACAATACTGCTTCAACTCCAATGGACACCAAAGAAAAGATGATTGCAGATGAAAAGGGGGAGCCTATAGATAAACATGAATATAGAGCCAAAATTGGATCTCTGATGTATCTGACTGCAACAAGACCAGATATCATGTTTGCTGTATGTGTGTGTGCAAGATTCCAATCAAGTCCAAAAGTCTCCCACATGAATGTTGTTAAAAGAATATTCAGATATTTGAAGGGAAGACCAGACTTAGGGATTTGGTATCCAAAGAACCAAGCTTTTGATCTGATTGTATATACATACAGTGACTATGATGGCTGCAACATGAGCAGAAAGTCAACCTCAGGAGGATGTCAATTTTTGGGTGAAAGGCTAGTGTCATGGCAATGTAAAAAGCAGACTACAGTTTCAATCTCTACTGCAGAAGCTGAATATGTTGCTGCATCTGCCTGCTGTGCACAAGTTCTATGGATTCAAAATCAGATGCTGGACTATGGTTTGAATTTCTTGAACACCCATAATCTTATTGACAATAATGCTGCATATTTTACTATTAAAAATCCAGTTCAACATTCCAAAACTAAGCACATTGAAATCAGACATTATTTCATCAGAGACTGCAGTGAAAAAGGTTTGATTGAAATGCAAAGGGTTGATACAAGTGACAATTTGGCTGACCTATTCACCAAACCACTTGATAGAACCAGGTTCAACTTTCTTCTGAAAGCCCTGGGAATGATCAACTCTGATTCTGATGAAATCTGATTAAGGATGTGTGCCTGGTTGTGTGTCTCTCTGTGATAACTGATTATTTTATTAGAGATTACACATATTGGATGTTGATTGAATATGTTTTGAATATGTTTCAACTGAATGTTGATTGAATATGTTTTGAATATGTTTCGACTGAATGTTGATTGAATATGTTTGAAGTTAACTGATAGGTGCTTAAGTAAATATCTATGCAATTTGTTTGAAATTAATGATAATTCTTGACTATCAAGTTAACTGATCTGATGTTATGATAAGTAGTTTGATCTATTTGGGTGAAATTGAATGCTTGTCTGATGTCATGAGTAATCACATGTTTATGGTTACTTGAATATGTTCTTTATCTGATCTTCTGATGTTGTTAAGATAGGATAGACATTGAATGTTAGTACAGTCTGTTTTCTTGATGATGTTAAGAATGATTAAGATTTGATTGTGTGATGCAACTGTTTATGTCAAAATGTGTTTTATGTCAAAATTAAGTGATTCAATGAATTTTATAATGAATTTTGCATAAATACTTTATTTTGGTCAAAACATGAGCAAGTTGATTAATGGTGTAGAGACATGATAAGATTATTCAGTTCAAGCTTTTAAGAAGCTTAAAAGAAGTATTTTTTTTTGGAAAAGTCTCAAATAGTTGTTCTTGCTGAAAACTATGTCATTTGCCCAGTTGGAAGGACATGCACTTGTGTATGTTTGGTCCTTAAATCTCTATAGATTCAAAGGATAGCCATTGACCTGAAAACTGAATGCATTTGGGGCAATTATGACTTGTTTCTTATTCCTTCACTTAAAACTATGTCAACAGCTTTGACTTTGAAATGACATATATTCACATGTATGTTTGGTCCTTGTAGGTTCCCCCAGGGGCGTCGCCGATCGATACGAGATCCGCACGAGGTCTAGGAGTGCGGAATCCTCCTAGACTCGTTTATTGGTGTAGAAGACGAAGAACACGATTACACACAAACACATACACGAACAAACACACGAATGGAATAAACACGTCTGCAGATCTTTTCATAATAACCGAAACACATACAAACCAAACATGAAAACAAATGACGGCCGACCCGAGGTGAGCTCTACCTTGGGTCGTCCCACACGACCCTCCCTCTCGGTTTCTCTCTAGACAAATAAACTGAACACAAAAACACTCTTAATTTTCTGGATTTACAAACCTAAACAAGACACGTATATATATATCGAAACAACTTCGCGGGCTTGGGCTTGGGCCAGTAGGCGAAGTTGTTCTAACTTCGCCTATGGCAGAAGTTGTTACAACTTCGCCTATGGCGAAGTTGTTCTAACTTCGTACTTCGTTTCGGCTGAACAGAATTGCATAGCGACGGTCACAAAACATGCACCAACAGACTCCCCTTTGACCGTTGCTCTCAATTATAACAAACACAAAAGATCATCTGTTACAAAACATGCACCAACAGACTCCCTCTTAACTGATGATCTTCTGTTTGCTCTTCAACCAGCCGTGTCTGAAACTGTCGTGTAGCTTCACAAATCTATCAATCACCCAGCGTCTTCCATATCAGATCTCCCCTTCAGTGTAAGCTTCTCCGACTATATAGATTGAGGTCTTTGAAATGCATGCATCCCCGTGCCTAATTAATCATCTCAACCAATCACGTGAGTCCTTCTGACTTCACAACACGTGAAGTTCTTCTAACTTCACCAACACGTGAAGTTGGGCTCCCTCCATAACTTCACCAACACGTCGGCATACGATAAGGTTTAATCTTCAACTACTCAACATCAAGTGATCAATTTCATCACAAAACCACATTGACAGAATCTAACACATATGACCATTAATTAATCCGAAGCATCTTCAATCACCAGGGATAACAATCAAGAACATAAACACTTTAATTCCCGATTAAATCCAACTTGTTCCAGAATTTTCACTTTAGTAATAAGCATCACGTTTCAGGATCCAATTCTCGAACGCCTTGAAAATAACATAAATAATATGCTCTGACTGCAATCCAGTAATGAAGAAAACCTTCAGTTCAATTTGACTTTCTTCAGTTGGTCAACCTCGAACAACAACTATTTCATTGCCCACAAACACCCAAATATGTGTCAATATCCAGTTTCAATCAATATCCCATTCACAAACTCAACTCCATATCCAGAGTTGACACGTATTTGTTCACACGTAAGACCAAGAGATAACAAGTTTCACTCGTTGACGGAACAACATCTTCGGTCTCACAATAATCGTGTACACCTGGCCATACAGACGAAAACATTTTTTTTTTTTAACATCGCCTAAAGTCAACTTCGCCCAAAAGTCAACTTCGCCCCTCCTTAACTTCGCCTGTTCATAACTTCGCATGTCCATAACTTCACCTGGCAGATAACTTCGCCTGAGATAAGCGAACTTGTGAGGTAGGCGAAGTTGTGGATAACTTCGTTTAACCTTATATCTTCGCCTAAACCCTAAAATTTAAGCGACAACTTCGCCTGAACCCCATAACTTCGCCTGCGGCGGCTGTTCGGCCAGAAACGCATCAGAAACGTGCCAGAAACACCAAAACGCAAATCTCGAACCATAGCATAAGAGCCTAAGGCTCTGATACCACTTGTAGTTTCCCCCCGGGGCGTCGCCGATCGATACGAGATCCGCACGAGGTCTAGGAGTGCGGAATCCTCCTAGACTCGTTTATTGGTGTAGAAGACGAAGAACACGATTACACACAAACACATACACGAACAAACACACGAATGGAATAAACACATCTGCAGATCTTTTATATAATAACCAAACACGTTACATACCAACATAAACAGAAACACGGCCGACCCGAGGTGAGCTCTACCTCGGGCCGTCCCACACGACTCTCTCTCTCTCGGTTTCTCTCTAGCTACTTGAACTTAACACACAAAACTCTTAATTTCTGGATACACAAACCTAACCAAGACACATATATATATATAAACAACTTCACGGGCTTGGGCCTGTAGGCCAGTAGGCGAAGTTGTTCTAACTTCGCCTACGGCAGAAGTTGTTACAACTTCGCCTACGGCAGAAGTTGTTACAACGTTGTTCTAACTTCGTACTTCGTTTCGGCTGAACAGAATTGCATAGCGACGGTCACAAAACATGCACCAACAGACTCCCCTTTGACCGTTGCTCTCAATTCTAACAAACACAAAAGATCATCTGTTACAAAACATGCACCAACAGTCCTGTTGCCACTTTTGGTCAAACAGGATAGCCATTAACCTGACAATGAAGAGATATTGGGGTGATTGAATATTAAACTGTGTTTTTTGGGAAATGATAGTACATTGTCTACTTAGCTGATCATATGGAATTAATAGGCTAAAAAGACCTTAGTATAGTCATTAACATGTATGGTTGCTTTCCCATGATGATGTAAAATCTAAGGTGATATAAACATAATGAATATGCTAATCTTTATGTGGAGATGCATAGTTGTCTTTGCATGTCTCAAGATAAATCTCTCCAAATGATAGGCAGAAAAGTGATTACCCAGTCATACACGAGCCTGTTGTTATTTGGTCAACCAAAAATGAAACATCTTTAAATATGACAAGGAAAATATTTAAGAAAATTTGAGAAAATATCAAAAACAAGGGGAAGAATGAATAAATCAACCAAAAGTTGATAAGTGTTTTAAATATTTTATCAAACAAGAGGGTTACAACAAGAACTACAAAGATGTTGACAAAATCTGTCTCATCTTGAATGAAAGGCATGTTACTAACTGTAAGCCCAGCGTTCAACCTCTATATATGTTTGAATCTAAAAATACAAAAATACAATAAGTTCTGTCATACAAAAACTATTTTTGACCAAATACAGGAGGTTGGAGTCAAATTTGGGTGATCTGAGGAAAGCCAAATAAGCTTTGAGAAGAGATATGAGGCATCATAGCACAGTGTTGACCATTAATGCATTATGCTTTAAATGAACCTAAATCATATCACCAAAGAGATGAAATTCATGCTAAGTTTATACCTGCTGTTAACCTATCTATGTTGTCATAATAATGCTGAGAGTGAAGTATTGAGATAGCTACTTAGTCAATATGATCCCATTCTTGAGATCTTTTCAGTAAATGGAAGAAACTGTTTTGAAGAGAAATATAACTGAAATTTGATCTCTAAATGCACCAATTGCTCTTAAACTATAATCTGAAATGAAAAATATATTTTGACAAAGTGGTTTAAGTCAAAAAGTGTTGCATTTTGCCTAAAATAGGTTGAATATGTTAGTTCAGGTAAGGTTTGATGCCTTATAACCTTCCCGGGCACAAACTGTTTGAATATATATTTTCGGGTAACGTTTAATGATTTACAACCTTTCCGGGTACAAAACAGTTGATTATGTGTGAATATGTTGTTTTGGGTATGGTTTGATAATTTTCAACCTTTCCGAGTAAGCTTAGTCATTTTTGACTAACTTTATGATTTTCGGGCATGCTTTGAAGTGTTTATACTTTCCGGGTAGAGTACACTGTTGTACTCATTTCCCGAGCAAACTTGAAGTCTTGAGATGATTATGTGTTGTTATAGCTAGCTTTTAACAAGAAATTATTGTTTCAGGCAAGCCATGCATGTTATATGCTGATTGTGATTCCAAGCGAACTTTATGAACTTAGTCAAGTACATCAAGTAAGCTTTGTGATTTGTGTGAATATGTCGTTAGGAAAGGTTTGTTAATCTTTCCGGGCATGCTTAGATATTACTATTTAAGTTTGTCATTTTTCGGGTATGGTTTGACACTTTGAAATCCCTTGGGTAAGGGCATACCTGATGATTGAATGTGTTTATCCTAGCAAGCTTAGTGCTAACATAGGATTTACTGGCAAGCTCTATGAAATTTTAGACTATAGCACACTTAAATGTCTATGTGTTTTAATTTCATTCCAAGCATACTCTGTGATATGTGTGTTTATGATTTCTTTGAAATTACAAGTGTTTTCGGGCAAACTTTGTTTTCCGGGCACACTTTATATTCCGGGTACACTTTTGTTCCCTCAATATACTTGGTAATTTCAAAACTTAAATTTCCGAGTACACTGTCTGCTGGAAATCCTTTCCGGGCACACTTTGTACTATATGAAGGTTATTCGGGTATACTTTGCATTAGAAAGGTGTTCGAGCACACTATTCTCTTGAATGGTTGCTCGGGCACACTATGTTTTTCAAGTATGATTGATTGAATATGTTAGTTAGTATGATAAAATTGATTATGATTCTTATTAGGGTTTATGCTAGATAAGTTTTAATTTGAAATTGAGAAATCTATGTGGGGATCTTCATTGATTCTTTGTAAGGATGTTTATTTGATGATTATACTTGATTATTTTCCTTGTGATTAATTTCTCAAGAAATCTAGTATTTCGGGTAAGCTTTCTTCATCATGTCTTAACTTTAAATTAATTTACTTGATCGGGCAAGGTTTATAAATAGACGAATTCGGGCAAACTTTGTATATCCAAAATGAAAATTTTCCAAGCAAAGTTTGACCTGGTAAGGTTTGTAAGTGGAAGTATACCGAGTAGACTTTGGATATATTAATCTTTCCAGTAAGGTCTTATGAACTTAAATGAAATTAAATGTTTAATATATCAAGTGGATAATGTTACTGGTTGACAGCTAATAATTCACAAAAAGACAAAGAGCATTTAAAACCCACTTTCAAAAGGTATAAAAGAGGGAGTTAGGCAAATTTTTTCAACATTATTTCCCTCTCTCTCCTCCCACTGCAAATCCTTACTCTCAAAGAAACACACTTTACCTTATCTTTACACACTTTACCACTTCTGGATATATATTCCAAAGTAATCATTCCTTAAATAGATAAGGAATTTATAAGCTAAAAGACAAAACACTTTTCAAATTTCTCACTTTACCTGACATGTAAAAGAAAAAGGCAGAAACAAAAGAAATTTATCTGCAATTTTGGCAGAAAAAATTGCAGATATGTACTTTACATTTGTCTTAACTCTCATTAAAAGAAGACCTGCATATGCTATTCAAAATTGAAACTTCACATTTCAAGAGTAACTTACATTTGTGTTTTGTGCAGATTTCCACATCATTCAAGACAACGGTTTGAATTGAAATATTATTTATACTTACTTTGAGATCTAACTGATAATTGTTTGTTCATTGATATAACAGAAAATCAGCAATGGATCCAACTCCAAGTAATTCCAATTCTTACAAACATCATCTTTCTGAAGAACTGAAGAAAGCATTGCAACGAGTTCAAACCCTAATGTCTGAGGTTGAGAAGATCTCAGCTGCCCCAAAACAGGGGGAGAAATCACTGAATCAGGGGGAGAATTCGCTGAAGCTTCTCTCCATTTATGAAAAGAACAGTTCAGATGATGAAACTGACAACATTCCAAAAGATGAAAAGAAAGAACTTGAGGAAAGCAAGAAACTAAAAGGAAAAGAAATTGCTCTGGAGGATGATAAAATTCAGACTTTAAATTCTCAGAAGGAGAATACAATGGACTCAGAAATGAATAAATCTGAATCAGAAGCCAAAAGAGTCTATGTGCAAAGAATGACAGAAATTTATGACAGAGAATTTCTGAGTCAAATGATGTCTGATAAAGACTTTGAAGAACAAGAAAACTTGATAAAGCTGTTTGAAGATGAGAGAAAGCTAAGAGATGAAGTGAAGAATAATCAGAGAGAAGTCCCTCAAGAACTAATTGAAAAATTCTTGAATGATCAAGAAATTCCAAATGGTGTGGTAGTCTCTCTGCTCAAACTAATTAAGCAAGAAGAACCAGAGAAAGAGATAAAAGAGAAACTAGACATTGTCATTGATAAGATTTCAAAGGCTTTGAATGAAGAAAAGACTGTTCAAGACAAAATGAAAGATGAATTGGAAGAAGATATGAACATTCAAAAGTTATTGAGCAAATATGGTGGTAAACCAAAATTTTTGGTTAAAAATGGAATTCCTTTTGATTATGTAAAAATCATGAAAAGAAAAGAGATTTTGAGCAACTTCAAGAAAATGAAAAGACAGCAGTTAAACATGAAAAAGGGAGCTGCCCAGTCTCTAGTTGGTAAGAACAAAGGAGTATCCAAAAAGATGGTTGATCTATCAAGGATGACAATGAAGGGGAAATCCAAAGTAGAGAAATTCTGCAAACAGACAACATCCAAGCTCTCAAAACAGAACAGTACAAAGAAAAGGAAGATGTCTGTGACGACTCAGGAAAAATCAAAGCAGATGCACTTGAAGATGGATAAACCCTTTGTCGAGGTTGCAGTAAAAGCCAAAAACCATTCAGTCAACCACAATGTTATGCCAAGTGGAGTATTCTATGACTCCAGGACTGAACATCTGAATGTTATGATGGAAAATGGAGAGATTGTGAAGATCTTCTCTAAGAATGACTTCAGAAAATTCAATCTATGGCAATTATCAGTGATTGCAGCACTGCATCTCTCAGATAATAATGTAAGGCAAAGGCCTACAAGTGCTAAGCAATCAGAACTGTTAAGATTCTTAAGAGAGCAGGAAAAGTTGGATTTTCCATGCCTAAATAAGCATCTCTAGATAAACTAAAGAATCTTTGAATAGGCTTTGTTTTGTAATGTCTTCGGACAACTTTCTGATTATGTAATTTGCTTATGTTATTTGAATATGTAATTTTGATTTTTGATTTGATGTGTATTTTCCTAAGTGTAAGTAACCATAGAAATGTTTTGGGTCAGCTGAGGTGTTCCAATCTAGGGAGAGATTGTTGGGTCAAGAAATTGACCTAAGGGGAGATTGTTGAGTCAAAGATTTGACCTAAATGAAGTACATGGAAGATTGGAATCTTCTCAACCTCCTCTGAATTTGCTAAGTAATGGATCCGAGCACACCTTAGACCTCCGAGCAAGCTTTTATTTGGCCGAGTACGATATTTTGCCTACCGGGCAAGGTTTACTTCAAGTAGTCTTCTTAAGTGGATATTCGAGCAGGGTTTGCAGATTAGTGCATTGCTGAGTAAGGTACACTAGTTTATGTAAATCCGGGCAAGGTTCACTTTATCAAGCAAGTCTGTTCTTCAGAGCCAAGTATATTACTCTTCCGAGTAAGGTTTGGTTAACCAAGTCCAAGAAGCCAAGTGATTAGAAGACCGGGCAAGGTATTCATTAATAAGTATGATCCAAGTATGCTTGATAATCTAAAGAATATCTCTAAGTAATATCGGGCAAGGTTCAGCTCGAGCAAGGAACAGTACTCTCGAGTACACTTTGCTAATAAGTTATTTTATAGCAAAGAGCTTAAATGGATCATTGAAGAACAAGGTTGCTCGTAAGAAGTTGTCGGGCAAAGTCTGGCAAAGTCAAGAAGACTGAAGTCTACTCGGTGAGTATTTTACTTAGTGAAATACTCTTTAAGTAAAGTCTACCCGGAAACTGATCCCGAGCACACTTCTATGTTACCAAGTTATGAAGTGTGGCCGAGCATACTCGGAAAGACAAGATTGGTGCAAAGCCTACCCGGAAGACTTGTTTTACACTTAGTTTATTTTGAATATGTAATTTGAATATGTATGACTGTTTTAGGGTTTCTAGAAGGAATGACAGCTGTCCTAGGTTGGCAGGCCTATAAATAGAATATTTAGGGCACGCCGCAAAAGGGGGCACAATACGGATAAGACAGACACATTAATTGAGAGAATATTGTGTGACGGCTGTCTTAGGATTCCTAGAAAACCCTAAATCGATTATCTTTTTGTATGATTAATATTATATAAATGGAAATCTTTTGAGTGAATCTTAAGTGTGCTTTCTACCTTTGATTATTCATTGCAACCGTATGTTTGTTATTGATTCCGCCTTTAACAAACGGATATCTTTCTAAATATAACAATCCGTCATTAACTCTCTTGTCGACACATCAATCTGTGTGAGTTATGACATGATTAATTAAGATCCAGGTGAAATCGAAGGGACCGACAGATCATCGATCCATTCACCTTAACAGATACAAGCGGTACTTTTTTATAATTTAATATACTTTTGTGGTGTTAATATATATTTTATAATACATGAACGTTTACGAGAAAGCGGGTGTGCCGATCTTGATATGATGAATAAGGTGTTAAAGGATTACCAATCCCAACGGGTTTACTCACATTGACTTCGTGGGAGATTGTAAGAACACATGGTAAATGGGCCTTAGTACCATTGATGGGTGAAGACTCAGGTAGTAATTCTGAGAAAAGAAGATGTTCGTTGGAATCCGGGAGCTTCTTCTAGAATAGGGTGTGCCGGATCTAAACGAGGACCCAAAACCAACAGGGCCACGTCGAAAAGATGGCCGCTTCATCAAGCTCAGTGGGAACCAAAAATGAAATGACCGATAAGCCGCGCGTACACCAAAAAGAAACAAGCGGACTACAAGTTAGTTATAAAGTGAAAAAGAAGTCAAGCTAGGCGACTATCGAGTTCTTGGAAAAACAAATAGAGATGATGAACACGATTATGTATAACAAGGAGATGAAGGTCTTTACTCGCCCCCACAACCGTTTGGCTGGTAAAATGCTGGAAGCGACTTTGGATAGAAAACGTCAAAAAGGGAAAATCAGGATTGGACATGTAATTTTTTAACTCTTAGTACGTGGTTGTGATATTTATTTTTAAGTATCAATTGAATGCTTTTATTTAGTATGGTTTTATTTATATTTTTTTGGTTTTACACCCACCCATGTGTTTAAGTGAATTAGGGTAGTATATGGGGTAAATGAGTTGGCGTTATGTTATTGTGATTAAGGCATCTTAGTTGAGCAACCCTCTCCTCCCTTAGACATATAACGACTTTATCTTCTTGATTTTCTCTTTCAATTTCCACAGCAAATGACGTCACTGTAATAAACTGTACCAATATCAATTAAATTCTTATCGTATCATACGGGGAATCCCACTAATTGATTTTTAAAAAACTTAGGTGTAAAAAATTTTCTCATGACCCAAAAAGTTGCTTCTAATAACACCAAAATATTCTTTCAACTTGAACGTCTACTCATATATTGGTGCAGATCTTTATATAAACCTCTTCATTTTACTTTATTCATCACTTTGGAAATTTGCCTTTATTGTCTTGCATATATTTTTGTGATGGTTTAATCCCTCTTTTTGTCAAAGTTCGACATCAAAATCATGAAATGAACAAATGTTAGTGAAATTTACTCCCAATGCAAACATGAGTGTACACTAAATGCAATTAATTACTATCCCAAATATGGTTAGCTTGATAATTATTTCTCTATTAATTGACAAGAACCTTTCAACTCACGCAATGATGACTCGTAATTTTGGGTTAGCAAAGAGTACTTACACTTTTATGCTCTCATCTTTAAACATGTAAACAAGAAAAAACCCTATAGTTTGCCATATATATTTTTAATTCCATTCATGAACCAAAGATACGACGACTAGTGTTAACTCACACGTTTTTTGTATTTCTCCCATATCTTTTAAAATATGATAAGCTTTTAAAAAATTCTGAACATATCGTTGCGACATGCTCGTGTACTACTTGATTCAAATGGCTTGGTTTTATTTCTATTTGTTCAGGGCCCTATACAATTGATTTATGTCGATCCTTGTAAAATAAGATTGTTTGTATTTGAACATCGATTTAGGCCCTTTTCTTTTTGTCTTTTATAAGATTAAATATATAATTACATATATTTATATATGGTCATTATAATCATTTATATTATAATAGATCAAAATATTAATTATACCTTATTATATATTAGTTTGGTAATTGTTGATGGACCATATTACCCTACTAGCTAATAAAGGGTTTCCCCTTGAGTGTATATAGAGAGATAAATATTAACATCATAACCTAATTACACACACATAACAATTTTGTGTGCCTACTCTCTCCTAAACCAGGTTCCTCACAAGAACCTAATACCATCCTTAACTATACATCCTAAAGAGGAACTCGATCAAGATGACAAACATGTCGACTACATCATACCCTGCTGCAGTTACTACTCTCTCTGCTGTAATAGGTTTATAGGTTTAATATTTATCATGTTTTATATTACTTACATGAAGAACTAATTAACATTCTTTGTTTTTATTGTTTTTGGCAATTGTTTGTCAATTTATTAAATGACTAGGACCATAATGTTTTGTTTCTTTTTTAACGGCCTCATTGTATTTGTTATTCGAATACAAAACTTGTATGCTTACTTGAATCACGACAACACGAAGAACATCCCCTCTCAAACCCACGGACAAAGAACTAACAGCCAACGACGCTGGTGCTGCCACAAACCTCAATACCATCCCAACTATGGTTAGCTTCACACTGCAATGCACTATCTTCTTTTGCAAAGCCATGAATAGTCCTGCATGCGCCACTTTTTGTTTCAGATTTCCATGATAAAATAAAGGGTCACGCTTCAACTTGTGTGTATGCAATAATAGCAATTGAGCTCGAGGTAGAAATACTTTCGTATAATTAATCTATTTTTCTCATAAAAGGAAGATGCCAAAACTTCTCACCAATGCAAAACATGGCAACACCTGCACCAGCTCTTGACATGATCAGTATTGATCCTTCTACGATCCGTGGCATTTTTATGTTCCACCTAAATCAATACAGAACATTACAAGATGTTTGCATCGATCAATGAATATACTTCTGATGACTAACCATAATATATATATTCTAACAAAAACTAAATAAATTTTGCATACACCTACATTAATTTAAGATACCACTAGTGAACTAATTTGCATCAGTGAATTGATAATAAAGTATACCTATTTGCAATAAGTGCCCAAGAAAGTCCCAAAATGCATGCATAAGAGTTTGGGTTCTTAGCAACCTTTAGCCCAACTGTTTTCATTACAATCAATATAGATGGTCTTTTACTTGTATCCCTAATGTCATTGCTCTCCATATCCACACCTGGATTGTTTGTAACAACCTCCAACTTCAACGGTTTCTTCGCGTGTTCAAACTCTAGCATCAACAACAAAAACATATTCCATAGCAAGGATTGCAAAATTGAAGACTGAATGACGAGATTTTCGCCGAAGCTCCCATACATTGCTCGCAAGAGGGGAACCCCTACGACGAGAGAGTTATTCAAACTAGATAAAGAGAAACTTGTAACGGACCATTGATAGCTGCCTTTAATACTACAGTTAGCCCATAAGGATATTGTTATGAGAATGATAGTTTTAGAGATTGCATCCGCAGCTATGAATCGGTGATTCATTTTGTAGGGATTGATTTTGCTTGTGAAGTCAAATGTGAAAAGAGGCATGATGAAGTAGCAATTGAGCCGGTTTATTGCATCACAATGGTCTGGCTTGAACATGTGCCACCACTTCACCGAGCCATAGCCTAAAACTAGTGCTACATAGAGTGGAAACATTGCAGAAACTAAGTTATAGATGTCTTCGCACCCTATCATTTTACACAGTTTATATGTGAAAGATGTTTGGGTTGTTTGGATGCAACAAAGTGCGTGTTTTTTGAGCTAAAAGGGATCAAGCGCAGTATTTATATACAAAAAAACCATGGTTCTAGCTTTTGGAGATACCTCATGACAAATTACATGGTATTGTAATAAAAAGTTGTGTGACCAATGAGCTATGTATGCTTTTCGACAATGGAATAGATGGCTTAAAAGAGTTCCATCTTAAAAGTAATATAAACCAAATATGCTGACTTAAAAGAATTCTATCTCAAAAGTAATACAAACCTAATATGATGCGCAGACATAATTAGGCCATTCCAAATTGGTGGTACATTGTTAGGCACTTGGTTTCCACTCTAGCAAATATCTTAGGATCAAATCTTGCTTCCTGCCCTAGCTTCTTATGATACGATCTATTATATTAATTAAAGTATAATATACTATTTAACTTTATTTATTATTTAATTTTCTTATTATACTGTGTTTTCTTACCGTTTATCTTTTCCTATTTTTATGTCTTGGTTTTCATATATATTATAATCTTTGTTTAACAATAAGAAACAAATCAGAAAATTGTTCCAACTTTGGTTTCTCTTCTTTTTTCTTATTCTTGGAGCCTAACCCACTCTAAAGGTCTATTGGGATATTGATCAACTCGAATTGGTCTATATCAATTTGGTGTTTTCATTGAGAGTTAGCTTAGATGGTTTTGGAAAAACTCTTGTGGGAATATCCATGATTACCTCATTTCATTGGATCTATTGTCGCCCTATGGATCACTCAAGTTGAACAATATTTTCTCTTTTACGCAATCTATGATGACGAGTGGTTTCCCTATGTTTGTTGAATCCTTCAATGATGAACCATTCTGGTGGCTCAATGGTTGGTGTCGGACTTTAGACTTCATCACATGGGATATTTCACTGATGCAATGCTTAATCAAATTCATATTGGTGCCTTAAATAACCCTGATTTGATTGAACTCAACAATGTTTCTACCTCTTCAAGACTTCAACCACACCGCCATCGGCCCCGCTACTTCCGATACCCCCGATTCCACCTCAACCACTTCCATCAACTCAAACAACCACATCGGTGCCAAAAACATCTATTCCCATCCCAATCGGTGGACTAAAGACCGTAAAGAAACTATCAAAGGTTGTCAATTTTATTATCATCAAAAGCAAAAAAGCACACCACTAATTACAACTTTTATCCCATCTGCCAAAACTTGTTGTAAACTTCCGATGAGAAAAAACCCAACACATAATGCTTCCACGGAGTCGTGCCTTACCACAAATATGAAGATCGGGAAAATAACGACAAGACTCGAATGGTGGACACCGTGGTACTACTTTGAGACTGGCCCACTTGTCGTTGTACGACTCGAGTGGCGTCCACCATGGCAACGGCATTCTGTCCTTGAGGAAAAAGACATTTTCAAGGGGTTGGAATTGATACGATTCAAATACCATAAGGAACCGATCTATAAAAGAGACCCGTAAGCCGGCCGAATGCCAAGATTTCAAAGAGTAAAAGACATGGTTGGATCCTTTTGAAAGATATTAATGATCTTACGTATTTATCAACAAGTTATTTTAAATTACAAATATGTTTCCTAGTTTAATTATGATACTTAGTTTATTTTGAATTCTTGTTACCTTCATATACCTTTAAATTCTTGCTTCTTAGTTTATCAGGAATTCTTGAATTCTCTCAATAATCAATTGGCACTTTCATCAATCATCCTCATGCCTCCCTTCGTCACGTTAAGACTTTATCTTGACCATGGTTGACAAAATCCATCGGATATTGATTTAGCAAAAATCAATCGCCGCCCAACAAGCTGCACAAGCCAAGTTCAACTTTGGTTCCCTCATTACCACCATGAATCTAATGGAAACCACCATCGAAAAGGCGTTTGGTTCTTGAGGAAAAGAACATTTTGAAGGGCGAGGAATTGATATGATCTATTATATTATTCAAATCATGGTTGTGAAAAATCTTGACTAGGCGCGAGTACTCGCCGAGTAATCACTACAAGCTATGGTGCCGATGCGACTTCCTTTAACTCCTCTTAGTTACCCGAAATTAATCAAAAGTGGTCAACCTTCACCACAATTGAATCTACTCGGTCAACTCGAGACGATTTTGACTTTAATAAATTAAACATAATTCACATTTCTTTAATATTAAAGAATGACTATCAATTTTTTTTAATTAATGATTTTCAAATTTTAGATACTTTAATATTTAAAGATGCATTTTTTTTATTTATACTGATATTCACGTATTTTGTTCTAAATATTAGTAGATTTATGATATTTCACACACACAAACACACATATGTGTGTGTGTGTATATATATAAGTTCCCAAAATTTAGTTTCTTTATAATTTAGCACGTTCGAGTACTCTCCGCATAGACCGAGTACTCGCAACTCCCCAGTCGACCACCCTGGGAGCGCTTAGCAACTTTTGCAACCATGAGTTAAAGTATATTATATTATTTAAGTTTAATAATTTTTTAGTTTCCTTATTTTACGATAATTGTGTTTCATTATTTTTTATTTTTTTTTCTGTTTTCATGTCTTGGTTTTCCTATATATTGTAACATTTGTTTAAGAATAAGAACGAGGTAGTGTTTTAGAATGAATTAAAACATGTTTGGTTGTCATATGTTAATGAATTGGATTATTCCTTAAAGAATGAAACTCCTTTCATTTATAAGATTTTCATTCCTTTGTAAAGGGGTGTTTTTTGTTTTCATTCCTTCAACGAATAAAATAAACCCAACAGCAACATCAACAATAATAATAATAATCATTTATATTGTTATTATATCAATATTATATTATAATATTATTATATTATCAATATTATTATACTACTCCCTCCGTCCCATTATAAGTGTCATATTTTGACTTTTCAAGTCTTTCTTTCGCAACTTTGACCGTAAATATTTTTGATCGTGTCATATAATACTTGATGAAAATTATATCAATGTAAAATACATTTAAAACTCAATCCATTCATATATTTTACATCAAGTATTATATACCACAAACAAAAATATTGACGGTCAAAGTTAAACAAGAAAGACTTAAAAAATCAAATCAGGACACTTATAATGGGACGGGTGAGTATATTATTAGTATTATTATTAATGTTAATATTTTTTTTCATATTATAATATAACTATTATTATTTTACAATTATTATTATATTTAAATTTGTTGAGTTAACATTTCATAACGGGTATGCATAATTCAACGTTTTATGATTACTTTTGTTCAGTTGAATAATCTCGTTGTAACGCGAATCTTAAAAACTAGTTATTATGAATATTCATATTATTATTTATACTATTTACCAATAATAATAATTATTATTATTGGTAAATATATTTATTATTATTAATATTAGTAATAATAATAGTAAAAATAACAAATGGTAAATAATAATAATAATAATCTATACTATATAATAAACAAAACTTTCTTATTGCCACATGTTATCACCATATTAATCCTTACAAAATTTTCCCTTATCTCTCTCATATTAAATACATTTATCTTTATTATTAATAATTTTGTATTTAAAATTTTTCTTTCTCTCTCATATTAAATACATTTTTTTTTCTTTTTAAGCATTCAAACTTTTAAAAGAAAAATTAACTATTCAAGTTCTCACTGTTTATGTTAATTTAAACGACAATTCTTTAACCGGTTAAAGTATCAAACATGATTCAAGTCAAAATAATTTGTTATTAGAATGGGTTTCGATCCACGGGTTGGTTTAAAAAAATAGTTATTTACAACATTTTTTTAATTTGCTATTTAGTTAATCCATCATTTATATTAAGTTTATCATCTTAAAAATCCACAAAAATATTAACAATATACTACATGTTTTGGTTTTTCAGGCGGTAAAAACAACTTCTTACCTTTGGAATACAAAATATTAAACGTTAGCACACTGTTAATCAGACGATAAATTGACTTTGTATATTCTTATATTCTTCATATGATATCTATCAGGTATAAAATGATACGTTACAATAAAATATTAGTTTCTTGATTTTTTAAATGACCTCAAAATATAAGGTTATTAAGTCATATGTTAGTTTTAAAAGCTGATGTTGAACTGATACTGATTAAAATATAAACTAGAAAATTGGTAATTGCAATGAAATTAAGCTACATGTGAAAATACAATATGATAATCGTGTTATAGAAGCCGAAATCATATCAGGAAATAATATTGGAACTCATAATTTTAATTATTTTTTTAAAATCCTACACCTTTAGATAAAAATACTAATTTTAAATAATAAAATTTTCACTTAAATTTTGTTTGGAGTGAAGATTAACAAAAGCGAAGGTCAATCATTGTAGATTGTTGGCTTGTTTTTTAGACAATTTGTTTTAACTAATGACCAGTTATTTGTTGCATTATCTAAAGTTAAAATCAGAAACTATTTGAAACTATTAAGTTTTGAAAAACAAGTAAAGTTACAAATACAACTACACATATTGTGTATCAAGAAATATTTAGAGATTTATAAATTTTCTATTTTCATATTGTATAGTGTGTAATTTATTATACCATATAATATATCTTTAAATCTGTTGAACATATTTTTTTGTATTATATTATTGTTTAAATAAATTTATTTATTCTAACCCGTGTGCTACACGGGTAGCTAACCTAGTAATAATAATAAAGCGAAGAATCACTTCATTTCTACATGGTAACCAAACATGACAAGTGAATGCTAATTATCCATTTAATTTCTTTGTCCATTCCATTACAGCGTCATTCCATTCCATTTCATCATTCATTTCATTACCTGATACCAAGCTGACCCTAAAATAAAAAAAAAATTAGAAAAATGTTCCAACTTTGGTTTCTTTTCTTGTTTCTTGTTTTTAAAGCCTAACCCAACCTACGAGTCTATTGTGAAATTGACTATCTCGAATCAGTCTCTATCATCATGAGTGCCAATTACCCGGCACAAGTTTTGATTACTTGTTCCGTTGGCTAGCAATGTATATATGGAGTCCTTTTTTTTTTTTTTTTTTTTTCGTTGGCTAGCAATGTATATATGGAGTCCTTTCTGGTAATGGGTTATTATATATATAGAAAAAAAATCCCACTTGAAAGGACTTTTAAAACTAATGAATGGATTGATCTAAAGCTAATATATCTATACTTGGTGCATGTCTAATAAAAGTACCAAACTTTTAGTGGTTTAGATCAGCTAGCAGAAATGCATAAACTTGTTGGCTTTATATGAAGAGATATTTATTAGTATATAGTGGACCAATTACAATAAAGTGTTTTTAGGTCACATGTTGCTTTCATAGATCAATGGTGAGAACCGATGCTTGTCGATTCACAGCCATTTGGAAAACAACAAAAAATTTATTTCTTCTACTTTTGTTTTTCCTTTTCAACACGGAGGACATAAATATCATTGAAGCACGAATGTATATCATGCCTCTGTCCCTTTATGATTCAAGTTGGATTTCATCCAAATATTTTCCACGGTATAAATTGTGCATCCACACACTTTCAAATGAAATCTAAAAAGTGAAAGGTTACCATTTCCAGGTTTCAAATACACTTTCAAATGAAATCTATAAAAGATTTCATTGCAAAACGTTGAAGTGGGTCACGGACAGACGTGAAAAAAAAACCGGAACTGGACCGGAAAAAACCCGTAACCGGTTTGTTTTATACCCGTATTTTTAATACCCGAACCCGTACCCGACCATACCCGTAGGGTACGGATAAGATATGCATTTCAGTACCAAAACCCGTACCCGAACGGGACCCGATTTATACCCGGTAATACCCGAAAACCGGAACTGGTTCCATACCCGGAACCGGTTTTTTCCAATACCCAAAATCGGGTTTTTCAAATACCCGATCTATACCCGAAAAATGCCTAAAAAATATATAAAGTGCAACCCCATAAAAATCCAATCTATACCCAAAAAATACCTGGTAAAAAGCCCGAAAAAACCCGAAAATAGGTTTTTTCAGTTTACGGAAATAGGGTATTCAAATACCCGGTTCTGTATCCGGCCCGAAACCGATACATAGAGTATGATTTTTAGAGACAACACCCGGACCCAAATCGGGTATTGCCAATACCCAATTTTTCAATACCCAATCATACTCGAACCCGGTTCAATACACGAAACTGGGTATTTGAAAAACCCGTTTTGTCCACCTCTAGTTACGGATGAGAATTCATAAACGTAGAAATATGGGGCTGGGTAATTTTTTTTGAGTAAAGTGCCATTTTGGTCCTTGTAGTTTGGCAAATATTGCGAATTTAGTCCAAAAAGTTTATTTTTTGCATATGCATCCTCCACGTTTCCCAGTTCTTGCCAATTACATCCAAATCACTAACTCCGTTAAATTTTATCGTTAAGTCAGGGATAGACATGTCTTTTCACTATTTCTTTATTATAATACTTATCTTAGTGAACTGCGGTTTTCGTACTTGTGGTTTGTCCAAATCTGCGATTTTAGTCCAATAGTTTTAAGTTTGCAATTTTCTTCCCTATGGTTTCATTTCACTTGCAATTAAACTGGAATTCCCTAATCTCGTTAAGTTTGGTTTTTAAACACATCAGTGTGCCTTTCACGTGAGGGGCAATTTTGTTCCTTTTTTTTTTCCCTTTTTCCCAAAATACACCCCAGCCCCTCACGTGATGGGGTTGCGAATTAGGGCTGAGGTTTATTTGGAGAGAAAAAAGACAAAATTGATCGTCACATGAGGAGCACGCAAATGGGTTAACGACAAGACTTAACAAGGTTAAACAATTCGGGTTTAATTACAAGTGAAATGAAACTATAAGAAAGAAAATTGCAAATTTGAAACTATTGGACTAAAACTGCAGATTTTGACAAACCAGAGGACGAAAACCGCAGTTTACTTAAATAAGTATTATAATAAAGAAAGAGTGAAAATACATGTCTACCCCTGACTTAACGATAAAATTTAACGAGGTTAGTTGTTTGGATGTAATTGGCAAGAATTAGGAAACATGGAGGGTTCATATGCAAAAAATAAACTTTTTGGACTAAATTCGCATTATTTGCCAAACCACAAGGACTAAAATGACGCTTTACTCTTTGTTTTTCGATGGATAACCAACGGTGACAAGTCTTCTAATGTGGCACTAGGATGTTTTACCAACAAAAATAGGAACATGACGTCAGCTTTGGACTTTACCGACGGCCCTCGGTAATCCGTTAATTTTAGTTTTAAGTAACAAAAAAAAAAAATAGAACATAAATTCTCAAAGTAAAAATTAAATTACAAAACCTACTTTTATGTGCCATTGTTTTAGCCTGTGTATCGTGACGAATTTGTGTAACACCCCGCAACCGCAGCGGAAACGTAAACGGGGTGCGACAAACTCGCCTGATATCAACCACATTGTTTATAAAGAAAACTGAATGCATTAATATACTTCAAATTACATTATCTTGTATTTCATTACTGTCTAAGTGATACACACATCATACAACACGATACATAATTCTATTTACTATACTGTATCCTAACATCCCGCACGCAAATCTTACACACATCAAGCACTTAGCACGTAAGCAATCACTTCATCTTAATTGTACCTGAAAAGCATGTGAGAAAACGGGTCAACTACGAATAGTTGGTGAGTTTCACAATTCGAGTAAACCATGATAAATCATTATCATAAAATAATATTATTATCGATGTAATTATGCTTAGCCCACAAGTGAAACCTCTGACTATCTCACACAACCCCCGTGGCATATCCCCCGCCCACGGAACTGCCCCAAACCGCTATGTCTAACATTACATAGCAAAATATATATAACACCCAAAATAGACATGTGCAACTGGCTGGGAAACATCAGCAAATCCATGCCGGACCAGTTGGGTTTGTCAGACCAATAGTACTATCCACACTCTACCGGCTTTCAGTTAATCACTCGTGTTCCGGGGCCTTAGAATGTTAGCAACTCAGACAATTACCATCTTAGTACATTTCCGTACGATTCCCGTACAATAAAATATATATAAATCCACGCAAATCCATGCGTTCAGTATGTACTTAAACATTTCAGTAAAAACATGCTTCCGCCCCGAGAAAATATTCGAAAACAGTTCAGAAAAAGGGGCTCGTGAAACTCACCTTAGCACATGCAAGCAGGTAACAACAATCATTATCAGTTAACACGTTCAATCTGTAATATGATCCCTACGATCGTTACTATACACTCATTATTAATATAACTTTAACCAAGTTAACCGGTACATCTGGGGACACTGTTAACCCAGCACTGTACCCATTCTGGGGGCAAGGTTAACCCAGAAACACTTCTCCGGACTCAGATTGTGATGTCGTTTAGAGTTCAACAGTCAAATTTTCTAATAGCTTGTTTTCCCCGTTTTGCGTGCCTAGCACGGTTACCCGTTTTTATGTTTCAAAAATGAGTTTGGTCACACACGACCCGAAAATAGTGGTTGACTGATAATTTAGTTTAAGTTGTGAAATTTGAGCTCGGTTTAGACACCCCGATTGGCCGCGGGACCCGTTTCCGTCTTTGGCGTACCGGAAACTGTTAAATCGGTTAAAAATACCCAAATCATCCGAATTACTTTCGGATGATTCATTTTTACTTGTTTAATTCTATTGTATGAAAATAGTTCATTTTTAGGGTTTTTATACACCAGTCAGTTCGTTCAGACGAACTTTACCGGTTTATGCGTTTTAGACTTTAAAAGTTTGTTTTTATCATCTTTTTAGCACAAATAATTATCCGTTTAGTCTCGGATCTTGAAATTTTGCACAAATCACTTTTTGACAGTGGGGAATTTTATAAAAATATTTCCAGAATTAATTTTATATTTAAAATTTATTTATCTATTTTTAAACACCATTTAAACACTAAATATGTCGTAAATACCAAACGATCTTAGAAAAATCCCAAATTTCTCCTGGATGTCCCCTGCCATCCACATAGTCCCCTGTAATTTTTCCAGAACCAAAATCTTCTTTTACATGCCATTTTCACTAAAACCGAGCTAGAAAACCCTAGAACTCGTTTAACCGAAAAGCCTACTTAGACTTCTCCAACTGACCTAAAATTTTGTGTGTGACTTATACATGATATAAAAAGCTTATCTGCAATTTTCCAGAATTTTTCATGGTATTTAACTATTTTTCACTATTTTTGGCCAAAACCGAGCATTAAATTCACCAAATATTCATCCTTTGCCCAAAAATTACCAAAAATTCACGGAACTCATATTTTCATGTATCTAACACCTCTGTAAAATTCATGACCTAACTCTACACGTATCACAATTGTCCAAATATCCCAAAACCGAACATAACCGAATATACCTTTCGTTTTCCGCCACTACAAGCTACAAACTTGTCTTTCCGCCTTATCTACCACTAAATACATAACCTACAAACAACATACCACAATACCAAGCAAGTTACACTCACGATCAAGCCTCTTACACTATAGTTTCGGTTATGATTCAAAAACAAAGATTTAAACCGTAAAAATTCGTTCTTGGTTCGTTTAACTCCTTTCTTGGACCAAGATCCCTTGTATAACCCGTATACATCACTTGATCAAGCAAGAATCGGTTTTCATATTTGAAACCTCATTTTCTTGCAAATAAACTCAAGAAACGAAGATGGAAACGCGATTAACTCGATTCTTTACCTTGTTTTCTTGCTAAAAATTCCGGATTTTGGATCATAATCTTGAGAGGATTGAAGACACTGGGAGTGTTTGTGTAGAAAAAAAAGAAATGAACAATGGGGTAACACCCCTTGAGTCCGATCGGTAATGAATGGGGGGTGGGGTGGGACCCACTTCTCTATTCTAGGCCACATGTTTGGATTTCGGATATCCGGATAATGTTTTGGATAATCTGGTTCAGTTCGTTTTTCGGTTAAATGTCTAATTCGGCTTAAAACGAGGCTAAAACGGTCGTTTTTCGGCTTAAAAATGAAATTTATATAAAACCGATTTAAAAACTTTAAAAACTTAAACCATGACATTTATTAACTTAAAACATCATATCATTAATTATCGCGCATCTTTTTCGGCTTGATCGATCATCTCTTGCTCGGTTTGGTATTAAAGGTTTCGTTTAATGTACCGACGTACCATTAAATCGAAATTCTTTTTCTGTGCCGTACTTTACTTATCCCGAAGCATTAATGTTTCGTAACATCACTAAATATTATAGATATCGTCTATAATTGAACCCTCGATTCGTTCGGGTTTCAATAATTATCGATCGATTGATCGCATATTCAATACGGTGAATTATATATTCACGTACAATCAATACAATGAACCATGTATTCTCGTATAATTACTATGGTAATTCATGTACCCGACATTAAATATAACGTAACTACAGTCTACCGGTTAGGGTATACCGGGTTTCGTCGGAATCGTTACATTCTCCCCCCGTTAAGAAATTTCGTCCTCGAATTTTACACGCCCACTATCCCCTTCCGAGAGAAAGGTGGCGGGTTTTTCCTTCAGAATTCACCCTCGCGTTACCAGGTATAATCTGGTCATCGCCATGAATTCCACTTAACCTTAATCAATAAAGCTTGGTATGTCCAAACTGTTTAGTTTTCCCGTCTACTATCTTTACGGAATTATTTATGATATTACGCATGTCTTCTATGAGTACCTCCATTACTAGTACTCTCGTTGCCTCAACGCCTAGGCACTTTTCAATCCGTATACATGGCAAAACATCATGTATAGCACTTAGCCCCTGGAGTACTTTAGTCGATAAACTAAATGACCAATCATGGAGATAGTCTCATGAGGTCCAATATATTAAGGAGCTATTTTCGGTTTTTGCCAAACCTCATATCACCTCTCGAAGGTGATGCCTTAAAAATGCCTTGTCACCTCTTTCCAGTGACAATGGTTTCCTTTGAAGGTTGGCATAAATCCTTTGCCAATCTCGCGCTGCTTTCAACTTATCTTAAATATTATAAATCCGATTGGTTGTTTCTTGAATCAATTCAAATCTTATGGTTTGATCGACGCCCATTTTCAATTTAACAAATTGGTGATAACTACTTCACCCATAGAAAGCTTCAAGCTCTCGATGCTTCCTTCCCCTCCTTCCAATAATGAAAGTAGGATGACCATTTCGATCTGAGATCATTGAAAATGGTACTCCACGACGAGATACCATTTCACCATCAGGAATTTGGGCGAGAATTCATGGTGGTAATCGTCATAGATTGGAATGAAATGCGAGGATTGGTTAATCGATCCGCGATTACCCAATTTTCCTCATGCCTTTGATATATCTTGGGAATTTGCGTCCCGAAATCCAATGTAATTTATTCCCACTATCATTGGCGAATTTTCTGTCGTTGTGGCGTTCCCAAGGGTTTTCGGTATGCAGCCTTATCTCTTGCATAACTTAAATTTTCACCAACATACGTAACCATATCTTTCTCCACTCTCGGTCATTAACAAAATCCTTTCAGATATTCGTATCATCAATAGTCTAATCCGATCCCGGATGTATGGAATATTTCGATATATGCGCTTCGTCCATAATTAATTCACGAAGGTCATGGAGGGTCGGGATCCAAACCCATTTTTTGAAATAAAGAATTTCGTCCATGCGCTGTTCGAAATTCTTCTCGTTGACTTAAAGTCCCTCCTTTTCCAATTGTTCCTCTTTCAACGCCTCACGTTGAGCGACTCGTATCAGGTCCGAAAGGTTCGACTGGACTATCATCCCCAGTGCTCGCACTCGCAATGGCTTAACCCGATCTTTCCTACTCAAGGCATCGGCTACAACGTTAGCCTTGCTGGGGTGATAACGGATGTCACAGTCATAATCGCTTAACAACTCGACCCATCTTCGTTGCCTCATATTCAGTTCTTTCTGATCAAATATGTGCTGCAAACTTTTATGATCGGTGAAGATGGTGCACTTCGTACCGTAGAGATAATGTCTCCAGATTTCAAGTGCGAAGATAACCGCTCCCAGTTCTAAGTCTTGAGTAGTGTAATTTTTCTCGTGTACTTTTAACTGTCGGGGAGCATAGGCTATAACCTTATTATTCTGCATCAACACGCATCCTAAATCTCTACGCGATGCGTCACAATACGCGACAAAACCATCGTCTCCATCGGGGAGACTTAAAATCGGCGCTTGGCACTATTTTAATGGTTTCTATCTTATTTGGATCTATGTGAAATCCTTGTTGCTTTACAACATGATCAAGGGATTATACTTTCTGTATTCAAAGTCACATTTCGAAAACTTCGCGTATAACTCCTCTTGCTTTAACACTTCCACCATTTTCCTTAAACGTCGTTCGTGCTCTTCCTTACGTTGCAAATATATCAAAATATCATCAATGAATGCTATGACAAATTTGTCAAAATAAAGTTTACCGATTCAGTTCATGAGTTCCCTGAACAATGCCGGCGCATTTGTTAGCCCGAACGGCATAAATAAGAATTCATAATGGCCGTAACGAGTGCGAAACGCTGTTGTTGCAACGTCCTCATCTTGGATTTTCTTCATTTGGTGATAACTATATCTAAGATCAATTTTCTAAAAATAAATTGCCCCTTGCAGTTGGTTAAACAGATCATCCACTTCGAAGAAGTGAATACCTATTTTTGATCGTCACTTTATGCAATTCTCTCTAATCAATACATATCCTAACACTTCCGTCCTTCATTTCCCAAATATCACTGGTGCACCCATGGTGACTAACTAGGTCGTATGAAACCTTATCCAATAATTCTTGCATTTCAGTTGGTGCAAGTCGGTAAGGTGCTTTAGCAACAGGGCCAGCTTGAGGCATTAAATCGATTCTGAATTTGACCTGTCGGGTTGGCGGTAATACAGGAAGTTCTTCTGGGAAAACTTCTGGATATTTAAGTATCACCGAAACATCTTCTATATGTTTTCTTTTAAATACTTTGGCAATCACGTTTGTTGAATACACCACGTCTTCTTGTCGTAAATATTATAACATCTCAAGATGAGATTAGAGTGGTAACATAATACCGTACACTTTTCTCTGTATCTAATCGCCTTATCGTCCGAAAGAGAACTTCTAATCATCTTCTTTTCATATTTGATTTCAGCTCCATGTTGAGTTAGCCAATCCATGTTAACTATTACGTCAAAACTTATTAACTTTACTGGTCGTAGGTTAATAAGGAAAGGTTAATCGTTCAGAATAATAGTACAATTCCGAACAATTTAGTTAACCATTAGGGGTTTACTGTTAGCGATTCTACAGTATAGGGTTCTATAGTTTCACTAATTGGTATCTTTCCAAAGGGTAGGAGATTAACAGGAATTAACTACTATCGACGACCGTAAAAATATCACTGGAGTCTATTGATTTAAAACCACAACATACTTAATACTACCTTTGGATCATGACGGGCTTTATTCGAACTACTCACAAAAGCACGGCTCCTTGTTTGATCAGAGGTTGATGCTTGTCATGAGGTTCATCTTCTAACGACACCTAGGTTCAACTTTGGGCAATTTCTCTTGAAACGTCCTGTACTGCCACATTCATCGCAAGTACAACTGTTTGGCATAATTTGATTTCTTTGGATGGATTGTTATTGAAGCTGTTGGGTTCGGAGTGGTTGTACAAGAATGGGTTGGGGTTGCCGGTTCACGTGGCTTCAATTGGTTCCACAATTGGGGCATTACGTCCATCTTTACCACACCTGTGGTCTACTATCACTCGACATTCTTCTTCCTGCCGATAACCATATTTTCCACATTTAGGGAAGGACTCTTCATGCGGTTCATATTTTCACACCAGAACTAGTCTTGGTATAATTCTGGGTTGTAGGACATACCTACTTATTCAAAAGTCTATCTTGCACTATACCTTTATCATTTCTCTTCTTTAACACTCGACGTCTCACCTAACGTCCTTCCATTCCGCTTCCCATAGAGTCAAATATATCAATGCTGGCTTGCGACACAACCCTTCCAAAGGTTGTATATTTTACAGGATTGACTATACTCCTTATCGATGGAGTTAGTCCCCAATATAGCGCTCACTTAGCTTAGTTTCAGGAGTAATTAGCCATGTTACCAGACATGACCATTCCTTCAAACGATTAGCGAGTTCTATGTGATCAGCACACAACATTTCTATCTTCCATAACTCAGTTTCCAATCTCTGGACTTAATTATTCGAATAAAAGTGCTCTAGCACAAGAATTTTAAATTCTGACCATCTCATCTGAGTAAAAATTTTCTAACTATAATTTTGTACCATCGTGTTCCATCACGATACAACATAATCTACCAACATATCTGTAGCATATTTCACTACACAATGTTCTAGACTCTTACCAATACCCTTAACCATTTCGATCTTTTCTATCCACTCGCTAATCTATTCCTCCCTTTACCATCAGTAGACTATTAATAATTTCCTTACCACATACAACAAACATATCCTTCATACCGGATCTAATTCATTACGACTACTATTCATGTTTAGTTTATAACTAATACTTGTAGTCATAATAGTATTCGGTGGGACATTATTACTCTTAGTAATAACACTAAGAATTGAAACATTCGTAATCATGTGATTGCTCGATCTATAATTCTGCGATCACATTTGCATTAACACTAGCAGTGATCTGTGATACAACATTCGGTATCATCATCTGCTATCTTTGAGCAATCAACTGAATCATATCAATCTCCATCATTGGAGTTACTCTTTTATGTCATTCTGCCGTACTCATCCCGTACGCAGTAATCAATACTAATCTCACCGTATAACTCGTTACCAGTTCAATCATAACAGCAGGTACACATACACACCAAATATTATCATACAAATTACACATACCAGTATCTAGTATATATATATGTCCCACAATATAATAACATACGGACTTAACCTGACGTCGGTTAACGTTTAAATATGTTTCATAACCCTTGTCACCAACTGACTTATAGATCTTTCTCAACAAAGATCAATGTTTAATATGCTTGATTTCAACATCCTTCTGCATGTCAGCATAACCGATACTTGCTCACCGTGAGCACCAAACGATTACGTACCACGGAGTTTTAATATCCGTGTCTATTCGTATATCCGACATACACGGTATACCACCTACGAACGAATAACCAACTATGCTATAATGATTCCAACACTTCTTTGTGTATGGGTAATCATTCTATTCGAGTATACATGGGTATAGGCATCTAACGGATGTAAGGTTAACATAGGGAGTTTCAAGGTTCAAGGTGATCGCGCAACATGGGTTGCCTTCAAATATTATTAATTACTATTATGGGAAACTCTATCACTTGCTCAGTCAATGTTCTCAGGCATTCTAGGTTTGCTAAAATCAGTAATTCTCGATCTGGAGGTGGTATGACTCATATGTTTGAGAGTGAGAAATACATATATATATTTCTTTATATTATTTTTATCTGCTCATTTATTATCAAATTCATTATTATTATTATTTTATTTATTTATTTATTTATTTATTTATCTTAATGGAATAAGAATGGGTTCAGGTACAGGTCCATCCGTACGTGAGGGTCGGCGGTTCGGGTGAACATATGGGGTTATTAGGATATACGGTACCGATGTTGGTAGGGTAAGGGATTTATCACTTTTGGTTGGGAGTGACGGTTACTTGATATTTCTGGTTAATGTCAAACGGGAGGTCTAACTTGGTGCTATCATAGCTGTGACCCGATAAGTCAGACTTATCATCAACCGATGCTCTAGGAATTCCAGCATCCTTGGTACTTTTATTATTTCATCCCCCGGTTCCTTATCCGGGTCCTATTTCTCAATTCATGTACCCACAAGATATGTACATCTATATATATACACATTAGCACGTATAAATAATATTATATACTTTACACATATGTTGCCATTTTTACCTATTAATGTACCCCGTGATTTCCCCTGAACTCCCTCGTGCGGACAAGTCTGTTATTATGTTCCGGACCATAATAACTCACTTGTCCGTCCAAGTTCATCCAGATCTCGTCACTATAAATTATTAGTTGATATTCAGATCCTATAATACTTGAGCTACTGGTTATATTTTAGGTATCTTTTAAAGACATCCTAATTCTTTTATAACCAATGTCTCTGATACCAAGTTCTGTAACACCCCGCAACCGCAGCGGAAACGTAAACGGGGTGCGACAGACTCGCCTGATATCAACCACATTGTTTATAAAGAAAACTAAATGCATTAATATACTTCAAATTACATTATCTTGTATTTCATTACTGTCTAGGTGATACACACATCATACAACACGATACATAATTCTATTTACTATAGTGTATCCTAACATCCCGCACGCAAATCTTACACACATCAAGCACTTAGAACGTAAGCAATCACTTCATCTTAATTGTACCTGAAAAGCATGTGAGAAAACGGGTCAACTACGAATAGTTGGTGAGTTTCAAAATTCGAGTAAACCATGATAAATCATTATCATAAAATAATACTATTATCGATGTAATTATGCTGAGCCCACAAGTGAAACCTCTGACTATCTCACACAACCCCCGTGGCATATCCCCCGCCCACGGAACTGCCCCAAACCGCTATGTCTAACATTACATAGCAAAATATATATAACACCAAAAATAGACATGTGCAACTGGCTGGGAAACATCAGCAAATCCATGCCGGACCAGTTGGGTTTGTCAGACCAATAGTACTATCCACACTCTACCGGCTTTCAGTTAATCACTCGTGTTCCGGGGCCTTAGAATGTTAGCAACTCAGACAATTACCATCTTAGTACATTTCCGTACGATTCCCGTACAATAAAATATATATAAATCCACACAAATCCATGCGTTCAGTATGTACTTAAACATTTCAGTAAAAACATGCTTCCGCCCCGAGAAAATATTCGAAAACAGTTCAGAAAAAGGGGCTCGTGAAACTCACCTTAGCACATGCAAGAAGGTAACAACAATCATTATCAGTTAACACGTTCAATCTGTAATATGATCCCTACGATCGTTACTATACACTCATTATTAATATAACTTTAACCAAGTTAACCGGTACATCTGGGAACACAGTTAACCCAGCACTGTACCCGTTCCGGGGGCAAGGTTAACCAAGAAACACTTCTCCGGACTCAGATTGTGATGTCGTTTAGAGTTCAACAGTCAAATTTTCTAATAGCTTGTTTTCCCCGTTTTGCGTGCCTAGCACGGTTACCCGTTTTTATGTTTCAAAAATGAGTTTGGTCACACACGACCCGAAAATAGTGGTTGACTGATAATTTAGTTTAAGTTGTGAAATTTGAGCTCGGTTTAGACGCCCCGATTGGCCGCGGGACCCGTTTCCGTCTTTGGCGTACCGGAAACTGTTAAATCGGTTAAAAATACCCAAATCATCCGAATTACTTTCGGATGATTCATTTTTACTTGTTTAATTCTATTATATGAAAATAGTTCATTTTTAGGGTTTTTATACACCAGTCAGTTCGTTTAGACGAACTTTACCGGTTTATGCGTTTTAGACTATAAAAGTTTGTTTTTATCATCTTTTTAGCACAAATAATTATCCGTTTAGTCTCGGATCTTGAAATTTTGCAAAAATCACTTTTTGACAGTGGGGAATTTTATAAAAATATTTTCAGAATTAATTTTCATATTTAAAATTTATTTAATTATTTTTAAACACCATTTAAACACTAAATATGTCGTAAATACCAAACGATCTTAGAAAAATCCCAAATTTCTTCTGGTTGTCTCCTGCCATCCACATAGTCCCCTGTAATTTTTCCAGAACCAAAATCTTCTTTTACATGCCATTTTCACTAAAACCGAGCAAGAAAACCCTAGAACTCGTTTAACCGAAAAGCCTACTTAGACTTCTCCAACTGACCTAAAATTTTGTGTGTGACTTATACATGATATAAAAAGCTTATCTGCAATTTTCCAGAATTTTTCATGATATTTAACTATTTTTCACCATTTTCGGCCAAAACCGAGCATTAAATTCACCAAATATTCATCCTTTTCCCAAAAATTAACGGAACTCATATTTTCATGTATCTAACACCTCTGTAAAATTTCATGACCTAACTCTACACGTATCACAATCTGTCCAAATATCCCAAAACCGAACATAACCGAATATACCTTTCGTTTTCCGCCACTACAAGCTACAAACTCGTCTTTCCGCCTTATCTACCACTAAATACAGAACCTACAAACAACATACCACAATACCAAGCAAGTTACACTCACGATCAAGCCTCTTACACTATAGTTTCGGTTATAATTCAAAAACAAATATTTAAACCGTAAAAATTCGTTCTTGGTTCGTTTAACTCCTTTCTTGGACCAAGATCCCTTGTATAACCCGTATACATCACTTGATCAAGCAAGAATCGGTTTTCATATTTGAAACCTCATTTTCTTGCAAATAAACTCAAGAAACGAAGATGGAAACGCGATTAACTCGATTCTTTACCTTGTTTTCTTGCTAAAAATTCCGGATTTTGGATCATAATCTTGAGAGGATTGAAGACACTGGGAGTGTTTGTGTAGAAAAAAAAGAAATGAACAATGGGGTAACACCCCTTGAGTCCGATCGGTAATGAATGGGGGGTGGGGTGGGACCCACTTCTCTATTCTAGGCCACATGTTTGGATTTCGGATATCCGGATAATGTTTTGGATAATCTGGTTCAGTTCGTTTTTCGGTTAAATGTCTAATTCGGCTTAAAACGAGGTTAAAACGGTCGTTTTTCGGCTTAAAAATGAAATTTATATAAAACCGATTTAAAAACTTTAAAAACTTAAACCATGACATTTATTAACTTAAAACATCATATCATTAATTATCGCGCATCTTTTTCGGCTTGATCGATCATCTCTTGCTCGGTTTGGTATTAAAGGTTTCGTTTAATGTACCGACGTACCATTAAATCGAAATTCTTTTTCTGTGCCGTACTTTACTTATCCCGAAGCATTAATGCTTCGTAACATCACTAAATATTATAGATAACGTCTATAATTGAACCCTCGATTCGTTCGGGTTTCAATAACTATCGATCGATTGATCGCATATTCAATACGGTGAATTATATATTCACGTACAATCAATACAATGAACCATGTATTCTCGTATAATTACTATGGTAATTCATGTACCCGACATTAAATATAACGTAATTACAGTCTACCGGTTAGGGTATACCAGGTTTCGTCGGAATCGTTACAATTTGTGTCGGGCTCATTTTCACGCATGTCTTGTGAACTAACTAGCCAATTTAATCATATGGGTTTAACAAAAAATAAAATAAGAGGAATAGCTCGTCAACAAAAATTCGCCAAACGATTCTAAAACAAAATTTTCCATTCTCTCTTTTAATTAAGTACTAGCATGTGTGCCAGCGCGTTGTCGCGGGCTTGTGCAAATTATCCCCTCATTGTTTTCTAGTGTTTGGTGTGGTGTAATGAGTTATCAATACAAGCGTGTTTTCGCGTGTGCAAGTGGTTTGTTAGACGTTGCTTTTTATACGGAGTGCTTACTAAAATATTGACGTATCATAGCTTTAACAAATCAAATATAATATGAATTTAAATATAACATCAAAGTTTATATGCCTACTCAGCCTAACCAAATCCCTATAGATAAATGATTACTAATAAAATATTTATAACCAACGACCAACAACGACAAACAAAATTATATAACTGACACAAAAAAACAAACCAACAAAGGTAAACTTAAAGTTGAATGCAGAGATCACGTTGCCAACCGGTAGATCACCACCTATTGTCTTCAATAATCACCAGGGTAAATTAATTTGTTAGATTCAAACACAAAATTAAGAACAACTCTGAATCATAGAACTCTAATGAAATATACGATCAACCAACATTTATCGAATTTGAAAGAGTTAAAAGAGATGATTTGATCCTCTTATTTGTGATCCAACTATATTAATTGCTCTTAACCCTATACCCCACCTTTGATTCTTTGGTCAACTATGACCAAAAAGTCAACTATAATAAAAAAAAAGGTCAGCCTCAACCAATTTGACAAAAAAAAAAACTCCTTTGACCCAAACCGTCAATTCGATTTCAATACCTTTAATTTCATTTGATTTGCATAATAAACATCTTCTAACACTTTTGTAACCCGTGCTTCATTCTTTGTATTAAAGTGTTACGTGATTAATTACCACGTGAACCAAAAAAGAAACTAACTTTTTTTTTTTGTTTTATTTCACTTAACCGGTTTTAATCTCAAAGAATAATCAAAATGAATGTTTTAACAACAACACATATTAAAATACAGCAAACCCTATGTTTTGACATCAATAAAACATATTATAGTTTGCATTGGCTGACATAAATAAAATGCAGAAAACTTCATGTGTTGACAACATTATCAACACTTTTGACAATATTAGAATGCAACAAAAATTGCACTTTTGACAACATTAAAATGCAGCTAAAACTTCACGTTTTGACAGCATCAGTTGCACTTTTGACAACATAAGAATGCAGTGAAAACTGCATTAATTATAGCCTTTAAATACAACAAAAATAAAAGCACTTTGATAGCATTAAAATACAACAAAAACTCATAATACTCGACAAGCTGTCCTCTTTTGCTTACAAGCTCCAAACTTATAACAAATTCAAAACACACAAGTAAATCTTACCGAGATCAGAGCTCATTACTTCTATGCACATCAACCACATCAATGCCCCTGTCCAACGTCATTCCCGTTGCATTTTCCAATGCAAAACCCAATATAAAACTTAATTACTTTCTAACAACTTATTTAAGTTTATCATTATCGCGAATCATTTTTCACATTTCACATGGTCATCAACTACAAAAACTTAAATCTTAGCTAACAAGATAAATAAGTATAATCAATAAGTAACAACTTGATTTACCAGTTTCTTCATCAACTCTAGATTTCCATCCTTCAGATCTATGAGCATATGCAGATCCCAATTCATCCGGTAACACGTATTCTGTTATATCTCTTGTTTACCACTCCAATGGATACCAGTGTAGAAAACACATGATTGATTCAATAAGCATATTCGGTTAAGCTCAAAAGCTTAACAACAATCTTTTTGTATTGCAATTTACAATTACAATAGTCAATATTAACGTTAATGTGCATGTGGTAATAGCTAAATTGAGAGACTTTGCTACTTTGTCACTCCACGATTTCAAGAAATCAAACAACATAGTTATGAATGTATCATAGATGATACCAATTCACTCTCTCGGCTTAATCGGCGACGAAATGGAAGAAACCGTGACTGCATACGGTATCAGCGATGACGTAGCCCATAGCAACAACCACCTCCGGCTATAGGTGCACAAAATATCTGTTTCCAGACCGGACTCGAAATCGATTCCTTGTAAGTCCCGAATCTGGATTACTACATAGTTATGAATGTATCATAGATTATACCAATTCACTCTCTCGGCTTAATCGGCGACGAAATGGAAGAAACCGTGACTGCATACGGTATCAGCGGTGACGTAGCCCATAGCAACAACCACCTCCGGCTATAGGTGCACAAAATATCTGTTTCCAGACCGGACTCGGAATCGATTCCTTGTAAGTCCCGAATCTGGATCACTACAATATAATATCAACTAAACGAGTATTGGGGCGGAATACCAACACTCGGTGATTCAAGAACACGAATAAAACAGTAAAAGAACACGGAATTGCTTCAAAACACACGTATATTATTGAATACGTCGGGTGCTTAAGCACTTACAATACTTGATAATAATACTAGGAATGAATAACCTTTTACCCTATACATCACATCTCTATATATAGGGATAACAACCAACAAGGCCGGCCCAAACAACAAAAGCCCACCGAGAACACATAAGTGTTCTCGGTTTACATACGCACCCAAAAAAACCAAGCCCAAATAACTAGAACTAAGTATAAATCAAGCTCAAACCACAAAACTAGGCCCAACAATCTCCCCCTTGGTTTGTAGCTTTATCTTTACTCTTCCTCCATGTAATCAATATCCGCATCCTTCAACCCTCCAGCCCAAAACTTGTGATTGATGATAGACGCCACCATGCTTGTGTATTCTTTGGCGGCTGTTTCAAAAATACCATCAGCAACAATTTGAAACGTGCTGAGCGTCTTGATATCCTTCTCATGGAGTTTCAACAGATCTTTAGGGTCAACAAAACGATATTGACCTTTCCCTTTTTGTAGTTTGATAACAGCTGTGGAAGTAAAGGGATCATAGAACCAGAATCTCATATTATCTAACGTACCATCGGGAATGGCATTTGGTACGGGAATGTAAGTAGCTTTCTTTGTGGGAGGCCACATCACATTCACCATTGTTTTTCCTGTTCTCGGATCTTGAACGCCTTTAGCTTTCTTCAAAAATGACTCGGCAGTCTTAATATTTGGGAAGCCTAGATCAACTTGTCTTTTCAAAAATTCCCAAAAATCTGTGCCCCGCTTGCCATTTGATGGATTAGTAAATGGAGCATTAATTAAATCACTCAAATCAACTTTAGTCCAAGAACCAAAGTATTTCATCTTTTTATAGTACTCCATTGTTCCCGACTTTCTCTTAACCCACCACATACTCTTATCCACGTCGAAACCCCAGAATAAAACTCCAGATCGATCACCGTATTTGTCAGAGAACCCCTTTTGAAGCGTAACAACATATCTCTCGGTGATCTGAAGACACAACATTCTGATATGAGTTCTTCATTACCAGCAATTTCTTCTTTCCCTTTTCAAGTAGTTTCTTCTTAATTATGTCAGATTTTTCTTTTGTGACAGATGGTGCATTCAAGTACTGGTTTAGAGACTCTGATTCTTCTTATCGACTAACACCAGTGTTATCATCTGGATGAACATTAGAATCTTTGTTTTGATTAGCAGTGGGAGTTTGATATGCCATATCTTCATTACATTTGAACTCATCTCCAAACTTCTTAACTAGCTTTTGTTGGAGATCGAGATACATAGCTGTTAAACCTCCCATGCCGGACTGCAGCTCTTTAATCTTGGAGTCTTTATCCGAGTTGCTAGCCTCAAGTTCCTGGATACGGACATCTTTAATCACTGAATCCTGCTCGAGTTCAAAAACTCGACGTTGTAGCGCCTGAACATCCACAGGAGCATTCTCAAGAACCACTCCTTTTCCCTTGTTCTGAAGATAATTTTCCTGCATTGCAAGGATTTGAGCAACCTTTTCTGAAACACCTGAACTCGACTGACCTTGATCAAATTGACCGGATGATCCAGAGGGAATGTCTGCAGTATCAGCATGTGGAATATCTGTTTCAAAATCAAAATCATCACAAAAATCGTTGGACAATAACTCCATGAATGACGGCTCAGCAGTAGATGCAACTGGTTCGGGTTGCGAGTCTGGAGCATGCGATTCTGATTGATCGGTATGTTGTTGAGGACTGGTAGTTGATTCTGGTGCTGGTGTGGATGTAGGTGTTGGTGTAACTGTGGTTGTTTCAACTTCACTGTCCAACTCGCTAGATCTTACGTCATCCCTTTTTCGTTTACGATGAATGAGATCAGCAGTTGGTTCTTCAACATAATCTTCCTCAGTATTTTCAGTAACTGTCAGAGGAGGCTTCCGAGCAGTTGACTGAAATAGGACTTTAGCAGCTTCGAGGGCTTTTAATCTTTCATCATCTGTAAGAGTACTTTGCTGACGGTGCTCTTCTTCATCATCGGAAATCTCAAATGTAGCAGCGTGTGGTTGAGCGGGTGCCACATGTTCGTCAGCAACCTGAGCTATGACAGGCTCAGCTTCGGTCTCAGCAAAATGACCGAATTTTACCAGAGGTCTCAATCCCCTGTAAACCACTTTGACTCCTTTTCTTGACTGCTTCATTAACCAAAAGGAATTGGGTCCCATAGACTTCATATCCAAGGTCTCAACAGTTTTAACCAAGTCGGTGTAATGAGAATCAAAAATCATCTGTAAAAACCTTGGGTACATAAAAAACACCTCCTTCTTCTTTACCCTTAGATTGCTCATCATTTCATTGAGAACGAACTTGGAATAGTTGTAATTCCAACCCATGATTAGAGCAGCAACGGCAGACATTTGGGTGTGACTGGTTTCATCTGAACCCCCCTTTCTTCCTGAGATGCATGTGAAGAACGTGTTCAATAGGTATCTCCAGTAAGGGTGAAACAGTTTCTTGGTTGCCGGTGGATAAGTGTCTTCATACCCCATTCTTGTAATTACTTCGGTAACTTCGGCTATAGAGTACTCTGTTGGGTAGTCGGGTTGATCCCCAAACAAAAGTACCTCTCTAATAATGGATTCAGTAACAGTAACAGGCTTCGTCTGTATTTTGGAGTCGATTAAAATAATTCCATCTGCCCCCTGAGAATTAATCTTTGCATTGTTCCAGAAGTCAGTAACCATCTTCCTACAAATGACAGGATTTTCTCTAAGAGCATGAGAAATTTTGCAAGTATTGAGTCCGACTATCATCGACTTGAATTTTTGTGAGCCAATGGTGGATCATACAAGTGACCAGCTATGTTATGAGTATCAACATACTTTAATGAGCTCTGATCGGCCATATCTACACCAAACTTATCAAGTTAGATTGTAGTAATTGACATTTGAACCATAATTTAAAATACATTTGGTTATTAAGCATAGGAAGGCCCAAATAAATTTATGTGACAATTCAAGCTACATTTGAGTGGCCCAAGAATACACCATAGTGAAGGTCTGGGCCAAAGCTGTGAGAATTGGGCCTGGCAGTGGGGATCTCGGTCAAAGTAATGGAGTTCTCGGTCAACAGAGATTAATGACAATCAACCGATAACTGAGGTTCTCGGTCAACACATTTAACTGAGAACATAGGAGTTCTCGGTCAAGAAGTGACCGAGAACGAGATTATCTGTCAAATATGGGAGTTCTCGGTCAATGAAAGTCAAACCGAGAACTCCTTGCCAGCTGGGGAAGAGAACCCCTTGGAATATGTGTAATCATCTTCAACCCACCGAGATCCCCAAAAACCTTAATTAGACCTGCAACATACTTATTAAGCTCAACCGAAAACCTCAAATCAAAGCTAATACACCCATCAAGATCCTAATTACTCATAACACCATTGGTCGATCCATCCAAACATCCGTAGAAACAGTTTATGGCAACACCAAAGTAAGCCTCAGTGACATGTAAATCTCATATAACCTAGTCCAGTACCTGCTAGTCACAAACAAACTAGAAGCTTTGATTAGTGAAGAAGGCTGTGATCTCGGCAGGGAGTATTATAAAAGAGGATCTCGGCTAAGAAAATTGAACGGTTTGTAAATGGTAAAGTAATAAAAGTGAAGAAAGAAAGAAAACCCTTAAAATATTTATACTAAACTTAGCAAGCCGAAAACCCTTAATGGGCTCAAATAAGGCTGATAATAGTTAAAAGCCCAAATTTTCTTCATGATCCAACATAAGATTGACCCAAATCTTTCAACCTAAAGTTAAGAAAACTTAATTTACACGAGCATTTTGAGGAGAGTAATTTCGAGGTAAAATAATAGGATTAGGCAAAACAAAATAAAATAAAATAAGATAAAATCAAACAAAATTAAAACCAGCAAAGGTAAATCCAAACAATAATGAAAGACAACTCCCTTTATTATTTTTAAGGCGGGATCAAATTTCAGTTATTCGTAAATCTGCCGCCCTTTTATGAAAAGATCCGAACATGGAATCATATCGTTTAAGAGGCTGTCACAAGGATCCATGTTCAGCATTATTATGACATTAAGAGACATATTGATAGCGTGTATCCCATACTTAGCGTGATCTTTCATCGCATCAGTGATATGATTAAGGTTCAGTTAGGCATAAATCTTAGATGGACATCACTCATGGACATGTGATGCCTCATATCTCTTCTCAAAGTGTATTTGGCTTTCCCCAGATCACCCCAATTTGACTCCAACCCCCTAGTGCTTGATCAAAATATTTTTGCAAAACAGGCTTAGTTTTAAGGTTGAACGTTGGACTTAGTGCCAGTAAACTGAAATACCTTTCATTCGAGACATGACAGGACTTACTTGTGTACCCCCATCTTTGTAGTTCTAGTTTGACCCTTTAAGCCATGAAAATGAAATAACTTAAATAGAACTAGGTAACTGCAATCAAATATATATTTAATTTTTTTTGCTTCATTAATAATAATAATAGCAGCTTAACAGTACATTATTTTTGGTGATCAACACACTAACGGGCTCGTGTATGACTGGGTAATTGCTTTTCTGCCTATCATTCGGAGAGATGTATCTGGAGACATGCACCTGTCTTCAAAATGACTCTCCACATTAAGTTTAGCAAATTTAGTTTATATCACTTTAACTTTTACGCATCGTGGAAAGTACCATACACATCAATGACTGTTCTAGAGCCTTTTAAGCTTAATAACTTCACCCGTTAGGCACACAGAAACAATTTATCTATCATTTTCCAAAGGTTGGATCAATTTTCATTTGAAAATATTTTAAAGCTTCAGAGAAGCCATTAACTGAATATTAATATCACTTCCTAGAGAGTTATGTAAGACACACGAGTTAAGCATTCAGTCACCCCGATCACTTTAAGCCTTCAGGTTAATGGCTGTCCATTGTAACCACAAGTGGTTAACCGGACCAAACATGCATGAAAACACATGTCCTTCCAACTTAGAGTTACCGACATAATTTTAAGTGAAAGAACACGAAACACAAAAACATATCATAATCGCCCCGGGTGCTTTCAGTTGTTAGGTAAATGGCTATCATGTGAAACTACAAGTAGTACACTGGACCAACCATATACAAGTATATGTCCTTCAAACTTGAGCAACCGACATAATTTTAAGCGAAAATAAATCTTGAAAAACTCAAATTTTTATTTATTTATTTATTTTTTTATAACGCACACACACTATTTTTGTCTTTATGATTTTATTTTTCTCCCCCTAAATTTGTGCAAAAACTAAACAAAAATGTACAAATTTATCCCCAAAAAGACTCAATCCTCGAAACGAAGAATTTTAAGAAAACCCACAAGCACATTAAATTTTGCTATTCCGACCGGTTTTGTAAATAAGTCCGCCACGTTATTATCGGTGTGGACCTGTTCAAGATGAATCAATTTTCGATCGAAACAGTCACGAATAAAATGAATTTTAATATCGATGTGCTTGGTTATAGAATGTTGGATTGGGTTTTTCACAATAGCAATGGCCGCATCATTATCACAGAAAATAAGAGTGTCAAGAAATTCCAAACCGTAATCCAGCAACTGGTTTTGCATCCAGATAACCTGAGAGCAGCAAGCGGATGCAGCAACATACTCTGCTTCGGCTGTCGAGGTGGACATTGTTTGTTGTTTCTTACACTGCCATGAGATGAGCCAATCTCCGAGAAACTGGCAACCAGCTGACGTGGATTTCCTGTCAATGTCATCTCCACCATAATTGCTATCAGCAAAAGCATAAAGATCAAATTATGACTGTTTGGGATACCAAGACCTAACTTCGATTGTCCCTTCAGATATCTAAAAATACGTTTAACGGCAATTAAATGAGAGAGTTTAGGATTAGCCTGGAAGCGAGCACATTGGCAGACTGCGAACATTATGTCGCGACGGCTAGCTGTGAGATACATCAGAGACCCGATCATCGATCGATAGTATGTTTGATCTACAGGACTCCCTTCAGAATCAGATGATAGTAGCGGTCTTTCTGCCATTGGAGTACTAGCACTCTTGGAATCTTGAAGCTCAAACTTAGCCAGCATATCTTTAACATACTTTCCTTGATGCAACAGAATTCCCGTCAGGCCTTGGAGAACATGTAACCCCAGAAATGTTGTCATTTCACCCAACGAGCTCATCTCAAATCGTTTCTTCATAACACCCTCAAATTCTTTGCACAAATCAGCACTGGTGGAACCGAAGATGATGTCATCGACATATATCTGAACCAGAATCAAATCCTTTCCAACAGTTTTTTGGAACAAAGTTTGATCAATCGTTCCACGCTTGTAACCGTGGTCAAGAAGATGCGCGGTGAGAGTAGCATACCACGCCCGTGGAGCCTGATGTAACCCATACAGAGCCTTGTCTAACTTGTAAACATGATTTGGTTTCTTAGAGTCAACGAAACCCGGTGGCTTATCGACATAAATTTCTTCTTTGATCTCACCATACAAAAACGTTGTTTTAACATCCATCTGATAAACTGTGAAACCCATATATGATGCATAGGCCAGAAAAATTCTAATTGCCTCAAGTCTAGCTACTGGAGCATAGACCTCTGTGTAATCTAACCCTTCTACCTGGCGAAACCCGCGAACTACCAGTCGTGCCTTGTTACGAACAATAACCCCGGTGTCATCTTGCTTGTTCCTGAATACCCATCTTGTATCAAGAGCTTTCTTTCCTTCCGGCAGTTTAAACAATCTCCTTACCTTCAACTTATCAAACTGATTCAGTTCTTCATGCATAGCATTAACCCAACTAGGTTCTTGAAGTGCCATTTCAACATCCTTTGGCTCGATTTGAGATATGAAACAAGAAAACATACAACTGTTTATGTGTCCGGTTTGACTTCTGGTGGACACACCTGCTTCAATGGGACCTATGATGTTTTCAATCAGATGATTCTTTTGGGTTCTTGATGGAATAGGTTGATCAGAAACATCATCACTAGGTTGAAGATTTGTTACGTTCTCCCTGGAATCAGTAAGGGGGTTTTTCCATCCAGACGTTGCTGTATTATGAGAGTACGAGGTGCCGGCAACGTATTCATCTGGAATGGCGTCAGGAAACAGTGTGTTCCCGAAGATCTGACGAACGGAACTCTCCCCCTCAACATTTGCAGTATTCTCAGACGGAATTTGTGAACGGTCGGTCTCTGAAAGTTGTTTAGGTTGATTATCTGAAGTGGTCGAAGCACTAGTCAGCTCAATAACCTCATCATCCAGTAACGGAGAAATATGAGACAGTGACGGAGAACTGTCTCGTGTAACTTCCACTGTGGAACCACCTTGAGAATCTGTGTTGATAACTGGAAATACATTGAAGGGCTTGAAGAATTCATTGTAGTCGAATAACCAATCGGGACCGACACGGGCGTCAGTCTCATTTTCTTCTAGCCAACGAACTTCATAGGACTCTAGAATCTGTTTAGTTGACTTGTTGTAAACCCTATATGTTGTATTTCCCGCATATCCAATGAAGTAACACTCATCCGCTGCGGCCCCAAATTTAGGAGTGGTTTCTAGATTTAGTAATGTGCACGGACACCCGAAGGCTCTGAAATGAGCGACAATGGGTTTATGACCATAAACGATCTCATACGGAGTCTTCATCTTGGACTTATTGATTATCACCCGGTTCTGAGCATAACATGCCGTATTGATGGCTTCAGCCCAGAAAAACAATGGCAATTTGGAGTCGCGTAACATCGTTCTCGCTGCCTCGATTAGAGTTCTGTTTCTTCTTTCAGCGACACCATTTTGTTACGGTGTCCTTGGAGCGCTGTACTGACGAAGCACTCCCTTCTCTGAGCAAAAATGATTCAGAACTGCATTCTTGAATTCCTTTCCATTGTCACACATGATTCCTTTCAGCTTTAGGTTTAGTTGATTCTCCATTAATACCACAAACTTCTTGATAAGATCTGCAGTCTCACTCTTATTTGACAAGAAAAATACACAGGTAAAACGTGAGTAGTTATCAGTAATAACAAGACAGTAAGAGCTACGAGACAAACTTAGGACATGGACCGGCCCAAAAGAGGTCCATATGAAGTAACTGAAAAACTGATGAGATGGTATTAATTAACTTAGGCTTGTGAGTTTTTCGATGATGTTTACCCAAAGCACAAGCAACACATTTTTCAACAGTCACAAAATCCTTTATTGGTAAGCCATGCACTAAATTGTTTTTAGCAAGACGATTTAGATTTTTTGTATTAGCATGACCAAGCCGACGATGCCAAAGCATCGCATTATGTTATGACACTTTTGAAAACAAGCAGGTTATTTCGTCAGGAACATTTTTGTTCATGTCGATCATAAGCATTATCTTTTCGTTGTGATCGAACAAGAATCCAGTCTTCTGGTATGATTATACCAGGTGTCAGAATTAAGCACTCATTTTTAGTAAAATGAGTTGAGAAATCTTTGTCACAAATTTGCGACACGCTTAAAAGACTGTGCTTCAATTCTGGAACAAAATTAACATTTTCAAACTTCAACACACCGTTACTTATAGTACTCTTTTGAGTGATCTTTCCTTTTTCTCCTCCCACAAAGGACACATACCCACCATTAAATGTTTGAATGTCGTGTAGTTGGGGGATGTCTACTGTCATGTGCCTGGAACAGCCACTATCGACATACCAAGGTCTGATGATATTCCTCCATAGATGTCCCTGCACGAAACGCGGGATTAGTTAGTTTTTGGTACCCAGTCCATACTTACACTGGGTGACCCTGATTCATCTACAGTTGTCACTGATTGCCATGACATATCCTTTTGATCATCAAAAATGGATTTTGTTGACTCTTTGGCCGGAGATTTAGGCAACCATCTATGTCTGTGAGACTTGGTGTTATATGTATGAATGGTTGTCGTAACCTCCGGTGATTTGGACGTGGGAGGAGACGAATCTGCCCGTTTCTCCTGTTTGGACTTAGTCTTAGTTTAATGTTTGAATTTGACTTTGAAACATCCTTTCTGACTATTCTTTTGTATCTGTTCGGTTTGGTCTGATAAGGACTAAACCTGCCAGACTTGTTTCGATTCCAATCATCGTCAAAGGAACTAGCTGGACAATGCCTGAATTCTTTTATGTAAGTGTTATGAGGCATATAAGGCATATTCCTTTGATAAATCCGTAATAGGGAATGTACGGACGATGTGGACAGTTTCTGGCAATATGACCAGGAGTGCCACAGTTAAAACATGTCTGACGTTTTATGAAAAATTCATTTTGGGCAACTCCTTGTCTGGACTGGTTGTGTGGATCAGTTTGCTTAGTTTTGCGAGGATTATGATCACCCCTTTTGAACTTATCACCTTGTTTGTCTTTAGAGCATCCCTACTTGACAAACTTAGGTGCAACATATTTTTCTGAATTTTTTGAATTTTTTGAAATTTTGTTTTGGATTTTTGAATTTTTGTTTTTGGTTGAGACTACATTATTAGAGGTTAAAGTTTCAACCGAATCAACCACACAAGAATCCTTGCTCTTTAAAACAGAGCCCACACAAACAATCGAAATAACATAATTCAAAACAGGAGGTTCTAAAGAAACATTAGAAATAAAATTATTATCAAAATCAAAACTAGGGTCGTCATCCTCATCAGTCCACTCCTTCACAATTACTTTTTCTACACATGAAGTAGACACATTAGAATCGTTCATATTTGAGATAGACGGACCAGCACTCGCAGAGTTGGTCTTACTACCTTTGTCTTGTTTACCATACTTCAGGTCCTTTATCTTTTCCTCCTGTTCCTTGGTGACAGGAGTAGGAACATAATTATTATTGTAAGGTGGGGGAACTTGACTGTATTCTATTCCCTCACCTTCATTCTCTTTCCACCATAGTTGATTCTCAATTATTGAGTTAACTACATTACTAGAAGCATCGAATTTTCTAAAATCAAGTTCAGCTCTTTCAAACTTATTAGTTAGATCTAGAATTTCTAACTTGGAAGCTTGCAGTTGAGCAGTTAACTCGGTAATTTCTTGTGGGCATCTAAATAATGACAGCCTTTTATACTAAGATCAGACTTAAGTTTTTTAATATCTTTGTTAAGCGATTCTAACTTGTCCAGAAAACCCTTTTCATTTTTCTTGAGTTTAAAGTTCTCTGATTTTATTCTTTCCATATCTCTGCTTAGACTGTCATTATGAAGTTTATACATTTCAATCTTTTCACCAATATTTAATGAGCATGGTTGAAAACGTACCTAAGATGAATCCGGAGAAGTGAACGCCATGTAGGCAAACTGGAGTTCCTTGGCCATCTCCTCAACAGTGTTTTCTTCCTCAGAGTCTTCAACTGTGGCGAAGTTTGCAGTTTGATTCCCAATGTTAAGCGCATCCATCTGATCTTCCCACGAGAACGTTTGAGCAACCATACCTCTCTCACCATTTCCCGAACTCCCTCTAACATCACCCCGAATATTTCCAACTGGAACCAATGCCCTCTTATTGTTGGGCATCTAAATAATGACAGCCTTTTATACTAAGATCAGACTTAAGTTTTTTAATATCTTTGTTAAGCGATTCTAACTTGTCAAGAAAACCCTTTCATTTTTCTTGAGTTTAAAGTTCTCTGATTTTATTCTTTCCATATCTCTGCTTAGACTGTCATTATGAAGTTTATACATTTCAATCTTTTCACCACAATTTAACGAGCATGGTTGAAAACGTACCTCAGATGAATCCGGAGAAGTGAACGCCATGTAGGCAAACTGGAGTTCCTTGGCCATCTCCTCAGCAGTGTTTTCTTCCTCAGAGTCTTCAACTGTGGCGAAGTTTGCAGCTTGATTCCCAATGTTAAGCGCAACCATCTGATCTTCCCACGAGAACGTTTGAGCAACCATACCTCTCTCACCATTTCCCGAACTCCCTCTAACATCACCCCGAATATTTCCAACTGGAACCAATGCCCTCTTATTGTTGGGCATCTAAATAATGACAGCCTTTTATACTAAGATCAGACTTAAGTTTTTTAATATCTTTGTTAAGCGATTCTAACTTGTCAAGAAAACCCTTTCATTTTTCTTGAGTTTAAAGTTCTCTGATTTTATTCTTTCCATATCTCTGCTTAGACTGTCATTATGAAGTTTATACATTTCAATCTTTTCACCACAATTTAACGAGCATGGTTGAAAACGTACCTCAGATGAATCCGGAGAAGTGAACGCCATGTAGGCAAACTGGAGTTCCTTGGCCATCTCCTCAGCAGTGTTTTCTTCCTCAGAGTCTTCAACTGTGGCGAAGTTTGCAGCTTGATTCCCAATGTTAAGCGCAACCATCTGATCTTCCCACGAGAACGTTTGAGCAACCATACCTCTCTCACCATTTCCCGAACTCCCTCCAACATCACCCCGAACATTTCCAACTGGAACCAATGCCCTCTCTGTATTTCCATCCTTAGCTGGATTAGTGCATTCACGAGCAAAATACCCGGCTCGTGACAGTTCTAACACCTGAGGGTCTCTTTGTTAAACCCCACCTTTTGATTATTGGGCATGTTCCAATTATTTCTACCCGTCCTCTTAGTAAACTTCTTGGCACGGAAAACTGCCATGGCAATCTGCCACGATATATCAATTTCTTCAACATCGTTTGGATGAATCTGATCTAGCTCAGCAGTAACCACCGGTTGAACTAAGTCTCCGGCCAGAAAAGCGTGATAACAATTCATGAATCCCGCCATTAAAGCGATATTCTCTTGAGTTTCTTTAGGTATGGTGGGAATCTGGCTGGGGTTTAGACTAGGAGTAGTTTTGCCAAAATCATTTGTGGACTGGCCAGATTTGGTGAAAAACACTGGAGTTGGATTAGGTGAATTTGATGAGGATGATTGACCGAGGGTGGATGAAAACATCTGGAAGTTTCCTGTGGTGGTTGTTGAGTGGGCTTGAACAATGAAAAACTGTCTTGAGACATGAGAGCACTGTTTGAAGCAACGTCATAACCAACAGCACTATAAGAAATAGCATGATTTATTGCCCGTTGTTTATCATCCATGTCGCAGGCTTTAATGGTAGCAATCATTTCAGTCATACTCATTATGTTAAGATCTTTGGTCTTCTTAATGACTGCAACATTCATGTCCCAATTTTTCGGTAGAGAGTTTACTAACTTGTTGTTAATTTCAAAGGTTTGCGGAAGTATTCCAGCAGTTCTCATTTCAGTTACAAGGGATACAAACCTCTGAAGTTGAGATTCCAACGTCTCTCCCAGAACGTGATTGAACATATTAAACTTTTTTCGCAACAAATCTTGACGGCTTCTCTTCATATCCTCATTTCCCTCATATACTTCTATCAGTGCAGCCCACAGCTCTTTAGCAGATTGAAGTTCTCTAAATTGAAGGGCAATCTCAGGTAAGAGTGCCATGGTCAGAGTAGAGAGGGCTTTCTCATCTTCTTCAACTTTAGAAAAGTCATCATCATCATATTGAGCAACTGGTTTCACAAGAACCTCATAAGAACCAGCCTTTTGATAAACAATTCTTTGAGGTCCCCTTACAATGCTTCTCCAAATTTTTGCATCTTTCATTTTGGCATAGTGTTAGAAACAGAATTTCCATTCACTGAACCCCTCGTGGGATAATAAACGGGGTATACGAGTAGCAGTGCCCATGATGGAGTTAAGTTCTTGGTGAAGTGACGAGTTGATGGAATTGCTGCCATTAGTTACCTGGGCCATTGTAATTGATTGCTTTGGTCCAATTAAAAGTGAAATCCAATATCTAAGTCCAAGAAATCAAGCCCAAACTAACAGTCTGGGTTGAATATACTGAGACACGTTGACCGAGAACCTTGAGTGAACCGAGAACTAAATGTTGACCAAACTTTTGACCGAGAACTCAGTTGGTTGACCAAGATTGACCGAAAACCACTCTTATTCACCAATTCCTTGACCGAAAACCACCCTTGGCCGAGAACTCAATGTGTTGACAGGCTGCTGACCGAGAACTGAGTTTGTTAACCAAATGAGTTGACCGAAATCACTAATTTGCCGAGAACACTATCTTGCCGAGAACTATGTAGGCCGAGAACACTAATTTGCCAAAACACAATGTTGCCGAGAACTATGTAGGCCGAAAACCTGTTGTAACAACTTTCCAACTAATGTGGGATTCGATTTAATTTTCAAGTCAAACCAAATTTTTATCCAAAAATAGACTAATCTTTCTTCTCCGAAAACTGCCTCGCCGAAAATATTTACCAAACCTTGTAAATAATATCCTCGAATCGTTGATATCACAATAACGAGCCTGAATTCGTCAAAGGCTCTGATACCAATTGTAAGTCCCGAATCTGGATCACTACAATATGATATCAACTAAACGAGTATTGGTACAGAATACCAACACTCGGTGTTTCAAGAACACGAATAAAACAGTAAAAGAACATGGAATTGCTTCAAAACACACTTATATTATTGAATACGTCGGGTGCTTAAACATTTACAATACTTGATAATAATACTAGGAATGAACAACCTTTTACCCTATACATCACATCTCTATATATAGGTATAACAACCAACAAGGCCGGCCCAAACAACAAAATCCCACCAAGAACACATAAGTGTTCTCGGTTTACATACGCACCCAAAAAAACCAAGCCCAAATAACTAGAACTAAGTATAAATCAAGCTCAAACCACAAAACTAGGCCCAACATTCCTACTTGTACCGGACTGCTGAAATACATGCATACTTCCAATTCATTATCAAACATACACACAAATTTGATGGTTAACTTGTTTTTTGTGTTATGTTTCATGTTATACGTTGAGAATGATGGATATGGGCCGTTTATTCAATTTTGGGCTAAAAGGGTTGCTGCTGATTGGGCTTAACACTTATCGTCTCTTGAATGGGTTCGTCGGGCCTTATATGTACAAAGAAAGAGAAACGTTATAATAAGGCAACATCATCTTCTCTATATTTCAGTCTCTTATTCTTAGTGATTGACGGTTTCAATTTCCTTCTTCTTTCTGAATGGATTTTGTATTAAAGTTCTTGGTCTTCATTAGATTACTATGATGCCTTTCTTTGCTTGAATCGTTAGATGTTGTTCTTTGGGTTAGTATTTTGTATTTCTTTGATTTGATCAATTCTTGTTTCATTGTATTTTGGATTTGTAAAACTTGAGTTGAAATTATGGTTTTGTGACATGGACCCACGGGTAAGACCTGGTTTTGGGATTCTCTCTTGACCAGGACCCGCCGGAACCGGTTCCACCTTTACCCGATAAAAACTCAACCCGACCCTACCCGAAACCCGGTTAAATATCCGACTATACCCGGAACCGATTACTACCGGCCTGGTTTTGAATTTTGTTGACCATACCCGGTTTATGCACCTCTACCTCCAGCACTGTTGAGGGCGATGATAGAGGACGCCGATGTCCATGTCGTATGTAACATCACGAAAATAACGGATCAAAAATTCCCATTTTTAAAGTATAAGGACTAATTTTGAAAATCTGTTTCTCTGTCAGATCGCGATACCCCAAGACCCAATTTCACCGCGTAACGCGATGACGTGGTCTAACATTAGACACGTGCCCCGCCACGTGTCCCCACATGGCAAAGCTATATGGCTACTCATCAAACCTAGTCGCGATACACGACGGCCTTCCCTTGGCCCATCACGTATCGTGATGCCTCCCCGAACTCAGCCTATAAATAGGGCTTCAAGCCCATCAATTTCATTCACAACCTTCGCTCTCTTTGTAGAAAACTTTCTCTCACTACCTCGAAGTCCACCTAGCACTACGTGCCATTCAGAGATGAGCCGACATCCACCTCGAAGTACGTGCTAACAAAAATTGGCGTGCGACGTGCCTCGATTTGTGTGCAAAGAAGGGTTGATTATGATTCTCGATAAATGTGCAAGCATCAAAGTACCGCCCTGGAGTCTAGAAATTATAAGTCAACCAAGGTAGGGATAATGCCCGAATAAAATATTAATATAATATTAAAAGGCTTAGACCCTAGTCGAGGATATACTCGATACATCGAGAATAAACAAAAGAAAATATAACAAAGAAAATATAAAAGAAAGAAGTATAAATATAAAGTAATCCTATGTTATTAATATTATTTAAGTTTCTTAAATAATAAAGTAAAGAAATTAAGTATACGTTTCTTCGAGAAGAAGAAAAGTAGTGTTTAGAAAAGTAAATAAGTTAAACTAAAGGTTTTAAACTTGTAAAACAAAGGAAAGATGTTTTGAACTAAAGGTTCATAAAGAAAATATAATCGAGGTAAAAATTATACAAAAAAAGAGACTAAGAGTCTTAAGCTAGATTATTGATCTAGTAATAACAAAAAGTTATACTTGTACTATAGGTCCGAGATAGCTAAAGAAAGATAAATTCGATCAGTGAAATGAAGCTGATCTTTGAAAATATGAATACGCCCAACTTTTATAACTTGTTTAATCGAGTCAAAGTAAATTGATTACATGAGATTACGTATCTCTAAAACAATATAAACAAAAGTAATCGTTGGCCCTCAAGCTATCGTGTACGTTGGTTTGGATCCTTACATATATGGTTAGAAGGTGGGCACACGACGCTACACCTTGTTATATGCCTCCGCCACGATGGGTCGGATCTAAGTTACGTCTGAGAGAGGGTAATCATGTGTATACTGATGGTATCTAAGTAATCTCGAATGCTACGGTGTTTGCTGAGCGGTTTTGAGTAGAGCTTAAGTTTGTAATTGTATTTTATGTTCTAACTTGATTATTCCTAAGCCACGATGGGCCGAGACCTAAGTTATGTATCGAGGGGTAATTAAGTAAATAAAATATTTTATGGGTCATCTTATTCACCAACATGTGTTGCTGATGTATTTTCAAACTGTTTTACAGGTAACGAATGATAGACGCGCTTGAAGAATCGAAGTCCTCAATAGGTGATCTGATGGTTCAGACCATTTTGTTAAAACTTTAGAATATGTAAATGGTGGTTTGGTTTTATAAATAATCATTTTATAAACATTAGCGGGTATATTTAAATCCCGTCTGTGACATGTAAATATTAAGATTTTAAATCCACGCAAATATTTCTGCATTAAAACCTTAACTCTAACTTATTTACAAAAATGGTACCAACTGTTGGTCATACGCCTAGGCCCAATATGGGGTGTGACAGTTTGGTATCAGAGCCATCGATATTAGAGAATTATATATCAAATTAATAATACATAATCTTCGATCCAAGTGAATAAGAATTATTATTATTTGTTTTATATAATTAGGGATAAGATAGGTTGGTAACCTTTTCTATCCCTCCTTAATCTAAACCACCCATAGATGTCATTCAAGAAAATAATAAACGGCTTCATGCGCGACGCAATGAGAGTTGGATGCCCTGAACCAATTTCGAAGGACATCATGAGTGAAGATTATTATGAAGATTTCTTCAACCAAGATCTTCCGATTGAACGACCCACACTTGTTTACTTTCCCGGCACTAAATAACTACAAATCAATCTACCAAATGATCCACCGATGCAAGAGTATGATCCCCCAAGAACCTCAAGTTACCACACGTCAAACATCCAGGAGTATCACCCATCCAACATTCCGATGTATCACCCATCCGACATTCCGATGTATCATCCATCCAGTATTCCGACATACCGCCCGTCCAATGAATTTCTAGCCAACAAACAAATCAAGGTTGAACCAGAATCCAACTCTTTCGACTGGATGCAATGCCACTCCGATCAAAGACGATGGCACACTGAAACCTCTGCTTACAACTCTGTTGATTCTCACCCCAACACCTACAAAGGACCTTCTCAAAAGCCAAAGATGAGAGTCATTCAACCGTACGAGAGTTATCATCTGAACCCTTTACTGACTCAAACTGCAAGGTTAATGGAAGAAGAAGATCCAGAAGAAGATGATCTGGAAGAAGAGGAAGACCCTAAAGAAGAAGAAGAAGAGGAAGATCCAGATGAGGAAATTTCTGAAGCAGAATCAACTCCAAAAGAGGAACCATCAAACTCCAAATGTGACTGCCCACCAGATAAATGATGTATGCACCCATTCTTCCACATGATTCCATGCTATAATTCTAAATACCCTTATGTGCAATACATTCAAGGAACCAAGAACAAGTTTCCGCCAGATTTCCCACCTTTTCAAGGAAGAATTCCTTCGATTGCGGAACAAGCTAATGAAATCCGTCAACAAGAGGTAGCCGCGAAAGCATTATTCAACCACCCATTTGAAGCACCATCATCGCCGTATCCGAAAAATCACTATGACATCGTGATGATGGGATATCGTAATCCGCCGCCACAATACGGATATCCAAATGTCATTCCACAATCTCTAAAAGAACATCTCGATAGAGCACTACATGAAACCGATGAGTTGAGGAAGAGGGTGGCTAAAGAAGGAAGGAAGAAGAAAAAGATGGGAGAAAAGCTTCTTCACAAATGCAACAAGATAACAAACATGGTCAAGAAGTTTGTGAAAAACTAGGAACTTTTTCAAGTTATTAAGAAAATGTATATATAGTTATAAATAAAGGTGTGAAAATAAGAACACTAAATCGTTCTAGTAAGGATAGGAATATATATATGTATATTGAGTGTATATATATATATATATATATATTTGTATGCAATGTAATGATATATATTTATCATTTATGATATAAATAAATAAATGAATAAAAATGTGTTTTAAGGAAAAATGTAAATATTTCATAATGTCGAATCAAGAACCAAACAATGCGGAAGCTCCTCGAAAAGAGGAAGAAAACCGCGCCCAAAATGAACAAGACCAAAGAATACCCGAACAATACATGAAACAAATTCAAGAAATGATATCAAAATTTGTGAGAGCCAAATCACATGTTAGAACTGAGTCTAGACAAACTCATAATACTGATCGCTCTCGAAAATCCGTAAAATCCAAATCTCGTCCTAACCCGTCTCATCCCGAAGAAAGTGCACACGAATCAAATGATGGAAGAGAGTTTGATCGAAAATTCAAGAAGCTAAAAACTAAAAGCCGTTCGTTCAAGGACAAAGGCGCCATTGCAACATTAAGGTGGCTGGAGGAGATGGAGTCGATAGTGATCATCAACAAATGTGCCAAACAAGAAAATACCCAATACACGGGGCAAATGTTCAAAGGTGAAACTTTAGAGTGGTGGAACACTCTGATCATGAGCAAATGTATACAAACGTTGTACCATTTGATGTGGGAAGAGTTCCAGGAGACGGTGCTGGCGAAATTATGTCCGATGCACGAAACCGACCAAATCCAATCCAAATTTCTCAATCATAAAGTTATCGGAACCAATCTTCGTGAGTACAACACCAAATTTACTAGTACTGTAGACTCGTGCCCCAGCTGGTAACACCTGAATCCAGCAAAGTAACTCGATACATTTGGGGACTCCAGCGATAAATTCGCGACATGGTGAGGTCTCACTTGCAACAAACCGCTGATTCCGCCATGGAATTAGCTGGTTATCTAATAAACGGTCTGATCCGCAATAAGGAGAAGATTAAAAGGTGTTGCTATAAAGCGACCACAAGAAAGTTGGAGGTGCTCGATAAGGGCAAGAGTGTGGAACAACGCAAATCTGGATTCAATTCCAACTACACCCAATGCAAAATTTGTAAGAAATACCACAAGGGTAGATGCCACTTTGCTCCGTCTAAAACCGTTTGTGATTCATGTCATAAACCCGGCCACGCAATGGGCGATTGTTGAAGAAAGACGATAATTTGCTACAATTGCATGGAAATGGGACACCTCAGCTTTGAGTGCCCCAAGAACAAACCCGCTGTTGGAGGTGCAGGTGGAAGTGGTCAAAAATATGAAGCAAAGAAGGTAAATGCAAGAGACTTCGTGCTTGACACAAAGAAAATGACTGAAATACCGGAAACCATCACCGGTACGTTCTTAGTTAACGACACGTATGCTAGAGTTTTATACGATTCAAGTGCGAAACTAAGTTTTATAGATTATAGGTTTTGTAGTCTATTTAACGAACCTATAAAGAAATTAAATAAAACTTTAAGTGTCGAGACCGCTAGTGGCGAAATTGTTAAAATCTCCAAAGCCTTAGAAAACGGAAAAATCTTGTTAGCTGGTTATGTCTTACCTATTCAGCTTTTACCAATGGCTCTTGCCTGTTTTGATATAGTACTTGGTATAGACTGGTTATCCAATAATCATGCTCGTATCATTTGCAATAGCAAAACCGTAAAACTTTGAGCCCCTGATAAACGAACCATTCGAATTGAAGGGGACAAAGACGCTGGCCAAGTTAGCATAATCTCCATGATTAGGGCTAATAAATGTTTAAATCAAGGATGCCTAGCATTCATGGCCTACGTCACCGAAGAATCCAAACCAAAGGAGACAAAGGACGCGCCTATTGTCTCTAAATTTCCGATGTCTTTCCTGAAGAACTACCTGGTATCCTTCCCGATCGAGAAATCGAATTTAGAATAGATCTTATACCCGGAACCACACCAATCACCAAAGCTCCATATCGATTAGCGCCAACCAAAATGAAGGAGTTGAAGTAACAATTAGACGAGCTGCTCGAGAAGGGATTCATCCGACCAAGTTCATCACCATGGGGAGTGCCGATTCTCTTGCCAAGAAGAAGGATGGATCAATGCGAATGTGTATCGATTACCGAGCCTTAAACAAAGTAACCATCAAAAACCGATACCCACTACCCCAAATTGACGACTTGTTCGACCAATTGCAAGGAGCCAGCTACTTCTCTAAGATAGATCTGCTTTCTGGTTATCACCAACTCAAAGTACAATATGAAGACATTCCAAAAACTACATTTCGAACAAGGTATGGACATTATGAGTTCAAGGTCATGCCGCTTGGTCTCACTAATGGCCCAGCCGCGTTCATGGACATGATGAATAGAATCTGTAAACCTTACTTAGATAAATTTGTTATCGTATTCACCGATGACATACTTATTTATTCTAAGTCAAAGGAAGATCGTGTTTCCCATTTCAGGATCTTGCTGAATTACTTAGAAACAATAAGTTGCATGCCAAGTTCTCAAAATGAGAATTTTGGTTTCACGAAGTGCAATTTCTTGGTCACATCATAAATGTGAATGGAATTCATGTGGAACCCGCATAGATTAAAGCTATCTGAAAGTGGGAGATTCCAAAGTCGCCAACCGAGATCCAAAGTTTCTTAGGTTTGGCCGGCTATTATCATAGGTTCATTGAGAATTTATCTCGTATAGTCGTTCCTCTAACCCGTTAAGTCGTAAAAATGTCAAATATGAATGAGGAACCAAACAACAAGAGGCGTTCGATTTACTTAAACAAAAACTCATCAATGCACCTATACCGGCGTTGCCAGAAGGTACCCGAGGACTTTGTTGTCTTTAGTAACGTGTCTCATTCTGGTTTAGGGTGCGTACTAGTGCAACGAAAGAAAGTAATCGCTTACGCCTCTCGTCAACTCATGGTACACGAAAAAACTACACAACTCACGATCTAGAGTTAAGCGCCATAATCTTTGCTTTAAAGTTATGGAGGCACTATCTGTATGGAGTAAAATTCATCGTGTATACCAACCACAAAAGTTTAAAACACATCTTCGAACAAAAATAACTCAACATGCGTCAACGACGCTGGATGGAAACACTAAATGACCACGATTGTAAAATCGTCTATCACGAAAGGTAAAGCCAACATTGTGGCTGACGCCTTGAGTCGTAAAGAACATGAGAAACCAAAAAGAGTTTGAGCTCTACGACTAGAACTCCAAGTAGATCTAGTCGAGCAAATCAAATCCGCCCAACTTCAAGCGATTAATGAAAACAAGATATCCGATGAAAAACATAACGACACCATTGACTCTCTAGTCAAAGGTGAAGATGATATGCTTAGACTTGGAAACAGGATTTGGGTACCAATCGTTGGAGACTTGCATAAAAAGATCATGAGCAAAGCTCATAAGTCCAAGTACATGATGCACCCCGGCAGTGACAAAATGTATCAAAACCTTAAGCCAAACTACTGGTAGAATGGAATGAAAAAGGACATCGCTTTGCATATTGCAAAATCTTTGACGTGTTTGAAAGTCATTGCTGAACATCAAAAACCTTTGGGATTGCTTCAGCAACCCGAACTCCCCGTCTTGAAATGGGAAATGATAACCATGGACTTCATCATGAAACTCCCGAAAACAACTCGTCAGTATAATGCAATCCGGGTCATCTCGATAGGTTAAAAAATTCCGCTCACTTTATACCCATCAGCGACACGCATTCGATGGATAGATTAGCAAGAATCTATGTACACAACATCGTTACTTTGCATGGAGTGCCTTTGTCTATCATTTCTGATTGAGATAAACGATTCACGTCTCACTTCTGGAAGAGTTTCCAACAAGCGTTAGGAATCTAACTAAATCTTAGCACTGCCTATCATCCTCAAACCGATGGGCAAAGCGAAAGAACAATTCAAACGCTTGAGGATATGCTCTGCGCTTGTGTGATTGACATATATGGAAGTTGGGACGACCATCATCCCCTAATGGAATTTTCGTATAACATTAGTTATCACATGAGTATTCAAGCCGCACCATTCGAAGCGTTATACGGCCGAAAATGTAGAACGCCTGTATGCTGGTCTGAAACCAGAAATAATCAATTGTCTGGACCTGAGATAGTCCAATAAACCACTGACAAGGTGATACCAAACCGTTAACGACATAAGACGTCGCGAGACCGACAAAAGAATTACGCTGATCTCCGTCGTAATCCGTTAGAATTCAGTGTAGGCGATAGAGTCTTATTGAAAGTTTCACCTTGGAAGGGTATTGTTCGCTTCGGTAAGAAAGGAAATTTAAGTCCACGTTTCGTAGAACCATTCGAAGTACTCGAGCGAATCGGTACTATCGCTTACCGTCTACGACTACCCAAAGAAATGAAATGGGTACACGATGTATTCCACGTCTCTAATCCGCGTAGATGTCTAGCCGGTGAATCTTTGTCGATGCCCTTCATGTTTATCCAAAAATCATGATTATATCAAAAACCAGATTACCTAAACTTTGATGAGATAATCATCCTTAGAATCTTTAGAATTTAAATTGATTGATCATGATAAAATTGTTGTCATTAATATTGTGTGTATTACAAATTTTTAATTGATATTATATCTTACAATTAACAATTGTATAATCAACAAACCGATAAAATCGAAAATTAAAATATAACAAAATGATTTGTTTCATTTCATATGAATGTAATTGCAAGAAAAATGACAATGACATAATAACCTTAAAGCATGTTCAATTAACGGTGATTATTTTGAGTTAACAGAATATTAAAAGATTTAAAGTTGCATAAAGAGAATGTAGTGATTATTATTTATAATACTTGAAATATTGGATTAGGAATGTTTAAATTTTATATACTAATCCCGTGTTATTAGTTAATATTATGGGAAGTTGTTGGATTATTTAACTAATCGATATATATATATATATATATATATATATATATATATATATATATATATATATATATATATATATATATATATATATATATATAAACAACTTATAGAAAAAAAAAAGAAGCAAAAATTTTGAATTTTATGAAAGCATGGTAAATAACTTGACTTTTAACCGGATTAACTATATATATTTTTTACATAATTAATGTGAATGTGGAATGTCTTTGAAATATAATGAGAAGCATGATTAAGTAACAAATAATAAAAGATAAAAATAAAATTAATATATATTTGTATTAAGTTACATTATAAAGAAGGTGTGAATCTTAATGAATTTTTATAAATTTTAATAATAAATGTTATAACTGTAATTCATTTTTTTTAAATGTGTATAACTTTATTATTTTGAATATAAAACATAATAAACATTTTAATTTTGTACTAACAAACATGTGAAACTAACATAACCCAGTTCGTTGTATTTATTTAAAAATAAAATTAATAATTAATAAGTTAATATAATATAGAAATTATGTCAAATAACTGATAAAAACGATATTCTAGATGTTAATATCCTAAATGATTTTTCGAAAATGAAAATAGTGGAATGAGATTGAATCAATTTTTTTGGTTTAACTTTTTGAATGGTTTTAGTTAAGTAATTTGTCTTATAAGGCATATTATTTTAAATATATTTAAATATATTAAAAATTATTAATCAAGCCATAAAATATATTTTGGAAGCATTTCGGTTTAAGTTATGAAAGAAAATATTGAAAACTAAATATTGATCTTCTTATTACTAAAACCATTTATACAACTTAAAAAGTCATATAAATAAATGACAAATTGTTCATATAGTAAATCGTTATACATATGATTATAATTATAATGCTAAAGATATATATAATAAGTATTCTTCATGTTTGCGATATGTATACAAAATGTTCGGAGAAAATTAAGAAAAATACGCATTTTACTGAGTTCAAATGCATATGAGAAAATTTTAAATCCAAGTTTGAAAATCTTATATAAAAAATTATGCACTGTTGCTCGAATCTCAGTTTAAAAACAATTTGTAATTTCCATACAAATCCGAATACTTCGACAATGAAGAACCTGTATTTTCTTTAATTTGCAATTACATGTGACTTTAAAATTTTATTCTAACATGATTGCAACTTCAATTTTGATTTTTTCTCATTTTCTTATTTCACAGTTAATGTTAATGAATGAATGGGTTAAGATTTGCATTTAATAAAACTGAATTCATATATTGCAATGACTTAAAAGATAAGGACTATATATTGAAATTTGTAGAAAAAAAGTGAGGATGGCTAAGAGATTGACAAGTGGCAAGAATGAGTAGTCTTTTATTAGAATAGATAGATAGATACTTAAATATCTTCAATTGAAAAACAGAAAGTAAATGCGAAAATTTAATCAAATTTTTAATAAAAACACAGAAGTGTCATAACTCTGTAAGTTGGTTTATTAAATAAAAATGAGAAAACTTACGGATAATTTTGGTACATGAATATGATATGAGTTATTATATGAATAAAATGGAAAAGGTAAATCCACATAAGGAGAATATGTCATATCCTCATCCATCTAAAACAAAGATTCGCATCACGAACTGGTTTTATACTAAACCTTTGCAATCTTTACGTAAAGCAAGAAACCATTATTTGAGGCACATTTGCATATTATTACTAACAGCCACATGAAAGCTGAAAATGGAATATTGTCACGCATGCTTGAAATATAAATAAGACAAAGAAAAAATAGATTAATAAAATAAGACATCATATGACATGATTAACATATGAGGAACCTAGTCCTTATTAGCCATTAGTCAAATGATAAAAATCAATATTTTCAATATGAAACCTCAACTTGGGGATTTTAAATGTTTTAATCATATTTATCCACTCAAGACTTCCTTAACCCCCTAGTTAGACACCATTATAATCAAAAGCATATAAAAATATATTTATTGAAATTGTACATTTGATGTGCTTTTATGGTTTATCCAACTTATAACATATATATTATATATGTAGTTAATGTAGTTGACAACCTTTTGAATGCTTAAAGGATAGTTGAGTAATTTAACAAAATATGAAGCTTCATCAAGTTATACCGAAAGCTTTAAAAACGGGTGGAGACATTGATAATTACTTTTCTTACCCAATTATGCAATAACTTTTTTGCCCTTGTCATATAATTATGAAATTACTTTGTTGCACATCACTCTTCGTTTATATAATATAGATAATTTATAAATACAATGTCAACCCATCTATCTAATTATCCTACAAGTGTTGCTAAACATACTTTCTTCTCTTAATTTTTACTAAATATACTCATTCTATCAAGTTTTACATTAATACGATTTAAACATTTGTTATTTTTTTCTCATTTTTATATGTTTTATTACCTGTATATTTAAAACACATTTTTAGATTTTTTTTACTGTTTTTTATATACTTTAAAATTATTTTTATTTTTTAAACATAGCAAACAACCATTTTTTCTTATTTAAATAAACGTTTTTCAGTTTTTAAAAACAAGTATTTTTCTATAATTGTTTTATTTTTTTAGGTGATGTTTTTTAAATAGTTTTTAGAGATAGTTTGAATTTTCTAATACAAATTTTATACTATTTGTTAATTAAAAAAAGTAGAAATAGTGTATTTATGTAATAAACTAAACAAATTTTATGAAATGAGAAGATTATATCTAATGTTATGCGATATTTAATATTTTAAAATAGAAATATTGTTAGGGGGAGTAATATGTTAAATAAAATTGTTAACGAAATTGAAAATATAGAGGAGGGGGTATGACAAGTAAGGGAAGGGGTACTGTAAGCCTAACCCGTTACCCTTAACTTAAGCACATGATCGAGTCATAATCTAGAGCAATATTATGCTTGATCTAAATAATTCAACAAGATATATATATATATATATATATATATATATATATATATATATATATATATATATATATATATATATATTTAATTGGAAAACTTAGTGGCACTCGACGTGACTTTGGTTTGATCAAAATCTTAGAAGCTTTACGAGTTAGAAACCACGAACGGTAATTAGATCAAAATCTCATAAGCTTTAGTAGACGGTGGTATCATATTAGCCGGACATATCGTATCTGTATGACCACTAACAATAACTTTTTCAGGTTTTGATATAGTTGTCACACCCCAACTTATGTAGGAACATGCCGGGGCGCGACATTGATTGTATCATAGCTCAGAAGACACTAAGTAAAATACATGTATCAATATCTAAATTATTCATTCATGTATCAAATTTCAAAAGCACAAACATTGTCTCAAAAATACCGTTACAAATAAATATTCAAAGTTATACATAACTTAAAATAAATGTGTTCTTCATTCATCAAAGCAACATAAGGTATCATCTAAACTACAGTACTTGATTCATCCAATAAAGCTACCTGTGTCATGCGTGAAGATATATATTTTTGTCTACATAACACGTTGAGCAAGTAAACCATAGTTTTTGAGTATATATAATAATAAAATGACAATTCCATGCAATAATCGTAAATTACTACAACTAGTAAACAATAAATAAAAGTTGTCTTTTCAACCGAATCACATTGATAACGGTTTACTCCGACGGCATATGATCATACTAATGAGGATGAGGATGAGGATGTGGTACCAACCAACATAAATTAAACACGTAGTCACATTCACACGTAACAACTAATCGAGTAATTACAATTATGCATATAACGGAATTGTAGTGAAAACAATAAGTTGATTTTGAACGCATAACGCCCCCAAAATTGTAAAGCGGTAAAAATGGGGATGTGAATTTACTTACCTTAACAAGTGGACTAGTGAAGGTGTGACGGCGATAGAAAATTTAAATAACCAACTATTTAGCTCCTCGAAATATGTCGAAGAAGATGCCCTATTTGTTAACGATAATATATAAAAAAAATTACAAACATATACAAAACTAATGACGGATCTTGGATTTCGATGAGATTTTTAATATGTAATTAGTCTTATATTCGTATGGTTGTGTGATTATTATTATTATTATTATTATTATTATTATTGTTATTAATATTACTACTATTATTATAATTAGTTAATTACCATAATTATTGATTTGGATTAAAGTTTGAGTAGTAGAATAAATAACATTACATATTAGCGGAAAGTTAAACGAAATATATAAATATCTAATAATTTAATTTGGTTTGTTAACGAGACTCGTAAAAAGAATATATATGCATATATTTATCTTATTTATGTATGGGTGATAAGTAAATAGTTATATATATACACACACACATAATTACAAAAAGAAACGAGTTGTTTCGGGGTTCGGTTCATCAACACAATGTTTATTTAATGTTGTATATATATAATAAATTAAACATTGAGTAAAAATGATTTTTTTAAAAATATAATTCAAAAACTGGGCCTGGGGGACTCGAACCCGCGCCCCAGGCTGGTTCAGGCTTTAAGAACACATGCGCTGGCCATCAGGCCAGCGCCTTAATTTGATAAAACGATGAAACTGGAAACGTAAATATAAAGTATGCTGTTGATGTTCTTCCCCAAATAAAACATAAACCCTAGGATTTTAAATTGGTTTAATTGATTGATGTTTGTTACAATTGATTTGGGGTTAACGTTACTGGGTTATAAACAAATTGTAAGCATGTATCAGTTAGCTGCAACGTTAGAGGTTTAATGTAGAACGACGAACTGGGGCTCACAACTCACAATGAATCATGAACGCGTCTTTACGGTGTTGTTTTAGTATAATTGAGTTAGGGTTTTGCTTCGGCCTGCTATGAGGGTGGTGTGGACGAGTTGAATTATAAACATGTTTATATAGTGTTTTAGGGACGATTTTGGCCGCGGCTTGGTTAAGATCCATTAGCTGTCAATTTGTAACTATTTTACATCTATGGAGTGTCGGTGTGACGCGTATAAGGTAGGCTAATGATTTGATTTCGTTAATTACTTGATTTAGCCCGTAAATTATGGTCCAAGAAATGGTGGTGGGGTGGGGGGGTATGTATCCCCGACGGGAAAAGGGAGAAAGAGGAAGAAAAAAAGTATTTTGGTTATTTACAATTAGGTCCTTGGTCTATGATGTTAGATGCAAAGTGAATAAATTGTTAGTTTAGGGTTGATTTTGCATGATGTTCAAAGTTATAACGAATTATATAAAAATAAAATAAATTAATAAAATATTAAAGAAATACTAACTTCATTGATAATATTCCCGAACCTGGGTTGGGTAATGCGAACCAAGCTCGTCCTCTACAGCGAATAAGCCATGAATATTCACATTGCAAACAACAAGATCATCCGTAGCAGGAGAGAGAAAATCAAGTCAGGTTATAATTATCTCCAAGGTAAAAGCCAACCGATTCTTGGGAAAAGAATGCCTAGAATTTAAGGCATACGTAACCAAAAAACCGTATCCGAAAAAAATGGAAGGCATTCAAGTTGTTGTTGAGTTCAAGGGCGCGTTTTCAGATGAGCTACCAGGAATACCGCCTGATAGATAAATCGAGTTTAGAATTGATCTGTTATACCAATGCGATACCTATCGCCATATCCTCGTACAAATTAGCACCAACAAACTGAAAGAGCTGAAGAAAAAAATTAAATGAACTACTAGAGAAAGGATTCATCAGACCGAGTTCTTCACCATCGAGAGCTCCAATCCTATTCGTTAAAAAGAAAGATAGATTGATGAGAATGTGAATCGATTATCGTGAGCTTAATAAATTCACTACCAAGAATCGATGCCCGTTGGTCGCTTCCAAGAATTGATGATCTATTTGATCAACTGCATGGGGGCTAGTTTCTTTTCCAATACAAATATGTGATCCGGTTATCACCAATTGGAGGTTTAATATGAATATATTCCGGGACTACCTTCGAAACTAGATATGGACATTGTGAGTTTATGGTTATGCCTTTTGGATTTACTAATGCTTCAACAACATTAATGGACACGATGCACCGGATTTGGAGCCTCTATCTAGACAACTTCGTTATTGTATTCACTTATGACATACTTATTTATTCAAAATGCGAGGAAGGTCATTAAAATCATCTCCAAATCTTACTTGTGTAGGAATCGGTCTACCCAACACACATATTAGAGTTGATGTGGCTAGTACATTATGATCGAAGTCGGGTCATATCCAATAACAAGCTAGACAAAAACACCATGATATTTATTTAAGATATGATCTAATAAATGAATATCAACACTTAGAATATTTAGAAATGGGCTTCTAGATATATGCACTTGTGTAATATATAAATTATATGGATAATTTATATTATAAGAGAAGACATTTCATGTTGTTATTTAAGTTGGTTAAATAACAAATATGAAAGACATGTCACATAATTCAAGTTACATATTATGCTATGTTACATTAAAATGTTATATGTACAACATAGATAACAAATAATAAAGGATGAGATTTTGAAATTTGAGTGGGAAAACACAAGGGGGGGCCCTCTCTCTCTCTCTTGCCTTTATGTTTTGGTTATTACCTATGACATGCAATGAATCTAGATGGTTCATGAGTTATTGTACAAATTAACTCTCTCTCTCTCTCTCACTCACACACAAGAAAAAGTCTCTCTTTCTCTCTTCCAAAATTCGGCCAAGAGAAGAACCAGAACAATAAGGAGTTTATCTAAGTACAAATTCTAGAATACAAGGTGTTTGTTAAAGGATTGGAGGGTATACAAGCTTGAGGCTCTTCTCCATTGAAGACTTGCTGTTCATACCGTCATCTACTTCGTCTTTCTTGCATCTTGAAAGGTTGTATTACATAAACCCCCTATGGATGTTGTTTTGGTGCGCATGTAATTCGTATATGGATCCTGGGCTTGGGTTTTACATATAAAACGAGTTTTATATTAATCAATAAACAAGATTTAAAGCTAAATAATCCGCTGCGTTTTTCATATAAATGGGTTTATATGGCTTTGATAATCTTGTTAAAACCCAACAATGGCATCAAGAGCCGCTTATACAGATACATGCATCAATAGATCTAAAAAATTTTTAGGTTTTATGGTGAGGTTCACCATATGGCTGAAATTTTTGGGGCTTTTGGTTACCCCGTGGTTCTTTAAGATTATACTTTACATGCATGTGATAATATTGAAGAATTAAGTTATTTGGATGATTGGTTGTTTTGTTTGGACAAAACCCGAAACTTTTGGTTTTTCTTATCCTTGGCCGAAAGTTTGAGGTTCAAAAGGGGAACCATTTAGAGATGTAATACTAGCATATTTGGATGTGCATTTGGATGTTCATAACCTAGCCATGACCTTGTGTTTGTGTTGTGATTAATTCAATATTCAATTTGGTTGTAATATTCTTTTACTTGGGTTTGTAATCTATTTATTCATTTCAAATTGGTTTGTAATAATAAGTGGATTAGTTGTATTTCTTTTACTAGAAGAAAATTTATTAGGATATATTTTTTGTAAAAGAAGAAGTAACAAAGTAAGGGTTTTGGGTTTTGGGCCTTAATGGACCTCATAGTCCAAGATGGGATTCTAGCACAATAACCAAAGCCCAAACTAGGAGGCCCATGAAGCTAGGAGCTGAAGTTGGAGCCCAAGAGGAAGCCCAAATAAAGTGGAGAAGTCACAACACAAAAGGTGGAAACTTGAGGCATTTGGATGTGGAGTCAAGTGGGAGTTCACTGACATAAGACTTTAGTTCACTTGGACACGACTTTGTTCACTTGGACAGGCATTTGTTCATTTGGTCATGTCTTTGTGCATTTGGTCCCTAGAGAGGCGTTTTGGCACACTTGTTTCGGTCAACAAGTGTAGCCAAGATTAGGAGGCTATGGTTATGAACTTGTGGTTGTTTATTTATGCTTGCATGGTTGATTTATATATTTTGTTTTATCTTATTTGGATAAGGATAATTAACAACTTAATATCAACAACTTGCATAAAATTGGTTCCTTGGAAATCATTAGGTAATAAAATTGGTTTTATTAAAGGTTAATGATTTCACAATAAAATGGGTTTTATTAAAAGGAACTTTGAAAATTGGTTTTCAAACAAAGTACCATGCATTTGAATGCATGCAAATTCAATGCACATAAATAGTTTTCCAATCTAGAATTTAGAAAACTTAAATCCCTTTTAAAACAAGTTTAACACCATCCTTTTACCAACACTCGAATCACTTGGCAACTCGATGTGGGACAAAGGTCACCTAACTACATTGGAGAAACCTTGTGAGTTTGAGGTGGTTTGTCATATTTGTGGGATAAAGGTCACCTAACCACTTGTATGTAAAATTTACATGTGTGTGTAAGTAGGACGACTTGATTTGGAAACCATGTGAATAGGGTCACCGAAGCATGGCGTACATAGGTGTTGATGGGATTAAACATGCCAACTAAACATATGATGTTTAACCGATCCCATAAAACTAGAAGTTGCAAAGGGTTGCAATCGTCAAACGCTGACTACCTTGCAATTCAATAGTAGGATAAAGGTCACCTAACTACTATGTGAATGTAACGTTGGGTTCTAGATTTTAATCATTAATTGTCTTAAAGACATAAAGGGTATAAAATGTGACATCTGCCCCGATCCGACCCGACCCAGGTACCCGTTTCTCTGATCCGATCTCTTTCTTTTATGATTTAATATTTATTTATACTTATATTTTACTTTTAATAATAATAATATATATTTTCCTTCCCGCCTCTTTCTCTCTTTTCCTTTCCGCCGTCCCGTCCCTCTCCTTCTCTCTTTCCGCCTTCTTTTCCCTCTTGTCGCCGTCCCGCCCTTACGCCTTGTTTCCCTCTTTTTCTTCTAACTCTTTGCTTGTCCTTGTTCCTTCCCGCCTAAGGTTGTCTGCGCAGCTCCACGCGCCAGACCCCTTACAAGGAATCCTGCGTGAAGACCACCTGTTACAGCGATACGCGAGACGAACTCTTCTCGCAGCGCGCTAAGAATTGTAATTCTTCTCGCAGCGCGCTAAGAACGGTAGTTCTTCCCACGACGCGCTAAGGATTTGTAGTTCTTCTCGCAGCGCGCTAAGAATCGTAGTTCATCCCTCGACGCGCGAAGAATTATAGTTCTTCCCGCGGCGCGCTAGGAATTTTAGTTCCTCCCGCGGTGCGCTAAGAAATGTGATTCTTCCCGCGGCGCACTTAGAAATGTAGTTCTTTCCGCGACGCGTTAAGGTTGGTTCTGTCTACCTTCGCGCTCGCGCTCTCTTGACCTTCTGTGTCTGCCTTCGCGCCTTAGCCTTCTCGCGCTAAACCCTTTGAGTTTTCTTCTGTTGAATCTAGCCGTTTGCTTTTGTGTTGTCTTATCTTTTGAGCTGTTGACCTAATCTGCTTTATGTCTGAAAAGCCACTTTTGGCGCAGCATGCGCACCAACCCCATTGGTTGGCAGAAAAAGTGACTGACATTATCTTTTGAGTTCTGCTTTTGCCATGCTTGACCAGTACCTTTATCTGATCCGCCCATGCTTTTTACTGTTAACCTGTCAGCTTTATCTTACCCCCCTGCAGCTGCCATATCTTTTGACATCTTTTGCTTTTGGATTCTCATGCTTTTTGATATCTTTTGCTTGATCCTGTTAAAGATCCTTTCCCCTTTTCTAGGGATTATGTCTCCTAGGGTTTTCCTATAAATAATAATAATATTTTCATAACACTACACACACAAAACACTTAATCTCTCCTGTTCTCTTGCCCCTTGCTCTCTCTGCCGTCTTCCTCTCTGCCTCCGTCTTCCTCCCTGTTCTGCCCTGCTTTTCCGGTAATATATATAAATTATATATAATAATTTACTTATTAATTATGCTAACTTGTAATCAAGACTTAAAACAATTCATTAAAACAATAATCTTATTTATAGGTTAACTTGTGCTTGTTTAAAGTTGGTTCTTGCTTTATCTTACACCGCATCGTTTATCAAGTGAGTAATCTCGTACCTAATCCCTTTTTATTTTTAATGTTTTGGGATGTTCATGTGTTCATACAAACTTAGAGTCTTAAACTTGTTTATGAACTTTAGTCGCGCAGTATCCCATGTGTTGAGGACGTAGACTTGGCTGTTTATTTGTATGTGTGGATCATTAACCGTCTTGTCGGTCTATTCCGCAGTTCTCATGGTACCATTAGATGAACACGGGAGAACTATCGTTTTTGATTTTCTCTTTTGTTTACACATGCACAGTTTGTCTTGTTTGTGAGCTCAATTGTGAGCACTGGCAGTCTTATGAATCTTAGAGTTGGTCCCGATCAGATTACACCCTTGTTGAAAACCAGACATACACATGTTGCGCGCAGATTTATTGTTATCTATGTATTGTATTAAACTTGATTTCTCACCAACACGCAAGTGTTTGACGTTTATTTTAACACATGTTCAGGTTTGCTGTAGCTGTTCTGGAGCTTGTGGACACATAGGAAGTTTCTTTATTTTGGACCTAGATTAAAATGTATCAAGACAAGTTTTTTTTTTGCTGTTCGAATATTATGATTTATAATATATTGATTTATGATGTTTTATGTTATCTTGTTTACCCTGCGCGTGCGCGAATGAATGTATTTATTAAATATTGACACCCAATAGTGTCACGAGTAATGAAACAATATGTGGCGCCCCGATGTATAATCCGCCTTTGATCGGGGTGTTACAGATTGGTATCAGAGCTCGTTGACTTTAGGATAGGTGGTTAGACGTAACGGCCTAGAATACCTAAGAGTCCCTTCTCGCGCATGAGAGAAATCTCATGTTTGCGCGCTTATTGTTAATTACTCGTTATTTATGAATATGCTCGCGCTTGCGCAGTATATGATTTTATGATTTATTTCGCGATATTTCGACTTTTGCTGAATTTCGATTTTTATTGATTTTTCTTGCATATTCGTTTGTTGGGATTTGAAAATCCGAAAAGTCATGGTGATGCATGAATAGTTGATTTTCAATTTCCATTTACGATTATGTTCTGAGGTTGGAGACTTGAAAAGTCATGGTGATACATGAATTGTCAACCTCCAATACTCATTTTCTTGTGTATTTTATATTGAAGATTGAAAAGTCATGGTGATATATGAATCGTCAATCTCCAATACTCGTTTGCTCGTATATTTTAAATTGGGAATTCGGAAAGTCATGGTGATACATGAATTGTCGATTCTTGATTCGAATTTGTTACCTTTATTAAGTCTGCATTTAGGGTCATTTATTTTACTTTTAACTTTTGATAGTATCTAACTCTGCGAAACCAAGCTTTATAAGGTTATACTTTGCGATAAAACCAAGATATTAACTAAAATTAAAACTTTTATAGAATGCCTCCGCTATCTCGCCGATTTCAGAGAAGAGAAGCCTCGCGCATGCGTAGACAGCAACGTTCCCAGGAAATGGCCGCCGCGATAGCCCAAGCCTTGAGCCAAAACAATACCTCCAGTTACAACATTAAATCCTTCAACGCGGGTAACCCTCCAAAGTTCACAGGTCTTGAAGGAGCCACCGTGATGCTCCAGTGGCTTGAGAAAATAGAAAACACTTTCCTCCACACCCAATGCCCCTCAGACAGACGAACCCTGTATGCTTCCAGTGTCCTGGAATCTAGAGCGCTTACATGGTGGAATGGAGTAGCTCATGCGCGTGGCGCAGAGGCTGCTTCTAGCATGACATGGGAGGAATTCAAGGAAATTCTTACGCGAGAATTCTGCCCTCCCAACGAAGTTAAGCGCCTGGAGGAGGAATTTTGGAATCTTAAGCAATACAGCGGTGAAGCGCGCGAGTACGCGACGCGCTTCCATGAACTAAGCCTGCTTGTCCCTCACCTTGTTACCCCTTCCCGCCGAGCCATAGAGAAATTCCTTGGGGGTCTCCCCATGGAAATTCAAGATTCTGTATGTGCTAGAAACCCAGTTACCCTCTCTGACGCCATCGAGCTGGCCGCTGTGCTCAGCGACAACCATGTCAGAGCAGGAACCCTGTTCCTGCGGGGAACTGAGAAGACCAAACTCACTAAGACTGTCCCTGAACCAACAGAAACCAAACCTGAACCCTCACACCATAACAACCCGAAACGTAGGCGCAGACAAGCTTACGCGCTTACCAACCCGCCCATAGTCCAGCAACCCGCCTACCAACCTCCAGTTTACGCGCCTAACCCTCTGTCAACCTACCCAACACCTCCTGTAGCCCATAACTATGCCTTAACCAATCCAGCACTCCCTGCCCCGCCAACTAAGAAACCTTACACAGGAAACCACCCCTTTTGCCCAACCTGTAGATTTCACCACCCAACCCAAACCCCGTGTCGACTTTGTACCCGATGTGGCCGCGCTGGTCACCTTGCAGAAAACTGTAGAGTCCTTCTCGCCAATCCAATTGCGCCAACACCACCAGTCTACCCGCAGAACCCACAACCAACCTACCAAAACCCACGACCCAGGTCGTGCTATAACTGCGGTGATCCCAGTCATTTCCGGAACGCGTGCCCGAGACTACAAGTTCAGATTACGCAAGCGAATCCGGTGAACCAGATTTCGAACCAAGTGACGCGTGGACGAGCTTTTAACATAACCGCGCACCAAGCGCAAGCGAATAATGACGTAGTTAATGGTACATTTTTGCTTAACGGATTTTATGCTTCTGTACTTTTTGATACTGGCGCCGATCGAAGTTTTATTTCTCGCGCGTTTGAGCAGAAGCTTGCGCGACCGCGCAGCGATTTAAAAGAAGATTTTTCAGTTGAATTGGCTAACGGTGGAACTGTTTTAATTAACTCTGTGATTAAAGATTGCACGCTTAACCTTAACGAAAACGATTTTCTGATTGACCTCATCCCTATGCCTCTTGGAAGCTTTGATGTTATCATTGGTATGGACTGGCTCTCGAAGAATCGCGCCGAAGTTATTTGCGCCAAGAAGTTGATTCGCATTCCTCGAGAAAATGGTGATCTTCATATTTACGGCGAAAAACCCTCCCGCGGTCTTAAGCTTATGTCTTGCGCCGAAGCCCGAAGGCTCATGCGGAAAAGGTGTATTGCATTCTTAGCCCATGTGGTTAAACCTGCTGAAGAGAAGAAGCTTCGCGATATCCCTGTTGTGCGTGATTTCCCTGAAGTTTTTCCTGATGATCTTCCTGGTATCCCTCCCGCTCGTGAAGTCGAGTTTCGTATTGATCTTGTCCCTGGTGCTTCCCCCGTGGCTAAATCTCCTTACCGTCTTGCGCCCGCTGAGATGCAAGAATTGGCAAGCCAACTTCAAGAGTTGACTGCTAAAGGATTCATTCGCCCTAGCTCTTCGCCCTGGGGTGCTCCGGTGTTGTTCGTTAAAAAGAAAGATGGATCGTTTCGCATGTGTATTGATTACCGCGAGTTGAACAAACTCACCATTAAGAACCGGTATCCCTTACCGCGTATTGACGACCTCTTTGATCAACTCCAAGGTGCCTCTTGTTTTTCCAAGATCGATCTCCGCTCTGGCTATCACCAGTTGCGCATCCGCGATGAAGATGTTCCGAAGACTGCTTTTCGAACTCGTTATGGCCATTTTGAATTCTTGGTCATGTCCTTCGGTTTAACCAACGCACCCGCCGTTTTCATGGATCTAATGAATCGGGTGTGTAGGCCTTTCTTGGATAAATTCGTGATTGTGTTTATCGATGACGTTCTGATTTATTCTAAGACCAAGGCCGAGCATGAGCAACATCTTCGGTTGGTGTTGCAAAAGCTTCGAACCGAGCAGCTCTATGCTAAGCTTTCCAAGTGTGAATTCTGGTCGGATGAAGTACAGTTTCTTGGCCATGTTGTCAACAAGATGGCTATTCATGTCGACCCATCCAAGATTGAAGCAATCAAGAACTGGATTACGCCATCCTCTCCTTCTGAGATCCGTTCCTTTCTGGGCTTAGCTGGTTATTACCGGCGCTTCATTTCGAACTTCTCGAAGATCGCTTTGCCTTTAACAGCTCTAACGCACAAAGGTAAACCGTATATTTGGGGCTCGAAGCAAGAAGAAGCCTTTCTGACGCTCAAGCGTTTGTTGTGTGAAGCTCCTGTTCTTGCGCTACCTGAGGGTAATGATGATTTTGTCGTGTACTGCGATGCCTCCAACCAAGGTCTCGGTTGTGTTCTTATGCAACGAGGCAAGGTTATCGCTTACGCATCAAGGCAACTTAAGGTTCATGAAAAGAATTATACAACTCACGACCTCGAACTTGGTGCAGTTGTATTTGCCTTAAAGATCTGGAGACACTACCTTTATGGTACTAAGTGTATCCTCTACACTGACCATAAAAGCCTTCAGCATATCTTTGATCAAAAGGAACTTAACATGAGACAACGCCGATGGAACGAACTCATCAGCGATTACGATTGTGAGATCCGGTATCATCCTGGTAAGGCTAATGTGGTAGCCGATGCGCTCAGCCGAAAACCCTGCCAGCTTAACTGTATCTTGCCGCGCACGCATCTTCACTTTGCGCCGATTCAAAGCAACCTTGAATCGCGTATTCGTGACGCGCAGCGCGCATCCATCAGTAATGGTAATCTTCGCGCCGAGTTAGCGTGTGGCGCGGAAGCGCACTTTGTCCCTAATCTGAGTGGGATTCTCTGCTATCTCAATCGCATCTGGATTCCCTTTGATGAGAATCTTCGCGCTGATATCCTGTGTGAAGCACACAAATCTCGGTATTCTATTCATCCTGGCGCTGATAAGATGTACAAGGATTTGCGCATTACTTATTGGTGGCCCGGTATGAAGAAGGATATTGCTGTGTTCGTAGCTAAATGCCTGACTTGTTCTAAGGTAAAAGCTGAACACCAACGCCCAACTGGTTTGCTCGAACAACCAGAAATTCCTACGTGGAAATGGGAAGGTATAGCGATGGACTTTATTACCAAGTTACCTTTGACAGCAAGCAAACATGATAGCATTTGGGTAATAGTGGATCGTTTGACTAAGTCTGCTCACTTTCTGCCCATTCGTGAAAACTACCGTGTTGAGCAACTCGCGCAGCTTTATGTCAAGGAAATTGTCTGCCGCCATGGCACTCCTTTGAGCATCATATCCGATCGCGATGGCCGTTTTATATCTCGCTTTTGGAAATCTCTCCAATCTGCGCTAGGAACTCGCTTGGACATGAGTACGGCATATCATCCTCAGACTGACGGTCAGTCTGAGCGAACTATTCAAACTCTTGAGGATATGCTCCGATCTTGTGTTCTTGATTTTGGAGGTAATTGGGATTCACACCTGCCTTTGATTGAGTTCTCTTATAATAACAGCTATCATTCCAGTATCGGTATGTCCCCATTTGAAGCACTTTACGGTCGTAAGTGCCGCTCCCCGATTTGTTGGAGCGAAGTGGGTGAAACTCAAATCACAGGACCCGAACTTGTTCAAGAGACAACCGATAAAATCGCCAAGATCCGTGATTATCTGCTGACTGCCAGAAGCCGACAGAAGAGTTACGCAGATCGTAGGCGAAAGCCTCTCGAATTTCAAGTTGGGGATCTTGTTCTCCTCAAAGTGTCGCCCTGGAAAGGTGTTGTCCGCTTTGGGAAGAAAGGTAAGCTTGCTCCTCGTTATGTTGGTCCATTCAAGATTCTCGCGCGTGTAGGAAAAGTTGCCTACAGACTTGACCTGCCGCCCGCGCTCAGTAATGTTCATCCAACGTTCCATGTATCCAATCTCAAGAAGTGTTTAGCTGACGAGAACCTTCACATTCCACTTGATGAAGTTCAAGTTGATGAAACTATGCATTTCGTTGAGAAGCCTGTTGAGATTATGGATCGCGAGGTAAAGCAAACCAAGCGCAGTCGTATCCCTATCGTGAAAGTTCGCTGGGAGTCCAAGCGCGGAGCCGAGTTTACATGGGAAAGGGAAGATCAATTGAAGATCAAGTACCCGCACCTGTTCTCTGCGCAACCTACTTCGAGATAAATTTCGGGATGAAATTTCTTAAAGTAGGGGGAGACTGTGACATCTGCCCCGATCCGACCCGACCCAGGTACCCGTTTCTCTGATCTAATCTCTTTCTTTTATGATTTAATATTTATTTATACTTATATTTTACTTTTAATAATAATAATATATATTTTCCTTCCCGCCTCTTTCTCTCTTTTCCTTTCCGCCGTCCCGTCCCTCTCCTTCTCTCTTTCCGCCTTCTTTTCCCTCTTGTCGCCGTCCCGCCCTTACGCCTTGTTTCCCTCTTTTTCTTCTAACTCTTTGCTTGTCCTTGTTCCTTCCCGCCTAAGGTTGTCTGCGCAGCTCCACGCGCCAGACCCCTTACAAGGAATCCTGCGTGAAGACTACCTGTTACAGCGATACGCGAGACGAACTCTTCTCGCAGCGCGCTAAGAATTGTAATTCTTCTCGCAGCGCGCTAAGAACGGTAGTTCTTCCCACGACGCGCTAAGGATTTGTAGTTCTTCTCGCAGCGCGCTAAGAATCGTAGTTCATCCCTCGACGCGCGAAGAATTATAGTTCTTCCCGCGGCGCGCTAGGAATTTTAGTTCCTCCCGCGGCGCGCTAAGAAATGTGATTCTTCCCGCGGCGCGCTTAGAAATGTAGTTCTTTCCGCGACGCGTTAAGGTTGGTTCTGTCTACCTTCGCGCTCGCGCTCTCTTGACCTTCTGTGTCTGCCTTCGCGCCTTAGCCTTCTCGCGCTAAACCCTTTGAGTTTTCTTCTGTTGAATCTAGCCGTTTGCTTTTGTGTTGTCTTATCTTTTGAGCTGTTGACCTAATCTGCTTTATGTCTGAAAAGCCACTTTTGGCGCAGCATGCGCACCAACCCCATTGGTTGGCAGAAAAAGTGACTGACATTATCTTTTGAGTTCTGCTTTTGCCATGCTTGACCAGTACCTTTATCTGATCCGCCCATGCTTTTTACTGTTAACCTGTCAGCTTTATCTTACCCCCCTGCAGCTGCCATATCTTTTGACATCTTTTGCTTTTGGATTCTCATGCTTTTTGATATCTTTTGCTTGATCCTGTTAAAGATCCTTTCCCCTTTTCTAGGGATTATGTCTCCTAGGGTTTTCCTATAAATAATAATAATATTTTCATAACACTACACACACAAAACACTTAATCTCTCCTGTTCTCTTGCCCCTTGCTCTCTCTGCCGTCTTCCTCTCTGCCTCCGTCTTCCTCCCTGTTCTGCCCTGCTTTTCCGGTAATATATATAAATTATATATAATAATTTACTTATTAATTATGCTAACTTGTAATCAAGACTTAAAACAATTCATTAAAACAATAATCTTATTTATAGGTTAACTTGTGCTTGTTTAAAGTTGGTTCTTGCTTTATCTTACACCGCATCGTTTATCAAGTGAGTAATCTCGTACCTAATCCCTTTTTATTTTTAATGTTTTGGGATGTTCATGTGTTCATACAAACTTAGAGTCTTAAACTTGTTTATGAACTTTAGTCGCGCAGTATCCCATGTGTTGAGGACGTAGACTTGGCTGTTTATTTGTATGTGTGGATCATTAACCGTCTTGTCGATCTATTCCGCAGTTCTCATGGTACCATTAGATGAACACGGGAGAACTATCGTTTATGATTTTCTCTTTTGTTTACACATGCACAGTTTGTCTTGTTTGTGAGCTCAATTGTGAGCACTGGCAGTCTTATGAATCTTAGAGTTGGTCCCGATCAGATTACACCCTTGTTGAAAACCAGACATACACATGTTGCGCGCAGATTTATTGTTATCTATGTATTGTATTAAACTTGATTTCTCACCAACACGCAAGTGTTTGACGTTTATTTTAACACATGTTCAGGTTTGCTGTAGCTGTTCTGGAGCTTGTGGACACATAGGAAGTTTCTTTATTTTGGACCTAGATTAAAATGTATCAAGACAAGTTTTTTTTTGCTGTTCGAATATTATGATTTATAATATATTGATTTATGATGTTTTATGTTATCTTGTTTACCCTGCGCGTGCGCGAATGAATGTATTTATTAAATATTGACACCCAATAGTGTCACGAGTAATGAAACAATATGTGGCGCCCCGATGTATAATCCGCCTTTGGTCGGGGTGTTACATAAAAGATTAAAATTTGTTAATTGATATCGAAAATACTAAAATTGAGCTTTGTTAAATTATGCATATGTCCGCAATCAACAATCCACCTAACGCAATTATCCCACCCGTGCATAACCTATCACTAAGAGCTATACTTGATAAGGATCGTCTTAACTACAACAATTTTATGGATTGGTATCGAAATTTGAGAATTGTTCTTAAACAAGAAAAGAAATCCTACATATTGGACGATCCTATTCCCGATGAACCAAACGTTGACGATTTGGATGCCTATAACGATTGGTTGAAATACACCGAGGATTCGGTGAAAGTTTCTTGCCTCATGTTGGGAACTATGATTCCCGATATTCAAAAGGATTTTGAACATCATGGGTTATATGACATGATCACCCAACTTAAGGAAATGTTCCTTACTCAAGCTAGGGTGGAACGCTTCGAAACGGTTCGAGCGCTTCATGCATGTCATATGGAAGAAACCCAATCGGTTTCATCTTATGTACTTAAGATGAAAAGCCACATTGATCGGCTTGAACGGTTTAATTGTCCCGTCTCAAAAGTGTTAGCCACGGATTTGATCCTTAATGGCCTAACTAAAAGGCTTGAGACTTTTGTCATGAACTACAACATGAATGGATGGGACAAGAGCATTGGTGAGCTTCACGCAATGCTCAAAACGGACAAAGCGGGAATGGGTAAAAAGGTTTTATCAGTTCTCACGACCATTGAAGGTGGCAATAAGAAGAGGCATCACCTAGAACCTAAGGCAAAGGTTGCCAAAGGTAAGGGACACGTCAAGGGTAAGTTCAAAGGAAAAGCTAAAGCGGAACCAACCAAACCAAAGGGGAAGAAGCTAAAGGTTAGCTCGCAGGACCCGTGCTTTGGTTGTGGTGAGAAAGGACATTGGATGAGGAATTGTCCAACCTATCTCAAAGAGTTGAAAGCAAAGAGGGATGCGGGGCAAACCTCGGGTACAACTTTCATGATTCATATTGATCTTAATGTTATTTCTTCTAACACATGGGTATTGGATACTGGATGTGGAACTAATATTTGCAATTTGTTGTAGGAGTTCAAAAGAAATAAGCATTTCAAGAAAGGAGATACAAGTCTCTTCATGGGCAACGAAGCAAAGGTTGATGTCGAAACCCAAGGAGACTATATTTTGAATCTTTCAAATGGTTTGGAAGTTGTTTTGAAAAACATTATGTATGCTCCTAGTTTGACTAGGAATATTATCTCCGTTTCTCTTTTAAGACAATGTGGTTATGATTTGAAGTTTGTAGACAATGGTATTTGTGTTTTCATGAATGATGTCTTTTATTTTAAAGCGATGCCGTATAATGGCATTTACGAATTAGTTCATGATAACACACCCTTTGATAACATGTTGTACCAATCAAACACCAAGAAACTCAAAATGGATTTGAGTAAGACTTATCTTTGGCATTGTCGCCTTGGTCACATAAACAAGGGTCGCATAAGTACACTTCACAAGAATGGTCTTTTGGAATCAAATGATGATTTATTTGATAAGTGTGAATCTTGTTTACAAGGAAAGAAGGCTAAGGAACTAACGAAAGGGCAAAAGACTTATTAGGTATCATACATTCGGATGTATGTGGTCCTTTTAAGACAATGACAAGGAATGGTGAAAGACACTTCATTACCTTTATCGATGATTATAGTCGTTATGGGTATGTGTACTTGTTAAGACATAAAGATGAAGCCTTTGAAATGTTCAAAGTCTTTCCAAATGAAGTAGAAAATCAACTCAATTAAACCATTAAAGTACTTCGTTCCGATAGAGGAGGTGAATACCTTAGTGATGCTTTTCAATATCATCTTAGGAGTTGTGGAATCATCTCACAAATCACTCCCCCCAGAACACCACAACATAATGGTGTGTCCGAAAAAAGAAATCGAACTCTATTGGATATGGTTCGATCTATGATGGATAGAAGCACATTGCCTCTATCATTTTGGGGTTTCGCATTGCTCTCGGCAGCCCTTATTTTAAATATGGAACCAACCAAGAAAGTGGACAAGACACCTTTTGAAATATGGCATGGAAGGGTTCCATCATTATCATATTTAAAGGTATTGGGTTGTGAGGCTTATGTTAATCACAACACCCAAAATAAACTTGAAAGCCGATCCACTAAGTGTATCTTTATAGGATATCCCAAAGACTCTATGGGATATTATTTCTACAACCCAACCGAGCAAAAGGTGTTCATTGCTCAAAAGGCCGAGATCTTGGAAACTAAGTTCCCTATGGAAGGAATTAGTAGAATGGTGGAACTCGAGGAGGATCGAGAGCCACAAGCCGATACACGTTTGGTTGATAGTAGCACTCAACAAGAGGTTGTTGAGAATGATCAAATGGTTGATTAAGACACACAAAACGTTCGAAAATCTAGTAGAATTAGTAATCCACCCAAAATATATGGATTTTTCATGGATGGATGCTATGTGGTAGATTCGAATGAACCCACCACTTACCGTGATGCAATGTCACAATCCGATTGCGACAGATGGCTTGAAGCTATGAAAGTTGAGATGCAATCCATGCATGAAAACCAAGTAAGGGATTTGGTTGTACCACCTCTTAACTCCAAACCGGTTGGAAGTAAGTGGGTTTTCAAAAGGAAACTCGATATGCATGGAAACTTGGATACTTATAAAGCAAGACTTGTAGCAAAAGGTTTTACTCAAACTCAAGGGGTTGATTATGATGAGACATTTTCGCCTGTGGCAATGATAAAGTTTATTAGGATATTATTTGCCATAGCCGCATATTATGATTATGAGATTTGGCAAATGGATGTCAAAACTGCTTTTATAAATGGACATCTTGAAGAGGATGTCTATATGGTTCAGCCTGAAGGTTTTGTCGACCCACAACATCCTAATAAAGTATGCAAGTTAAAGAAATCAATCTATGGACTGAAACAAGCATCTAGAAGTTGGAATCACTGTTTTGATGAAGAAGTCAAGAAATTTGGATTCATCAAGAATGCTGATGAGGCTTGTGTGTATAAGAAAGCTAGTGGGAGCATCATTACTTTCCTAGTATTTTATGTTGATGACATATTATTGTTTGGGAATGACATTCCAACCATGGAAGGTGTAAAAGCCTGGCTTGGGAGTTGTTTTTCCATCAAAGATCTTGGTGAAGCCGCCTATATTTTGGGAATAAAGATCTATAGGGATAGATCAAGGCGGATGATAGGTTTAAACCTGTTTGATCCCTTTTTAAAATCGTTCTAATCAATATATATAATAACTTAGATCTAATCCAGATCTATATGTTAATATTAATTATCCGGATCTAGCTCTCTAATACGTTAGTTTGATTGCTATTAGTATGTGGTATATATTATCAGTATGTTTATTGTGAAGCTTGAGAGATAGAGAGAGAATACTTTAAATCTTTCTGAGTAATATTAATTCTCTCAAAACTTCAACACTTACAAGTGAACAGTAGTTCACTATTTATAGAAGACGATCTGGTTCGCTACCATCTCCTAGCGAACCAGCATCCCCTTCGTTAACTTAACGAACCTCCCCCTGATTCGTTAAGATCCCCTAACGAATCAGGAGGGAATACATTATAATGTCCTAGTTCGCTAACATCCCTAGCGAACTAGAATTAACCTTAAAGAACTAGTCTTAATTCGCTAACATTCTTAGCGAACTAGACTCAAACATAACGAATTAGATAAATAAACATTTAAATATTACATTTAAATATAAAATAAACATTAATGATAATTACAAAGACTCGAGACGCAAAACCGTGCACTAATAGACACCCCCTCGTCTTGAGCTCTTTCTCTTTAACTTATTTGAAACGCTTTGTCTGCCAATCTCTGCAACTATGAATCCCATGTTCATGGCATACACGAACAACACGTTGGAATTGCATAGCCAGGTCATAATCTTCTTGGCGTTCAAACAAAATCTGCTTCCTGTGTAGCACGTCATTGTCTGTCTCTGATAAATTAACCAACCACATTGGATCGATTATCTTGATGAGCTCAGTCTGTAGTTCTCGACCATGAACAATAACGGCCTCGCCAGTACGATTGTCATAGTACCAACGGTTGAAAGACAGATGAATATCTTGAGGCATTGTCTTCACAGGAACCCTTCTCATAGTCTTTAGTGGCTTCACTTTCAAAACAAGTTTCTTTCAGCCGGTCCTCGGATCAATCTCATCAGTACGTTTACGTCTTGGGACCTGGGGTTTGAAGAATTTGAAGCCATGATTGACCTCGAACAGTAAGTGTTGATGAAACCACTCAGCAGTTCGGTTAACCCCACGATTGATAAATGGACGTCTCGCGAGGGTGCGTACATCCCAACGCGGTAATGTTAAAACATCCATTATCCTCTCGTAATACTGGACACCTTTTTCCCATTTCACAATACATACCTTAAGGTCTGAATCATAGAGCCAGGAGACAATATCACCATGTAACTTAGAAATAGTCTTGAAGGTAGTCATCTGATTTGCCTCAATCCAAGCAGCAGCTGTATCCTTTCTTTCTTTATCTACATACCGAAAAGCACTGATGATCTTACCCACTTTCTGGCGTTTGAACCATCTTTCAATATCATCATCAGTCACTTCTTTTAGTGAAGGAACAGTCCGTTGCACAATCTTCTCCAAATCATCCTCAGCCTCTTTAATTACGTTTTCATTAAATACCGGAGCACCTTGATCAACATTTGCGTGTTGATACAAGTCCGGGTACTCATCAGCTGTCACATCCTCCATCTCAATCTCCTCGTTCTCATAAATAAAATTCGTATCCATAAATAACGGATCATCTTCCATTTCATTCTCATTGATCACTTCGACATCGGGCTCAGTCTCTAATGCAGTCAGCTGATCGTCATTTAGCCCAAGTAGAATCGAGATCTGTCCCTTGTCAAAGATCTAATCACAAACTCACCGATCTGTATCTCATCTCTGTTCACCACACTTCTAACCATCCCCAATTCATCAATAAATATCACCGTGTTAGCCTCAATTATTTCTATCGGCTTGGCAGCTGTTGGATCTTGATATGAAATTATCTGTTTGTTCGAATCATCAGCGCCACTAACACCAGCACCAGAGGATGAACCATGCGATTGTTTAGGCTCACCTCCTGCATCAGACTCGTCAGGATCATCATCATCATTTCTGAGTTTCTTGAGGACATCATCTTTACAAGTTAATTGTAAAATTAACTCATCTTGTTCTTTTAATTTCACCCCCTGAGACTCAACAATCGTGCGTAATGCCTTGGTCTCCTTTTGACCGAAATAAATATAACTCATCATCTTTCGTTGATTCTCAATGAGTCGTTCTTGAGTTTGTCTGTCAGCTGCCATTTGATTTTCATATAAATGTAGCAGATTAAGCAGCATTTCCGTTTGTCGACCTGGTGGCAAGTTGTATACAGATGGATGAACAGGTTGAACAGGTCCTTGAGGCCGAGTGATTCTCATGAATGAGACATCACTAGGCGGAGGTGGAGGAAGAGTAGTTGTAGGCAGAGGAGGAGGTCTCATTGAAGTTGTTGAAGAAACAGTCGACAGCACAGCAGGAGGCCTCGGTATCTCGGTCAACGCCATTTGAGGAATTAAACCGAGCCTCTCATGTGACACCATCGTCGTGGTCAAAGTAAGCATCGGAGTGCTAGTAGTTAGCGGCACCGCCAAGCTTTGAGTAGTTGATTGATGAGGTGGTGGTGATCCAATAATTACACCAGCCCCAGAAGACACACGGGGCTTCTTCGGTGGTTCATCAGTAGCTACCGCTTTGCCCTTTCGTTTTCGTTCTTGCTGAGCTTTTATGGTGGCAGCTAGAGCAGCATCGACTGCATCTTGTTGTTCTTTCAGAGCTCGCTCACCAGCTCCATCATCACCATCATCATTGTTACCATCATCATCCCCACCATCATTGTTCCCACCTTCTCCCCCTTTATGCTCGGAATCCGAATCATCATGGATCCAGTGCTCATTAGGAGGACATACGTAATCTGGATTGATTATATGACCAATCATCCTTTTGTCCTGTGGCTTATCCTTTCGATATATCAACATCCGATGCACCGTTTCAGCTTTCATATGCTCTATATCAAGAACATCGCTCACCAACGATCGATCAATCACCAAATCCGGTATCAGATCTTGAATAATTAATTGTAGAAAGCGTGGATACATCAAGAACTTCTTTGACGGTAGAGTTTGCTGAACTTGCTCTTTCAGATGATCAAAGATGAGTTCTGAGTAGTTGAATGGCTTGTTCAGGATTAAAGCAACAAATGCCGATTGTAAGCTCAGTCTACATTCATCGAAACCACCGCGACGTCCACTCAAGCAATGAAGCAAGACATGCAGCAAATACTTGTAAGGTGGACACAACCCATTCTTGTTCAACATTGACCGACGAATATCACCCCCATAATTTAATCTTGTGAATAGCCCCATAACCAGCGTCCTGTCAAACTCACTCGGGTAATCGTCACTATCGTCAAATTGAAGTACCCGACGAATGACCTCAACATCAATCGTGATCGGAAGCTGATTAATTGTAGCTTGAACCCAATTACTTTCCTCAAGATATACCGCCGTGTTCCAGAACTGTCTGATTATACTAAGATACACCTTGGGTTTAGCAGTGATTGCATAATGTATCTTCGAACGGCGTAAGAAATTTAACATAGCTCCGAACGTCCTTAAATCAGCCACATCATGATCGACATAAGCACAGATGTTGTGCTTCTTATCGAACGGTAATAGAATCATTTCGACTTGTTGAGCTTGTTGTTGTGGTTGTCCTTGTGGTTGTTGTTCTTGTTCAGCCATGTTTTACTGTATAAATAAAGACCTAATATGAGAATAGATATCACCATATATAATCAAAAGATATGTGTAATTAATCTAGTTACGCGTATTAGACAATTTAAATCCTTTAATTAAATTAAATGAATATTGAATTTTTTTTTTAATTTTTTTTTAATACTTTAAATGTCATTCGTTAACAATCACACTGATTCGTTATACAAAGATAACGAATCAGGCAATTCGCTATCAAGTAAATAACTTAACGAACTAAACCTAGCGAATCACTAATTAAGTTAACGAACTAAACTCTAGTTCGTTATATTTTAAACGAATCCAACTCTGATTCGTGTAACCTCTTATTTGCTAAGCTAGTTCGTGTAAAATCTTAACGAATTGGACACGAAACAGTTCCAATTCGCTAAGACTAACGAATGGTCAAAATTAAGACTTTTTCTTTGACTTCACAAAGTCAAGGTCAAAATTATCAAGAACAATAATAGTCAACAATTTGAACCCAGATTCAATTAGACCATAATTGTCGTCGAATCAACAAGATAATCAGCTCGTTAAGCTCGGAAACACACTCGTTAATGTAGGTGAATGAGATTGAGACTCATTACCCAAATGTGTTAATAATCAAACGAACCAACAGTGAATATCAAGAACACATAACAATAATTAACCCAGCAAACAATAATCAAATATTGATTAGAGTCCACCAAGGGTATCGGAAAGTGATTCCGATCAAAATGATAACAAAATCAGACAATTAATAACATAAATTATACACAGCACGGTTTCAAAGGTTCAAAACCCTTAAACCTCTAAAATTACATAATTCAACAGTTAAATCAATGTCATTTTTGACGAAAATGATATCGCCAAGAACATTTATACCTTAGAAACTCAAATATATCTTTGAAATGTTCAAACTTAAAGATCGAAAATATCAGAGAGAATTTGAATAGTTTGTAAAAGATGAAGAAAGAAGACGAACAGTGGAATACTATTCGTTATCTTGTCTTATATAGCGATACACGAAACCCTAGGCACAACTTGCATGAATCAGATGATTCGTTTAACTTAAAGTTAGCGAATTAGCCCATTCGCTAACTCAATTCGTTACCTTATGTTAGCGAATCACAATGTGATTCGTTAAATTAAAGATAGCCAATCAAGACATGATTCGTTAAATATGTATAACGAAGGGATGATTCGTTACAGAGTGCGGAAGCGAATTAGGTTAGCGAACCAGAAGCTAGTTCGCTAAAGAATCACCTAGTTCGTTATCCATAAATAACGAATGGGAGTTTAGCGAATTAAACTCTTTAATTTAATATTAAACTCTTTTATTTAATTTTAAACTCTTTTATTTAATTTTAAATGAAATTAATTAAATAAATAAGTTAAAGAATTAAATAAAGAAATAAATAAAACCAATAAGTTAAATTATCGAGAAACCCTTATAACCCGACAACCTAATACGTTAAAAGTGTTTCAGATTACCGAAACATAATTTAAAAATTTATTTAAGTATATTGTATAAAGAAGACGAAAATATTTTTGATATTTTGTAAAAAATAAAGAATTAAATAATGTATTTACATAAGAATATCCAATCCTCTAAAATAGACCATCTTTTTGTGTTTTTCAATGATTTTATCAAAAGCAGTACATATTTTTGTATTTTTGTTGAGTTTGAGCAGAGAATCATATTGACCAAATTGCCCTTCCATCGCAGTTTTATATTTCAGCGATATTATGACTGGCGATAAGTCGGTCATTGGTATTGTTGTCCACATAAGTCTAATAACACACATTCAAGTATTTTTGTGATATGATTAAATAGTTCAATTTGAGCACAGAATATTAGAAATTATCAGCGTCTAATCTCGGTTCAAGCGTAATTTGATTTTTGCCAAATCACCCCAACTTGACTTAAACCATTATATTGTTGATCAAAAATTTGATACCAAATGAGAAATTTTGAGCAATGCATCAAGTTTCCTTTACTGTGAGTGAGTATGCACGAGTCCATCTGTCGGCTTACATACATTGTATCCCCTGGGGTCCGTTTCTTAATGGTATTAAGACGCACGCAAGGGAGGAACAATTGTATGACTAACAGCGGATTTTGATCAAGTCAGTAATTTAAATTGTACGAGGTACAGCGGTGATCAAGTTTAATGACTTTGGGTTTGCTCTAGAAAGCGAGTGAAATATTCATGCATATGAATATCCAGATGGTTAAGCCGCATAAAGACTCACAGTGTCCAGAATCTTAACGCTTGTTATTTGCTTTATTTGATTTTTTGGGTGATCAACAAATATAAGGCTTGAGTATGACTGGTTATTACATTTCTGCCATTCTCACCAAGACTTTTGCTAGAGACTAACACCCTGTCACACCCTCAAAATCCACTAACGGAGTTTTACCGTCAGAGGGTGTGAACTAACAGGATCAGAATCATTAGTTATAATCAAACAATAAAAACGTTTAAATGAAAATAAGTGCGGAAGCGTAAAAACCAAAGACAAAAGTTACGTCACGCAGGACGACTTAAAAACCCAAGTGATAATAGTTAAAAACATGTTTGCATATCAGAATGTTCAAAAACCATGCATGATCCTATACCGCGCGCCCGCCTCGGCTACCTGAGAAATAACATACTAAAAGTGTCAACACGGGGTTGGTGAGTTCACAAATTTATATAAAATAAAGCGTTTAGCGTTTTGCGTTCAGCGTTTTGCGTTACCAGATAGTGTTATGTCAATTATATATCTATAGGTAGCTAGCCTATAAAACAAGTATTACTAAGTGTTCGACACCGAAGGTGACTGTTTATCATTTGCCTTGCCACCAGGTCTATCCTGACCATGGTATGTGTTTAGCCAAGATTACACCCACTCGACCTCCAGTCGAGTTTAGCGTTGGGTGGGGTTTGTCAAACCCAGTAGTACTACTCAACAATGACTCGCTATTATCCAATATTAAACGGTTCGATGTGAATGAAGGACTTTAGTTATTGCGTTTGCCACTTAGTCTTTACAAGTGATATATAATCTATATTAACAAAATCTTAAATGCTTTTTCGGAGTATGTTATCTCCCCAAGTGAAAAGCGTTTGAAAACAGTTTAAAAGGGGTAAGTGAACTCACTGTTTGCGAAGAATTCCCAAAATAAATCACCAAGTGATGCGCGTCACAGAAAACTCTCTCTAGCGTTCTAAAACAACAAGGATATTTTCTAAGTATCGGAACTAATATCGAGTCTCTAGACCCGGCACATAATTCCTAAGCACAAGATACGTTTCGTGTTTAATTGTGAATCGTGTGTGACTTAACAAGTACATTTGTGATACGATACATGTGTGAACAATTATTTACGTGTCATGTATTAATAACGTATATCACTAGCAACTATTCCCCGCAGGGGCAATTTGGTCAAAATACCACACTTATTTAGCAAGTATTCCCCGCAGGGGCAATTTGGTCAAAACATAACAATTAACTAGCAACTAGCACTTTTCATGCATTTTCACAAAGTTCGGCAGTTAACTTTACCGAGACAGAATTCTACTTGAAAGATTATACTATTCCACCGATCATAGCATCTCAATTAATTCATAAAAAATCATCACAAAAGCATACATGTATTAGGTTTCCAGAACATGTTTTATTTTACTTTTATTCCCCATAGGTTTCTCACAATGATCAAAACATTACAGCAAACTCATAACAGTCAAATTCATGCGCAACAGAATGTTATTTGAAATTCCCGTTAAATGAAAAATCCAACAGATGCAAGACCAGTTGGGTTAGGTTCCTAACTCAACAAGTCAACTTCTAGAAGTGGAACCAACCCAATTGGTCTCGTAGTTCATGAGATATAATATTTACAAAACAACCTAACAGCAGGTCTAACAACTCAGCTTGCACAACATTTTTGTAAAATCATAAAGGTTAACTTTTACACGTCCAAAAATTGCAAATTTATATTCTTTAGAAACTAGACTCAACCTAGTTTACTGTAGTATCAATAATCTCAACCAATTCTTACATTAACATTTAGTTACAGTTGTCTAATCATAACTTACAATCTGTCCAGTACCAGTTTTGACCTTTAATCGCATTTAAATCGTTTGACCAACCAAAACACCTCCAAATTAGGCGTGGTTGGACTTTCTGAAAACTAGACTCAGAGTAATACCTTGTAGACTCATAATTAGCTCAGTTTGCTTATATACTCAACAAGTTAAACACCGTTCAATTTTAACAATCACTGCTGTCAAACTCAGCAAGCATAAACAATCATCTAACATGCACCCTAAGCATATGACATAACTCGAAACACACAATAAACATTATTAATCATAAAAATCAGTAGTAACCCTTTAGGGTTTACAACCAATTAATGATTCATCAATCTTTGACCGTTTAAAATCACATATGACTATCAATATCAATCACTAACACATAATCAATCATCCTCTAGCCATAATCAATCATAAAACACTTAATATATGATATTCAATAGTTAGGGTTTCATATATATACCTTAAAAACGCAGAGATAACCAAGAGAAACGTGAGAGGTGCTTAGAAACGAGTGTAGGATGCTCCGATTATGAAGAATCAAGCTTTAACGGGTGTGATATGTGTGTGTGTGAGGCTGCCGATCGCGAGAGAGGGGAGGGGGAGGGCTGCCGTCGGGTAGAGTGAAAGAGAGAAGAGAGAGTTAGGGTTTATTATTATTAATAATAATAACATGTTACATCTAGGTCCCTCCACTTCAATTTATTAGTTTACTAGCCCAAAGTAATTAGTTTGCATCTTGAGTTAACTTCTTAAACAATGTAATCACATAACACATAAGCCTAACACATAATTATCACATAATTATTGTTTTGACGTTTTTCGTTTATTCACCAATTGTTTGCGTCAACTCGTTTGCGTTTCGGTGCAATTCCCGAAAGACTACACATGTAGTAAGTGTCAAGCGTCATTTAAACCCTAGTTTAAATGTAATGAAGTGTGCGTTATAGATTCAATGATCTTAAGTTTGAATTGACGGAGTTGAGTTAATGGAGTTAACGGAGTTAACCTGAAATTGACGATTGTCACACACCCCTTTCAATTTGGCGTTTCTTTATGTTTATATCACATACTTTACTCTACTGGGTTGTTTTAAGACCTACCAATGCACCAATGCAATTAAGCACACAGTCTTTTAAGCTTACTTTTTGCTGAACTTGGGGTCAAGATAATCAATGTACTATCATGTTCCCTTTTTGCTTCACAAACTCAAAATTTTGAGGAGCATAAAACATAAATACAAGATAAATCTTATCGCCCCAGTTAACTTAAGAGAATAAATAAATGGCTAACCTTCAATCCACAAGTGAATCATAGGACCAAGACATGCAAGCATGCTTCATAAACTTAAATAACCGACATAATTTTCAGCGAGAAAATAATCTAAAAATCTTTTTGGTTTTTCTCTGTACAAACTTTAAAAACACAATATTTTTGTCTTTTTCAAATTTCCTATAAACAAAATAAACTTCACAATCTTTTTGGATTTTCGTATTTTTCTATATAAAAACATAAATCACATTCTTTTTGGTTTTTCAAAATTTTAAATGTTTTTGATTTTTCTAAATTTTAAAGGAAAAACTTAAAGAACAGAAATCACAATATTTTTGAATTTTTCCTTAATTTTTTTAATGTTTTTGGATTTTATCTATACAAACGAAAACACATTCTTTTTGTATTTTCTAGATTTCTCCCCCTAAAACCTAAAACATAAAATAAGACTAAATCTATAAATGCAATTAAAAAAAATAATCATCCTAATTTGAGGATCTCAGCAAGGGTATTCAATCCATTTAAACCAAGCAAAAAAGTAAAACGTGTTTTATCGAACGCTTTGGTAAATAGATCGGCTTTTTGTAAATCTGTGTGCACTTTCTCTAGATCAATTAATTTCTTTTCATAACAATCCCGTATAAAATGATATCGAATCTCGATATGTTTCGTTTTAGAATGTTGTACGGGATTCTTGGTGATACTTATAGCAGCAGAATTATCAATCAAGATGGGAGTAGTAAGAAACTTCAAACCGTAGTCGCGAAGATGTTGTTGTATCCACAGAACCTGGGAACAGCAACTCGAGGCTGCAACATATTCAGCTTTGGTGGTTGAAGTAGAGACCGTTGTCTGCTTCTTACACTGCCAGGAAACAAGCCGGTTTCCTAAAAATTGACATCCTGCAGTCGTTGATTTGAAGTTGATCTTGCATCCTCCATAATCTGAGTCTGAGTAGGCGGTAAAATCGAAAGTATTATCTTTGGGGAACCATAACCCGATGTCAGGATTTCCTCGTAGATATTGCAAAATACGCTTGACCGCTGCCAGGTGAGTCACTCGGGGACAAGCTTGGTACCTAGCAGACACACAAACAACAAACATTATGTCGGGTCGAGAAGCAGTTAAATACATTAGAGAACTAATCATAGCACGATAAAGGGTCGGATCAACAGTATCCTCCAATTCATCCGGTGATAAATTGTGACCCACTGGAAGAGGAGTTGAAGGGATTTTTCCGGCAGTTATCTTGAATCGGCTCAAGACATCGTTCGCATATTTAGTCTGATGAATGAAGATTCCCGTATCATATTGATGAACCTGCAGCCCTAAAAAGAAATTCATCTCTCCCATCGAGCTCATTTCGAACTTGGTTTACATGGACTTCTCGAATTCCTTACATAAAGTGTCGTTTGTAGACCCAAATATAATATCATCAACATAAATCTGGACTAGAAGAAGATCATCACCAACAGTTTTATGAAATAAAATACAGTCAACAGTTCCTCGTTTGAAGCCATTATCAGTCAGATGGTCGGCGAGCGTGCCATACCAAGCTCTCGGGGCTTGATGTAGACCATACAGGGCCTTGTTTAAACGGTAAACACGGTCTGGATAATCAGGATCTTCAAAACCAGGTGGTTGTTGAACAAACACTTCCTCATGTAGTTCACCATTGAGAAATGCACTTTTAAAATCCATTTGATAGACCTTGATATTCTTGTAAGCAGCATAAGCCAGGAAGATTCGAATCGACTCTAATCTTGCAACTGGAGCATATACCTCAGTATAATCAATACCCTCTTGCTGATGAAAAACTTGCACCACTAAACGTGCTTTGTTTCTGACAATCACCCCTCGATCATCCTTTTTACATTTAAATACCCACTTAGTCGGAATAGCTTTCTTGACTCTAGCAGGCTTGTCTATTAAATCCCAAACACCCAATCGTGCAAACTGCTGTAATTCCTCTTGCATAGCTTCTACCCAAGAAGGATCATCAAGTGCCTTACGAGCTGTCGTTGGCTCAACTTGAGATAGAAAGCAATTGAATATAGCAATATTCACAATTCCCGAAGAGTATAAATTAGTGTAAGCACACAATACGTTATTGTCGCTTGACGAAGCAACTTGATGACGTGTTCGAACGCCCACATCAAGTTCGCCAATGATATTGTCCTGTGGATGATATCCATGAATCCGAAGAGTAGGATTTTCAGGAACAACAACATTATCAAATAAATTAGTGTAATGTTCACCCAACTCGGGAGATGAAGCATTATCACTATCAAGATCAATAACTTGAATCTCAGCTTGATCATCATCGGAAGAAGTAGAAGCACTATCAATAACAACTGGAGGAACAACTTGAGATTCTTCAGTTGTAGCATCTGGTTGAACTTCAACTACATTAGAACTTGAAGAGCTTGGAATGTTCAAATGTTCTTCAAAGTATACTCTAACCAGATCTTCATCGATGTGTTTAGTCGAAGGAATAAAGGAATTAAATAAACTATCGTAATCAAACATCCAGTCTGGACCTTTCCCTTGAGGAAGAGTTGTGTACTTTTGACAGTCCACATGGTACCATTCTTCAACACAGCCAGATGTAAAATTAAATACTCTTTTCTTTGGAGACGCATATCCCAAGAAATATCCTTCGATAGCCTTTTCATCAAATTTACCCGATTCCTTCTTCAACATTGTACACGGACACCCAAATGGTTCCAGGTACTTTAAATTAGGTTTTCTGTTATTTAATATTTCATAGCTTGTCTTCTTGAGTCGCTTTATTGTTAGAACCCGATTAAGTGTATAACAAGCTGTGTTCACTGCTTCATTCCAAAATTGAATAGGAAGCTTTGAATCAGCAAGCATTGTACATGCAGCTTCAATCAGAGTTCTATTTTTCCTTTCAGCAACACCATTTTGTTGTGGTACATAAGGTGCACTATATTCTCGGTGAATTCCCTTTTGAGTACAAAAGAAATCCAAAATAGTGTTTTTGAATTCAGTACCATTATCACTCCGGATTCTCCTCACCTTTTGTTTATACAGTGTTCTATCTTAGTAATAAGGTTTTGTACCAAAACAGGTGTTTGATCTTTTGAACTCATAAATAACATCCATCAATATCTTGAATAATCATCTGTCACAACCAGACAATACCAGTCTCCAGAAATACTCGCACGATTTACTGGACCAAACAAATCCATATGAAGTCGTTCAAGAGGAGTGTTAATGGAATTCAATAACTTAGAAGGATGTGTCTTCTTCTTCTGCTTGCCCTTTTTGCATGCAACACAATGATCAGATAACTTAAAGTTCTTTAACGAAACACCCTCTACTAAATTATTTGCCATTAAATAATTCATCTTTCTAACATGAATGTGACCCATTTTTTGATTCCATAGAATCGAGTCTTTCTCAGTTGCTTTCGAGACAAAACATGTTTCGATCGATGTTGATATCTTAGAACTCATGTTTAAGACATAAATATCATTTGATCGTAGTGATCGCATGACAACCATATCCTCGGGAATAATAAAACCCGGTTTCAAGATAAGACACTCTTTGTCAGTAATATTGTAGTGTACTTTTTATCACAAATCTGCGATACACTCAATAAGTTATGATCAACCTTGTCACAATAATTTACTTTTTCAAATGTAATATGACCATTTGAAACATCACCCTCTTGTGTGATCATGCCCCCAGAATTCCCAGCAAACGCTACATAAACCCCTTGAATATTTCTTACGTTGGTTAATAGCTCGAGTTTTCGGTAATATGACGAGAACATCCGCTATCCATGATCCAGTTTTCACCAGAAATGGTCTTGGATGAACCCTACACACAAACAAAAGTGATTAGTTCAAAAAGGCAGCCCATGCCTCAGTCTTGGGCACCTTTTGGTTTTCTCTTTGATCATTAACTTTAACAGTTTTCAATTGTTGTTCAGCCACTTGTGAATAAGTTACCGGCTTCTTAGACTTTCGTCTTAAATAAGCTACCTGAACAATGTTTGAATTCCTGTTTTGACATATAGGTTCAGTTGGAATGAATTTTGGTTTCACTTGACCGTGTGTCTCATTGATATGCAACACTTTCCGAGGATTCACATCAGAGAATAAAATATGAGTATCATCAGCATATGACACAGGTCATTTCAGAATCTCCTTAACCATTGGAATTGGTTTAGATTTGTCCTTGATAAAAGGATGAAGATTTTGAAAGTTCTGTTGATAACAATTCTTCACAACATGACCTTGTTGACCGCATAAAAAACACGTTCGCATGTCCACATGGTGATGTTTAGAAGAAATTGGAATAGATGGTTGATGATGACTCACATTTTTAGTCATGCTCTTAGCAAACTCATCAGATAATTCTGATTTCTTCTTTAGATAAAAATCTAAATTAGAACTGTTTGAAAAACTTTTTAGTGTATCTGTTCCAGTTGACTTAACAAAGTTAATCTTCTTAGCTTGTTTTAAAAATTGTTTTGCCTTAGTCAATGGATTAGATTGAACTGATGTTTTTTTTTTGAGCATACACACGTTCAAGTTCTTGAATTTTTGAAGTTTCATTGACAAAAACACTCTCAATTAGCTCAGGCTTAATGATACTAATTGGAATATCTTTTTCAGTGAACATTGTGTCCATTCCCTTTAACTTAAAAACTCTAGCAACAGATGGCTTAGAACTAGAAGGATTAATGAAACACATTAAATCCTCATTAGAAATTTTTGGTTTAACTGACTTATTTGCCTTCATAGAGTTCACATTCTTTGAATTTTCCTTTTTCTCTTGAGGTTTGTGTGAACCATACACTGCTTCCTCAAATTCGTGAGGTTCGCACAGAATATGATTAGAACTGGGAATGTTCTTATTCTTGTGTATAATCTCTGGTTCAAACACATCCTCGATAATGACCTCGTCATTGTGTTCAACAAACACCATTTTGCTTTGGACATGAGATTTTTGAGGAGCAACTTGGGGTTTAATAATTTCAGGTTTAACCACTTTAGGTTTTTCAGAAATCACAGATTCCTTTTGAATCAAATCCTCTTCTTTTCTTGCAAAAGGATTAATTTTATAATCATTATGAAAAGGTGGTGGAATTTCAACAAAACCAATACCTTTCTTAGAATCTTTTTGTTTTCCAGAAACTTCAATAATTTCATTCAATAAAAATGAAGAATTTCGAAATTTACCCAACTTGTTCTTCAACTCAAGAACCTCATTCTCAAGCTCAGTTATCTTAGAACGATGTTTCAAAATTTCCTGAAACTTTTGGTCATTAATGGTCATTTTCACAGATAACTCGGCTTTGAGATCATGATTACTTGTCGACAATGCTTCAATCTTTTCTCGAGATTTCATTTGAGTCTCAAGAGATTGTCGATAAGTGTCCTTAAGAGAAGCAATTTCTCTTATAAGATTATCATTTTGTTTTTTTAAAGCATCTAACTTAGAGTTGTTAGATTCACAGTCAACACATGATGCTTTAACAAATGAAGTAGAAGAAATAGAATTACTAACCTCATTGATCTTAGCCATGCAAGCAAACATTGATTTAGAAGTCTTGTCGAAAGAATCGTCAGAATCAGATCCAGAATCATTATCTGAAGACATCACACTACCAGTAGCATCTTGACAATCTTCATGTAACCCAAACATAGCTAAATTTGCTTGAACATCATTGCAAAGTAGCCGTTGTGACCAATCAGTTCCGTCTGCTAACATTGCTTGTGTTGTAGAAGAAGCTGATTTCTTTTCAGCATCACTTCCTCGTGGTGAAGAAGCATTTTGACTTTGACCACGAGGTCCAGTGTATTCTTTTCTTGGTTTGTCACATTCCTTTGCGAAATGCCCGAATTCTTGACAATTATAACACTTCACCTTTAATTTGTCAAAACCCAACTTCTTGTTTAACGCTGGAAGATCTTTTCCAGTTCTCTGCATGAATCTTTGAACTTTACGAACAATCATGGCCATATTCCATTTCAAATCCATGATCTCTAGATCATCCGGATCTATCTGATCATAATCCTCATCAGTTAACTCACTTGTGGCAATTTTACTACTCACCAAGTTTTCATATGAAGACATAAATGCCGTCAGAAAAGCAAAGTTTTGCTCAGCTTCCTTCATATTCACACTAGGTGGTGCAGCAAATGGATTGGTACTAGTAGAACTTCCAGAACCACCTGAATTACCGGCAGAGTAGAAACAAACTTTTGGATCATTAAATATAGCAGATTCTTTTTCACTTGCGGCATGAGTTAGAAAAGCAGTGATTGGTGAGATTGTTGAACTGAGAGGCATACTTCCACCGTAGAAAGCCGGATCTTGATTTTCTTTGGAAGATTTTTGACACTTAAGATCATATTCTCTAGCTTCGTTTTTTTGTAGAAATTCAAGTGCTGTCAAATCTTCATTCAGAAAATAATCATTTTCTTTCAAAACCATGAGAAATGTTGAATAGGAACTAGGAAGCACACTCTTGATAGTGTCAATTTTATCTCTTTCAGAAATTTCCATTTTCATCTTGTCCATTTCAGCAATTAAGTGACTAAATCTTGCAGTCATCTCTTCAACTGTTTCTCCTTTCAATAAATTAAAGTTTCGAAATTGAAACTTGAGCATCACTTTCTTACTCTCAGCTGTGTTACCCATGCTTCTCATCCGCAGATGTTGAAACAAAGATGCACATCTCTTGATACTTCCAACTTGATGAAAAATATTCTCTGGTAAAGCCATAGTCAAAGTAGAATAGGCTTTTATCTCGATTTCTAAAGCTTTCTTCTCTTCTTGTGGGTATTGAGAAATAGCTTTAGGAGTATACCCAATAGTATCATCACCAATCATTGGTGCAACATAAACCTCATCAAGACAATATGAGCAGTCAGGATGAACAGATCCCAAATGTGCACGAAACCGAGGTTCCCATTTGGCAAAGTCACTGAACTTCATCAATCTTGGACATTTAGAATGTGATCCTATCTCGGTATCAAGTTGCAACATCTGTTGCATCAACATATTTTGAGACGCCAATGCATACATACCAGCCATATTTGAAAATAAACAAGTGTACAGTTATAGCGAACTACACACTGTGTTTAACGAATCAATGAACAAGGTTGAGCGAACTGTGAATAGTGTAGCGAATTGAGGCTTAACGAATCAAGTCTTAACGAATGAGGTGAGTGTGTTAGCGAATCAAAAGTCAACCTAGCAAGTCAACTTAACGAATCACAAATAAAGTTAACGAATCATCCAAAAGGCGAAACAGATAACGAATGTGATGAAAGTTTAACGAATCACAAGTCAACCTAACGAATTGACCAAACGAATTGACCAAGTCAACTTAACGAATTGATCACATGAATTGACCAAGTCAACTTAACGAACTGATCACACGAATTGACCAAGTCAACTTAACGAATTGATCACACGAATTGACCAAGTCAACTTAACGAATTACTAAGAAGTGCTTAGCGAATTAAAATAACGAATCAGCTACAGTTGATAGCGAATCAACACTATAGCGAATTATACTATAACGAATCAGGTTGTTACAACCGTTTGTAACAAACTTGATTCCTTTCTGCCACGTGGCAAAAAGTTGTTGAGCACAAATTCCAAGACAAACACGTGTCAAACGAATCAGTTATTTAGTTAACGAACTAGATGGCACGAATTGATTAACTCACACGAATCAGTTAGCGAACTGATTAGCGAATGGCAAGAACTGATAGCGAATCAAGTTAAAGACATAGCGAATCGTTTGAAACTTTATAACGAATCACATTCATCTTCAAATCTTCAAACATTCAAGAACAATTTTCCAGAAATATGAAGATCAAACCACGAAACTTATCAATTCCAGATTCGTAATACTCACTCAATTCTTAACCAAACTTAACAAATAATATACCAAAATCTTCGTAATCACAACGCGAATTCAACCCAACACATCTCGTAACCGATTATCACAATACACGAATCAATTTCAACCAAAACTAATCCCCTGTTTACGGACTCAAACCGAAAACACAATAAACATCACAAATCCAATCCACAATCCAATTCCACTCAATTGAACATCAATAATACCTTAACTAAACCAGATTCACTCTAATCCATCCAGATTCAATCCAAATCAACTCAAATAGATTCAAACTCAATCCAAACAGAAAATAAACACAAAAACTATAACAATAACAATCAAACCAAGCGAATTGAGCCCCGAAAGCTCTGATACCACTTGTTTGATCCCTTTTTAAAATCGTTCTAATCAATATATATAATAACTTAGATCTAATCCAGATCTATATGTTAATATTAATTATCCGGATCTAGCTCTCTAATACGTTAGTTTGATTGCTATTAGTATGTAGTATATATTATCAGTATGTTTATTGTGAAGCTTTAGAGATAGAGAGAGAATACTTTAAATCTTTCTGAATAATATTAATTCTCTCAAAACTTCAACACTTACAAGTGAACAGTGGTTCACTATTTATAGAAGACGATCTGGTTCGCTAACATCCCCTAGCGAACCAGCATCCCCTTCGTTAACTTAACGAACCTCCCCCTGATTCGTTAACATCCCCTAACGAATCAGGAGGGAATACATTATAATGTCCTAGTTCGCTAACATCCCTAGCGAACTAGACTTAACCTTAACGAACTAGTCTTAATTCGCTAACATTCTTAGCGAACTAGACACAAACATAACGAATTAGATAAATAAACATTTAAATATAAAATAAACATTAATGATAATTACAAAGACTCGAGACGCAAAACCGTGCACTAACAAAACCAAAGTGCATACATTGATAAAATATTGAAAAGGTTCAAGATAGAGAAATCTAAGAAATGTTTGTTACCTATTCAAAGAGGAACGATATTGAGTGCATCTCAATGTCCAACCTCAAAGGATGAGCAAGAGAAAATGAAAGGAATCCCATACTCTTTGGCTATAGGATCCATCATGTATGCCATGATATGCACTAGACCGGATGTGTCATGCACTTTGAGCATGACAAGTCGATACCAACAAAATTCGGGAAGTAGCCACTGGATGGCGGTTAAGAGCATGTTGAAATACCTTAGAAGGACTAAGGATATGTTTCTAATATATGGATCTGGTGAGGAGGAACTCGTTGTAAAGGGTTCCATGAATGCGAGTTTCCAAACTGTAACGATTCCGGCAAATTCAGGTATACCCTAGCCGGAATATACCATTTATGTGTTATTTAATACTGAATATATAAATTATAATGTGTTTATACGAGTATATAAGATTCACAAGTATGAATTATACTCGAATGTACAGCTAGTCGTATTGGAATTACGATTAACCGATGAACGATTATTGAAACCCGATCGAATCGGGGATTACATTATAGACGAAATATATGATGTTTAGTAAGGTTTACGAAGTATTAAGGCTACGGGATAAGTGAATTATAGCACAGAAAAAGGATTTCGATTTATTGGTACGTCGGTACGATAAACGAAACCTTTAACATCAAACCAAGCAAGAGAAGATCGATCAAGCCGAAAAAGATGCACAATGACCGACAATATGATGTGTTGAGTCAATAAATGTCATGGTTTAAGTTTTTAAAGTTTTTAAATCGGTTTTATATAAATTTTATTTTTAAGCCGAAAAACGACCGTTTTAGCCTCGTTTTAAGCCGAATTAAGTGTTTAACCGAAAAACGAACTGAACCAGATTATCCACAACATTATCCGGATTACACAATCCAAATGTGTGGCCAAGGTTTGAGATGTGGGCCCCACCCCACACCATACATGGACCGATCGGTCCATTTGGTGCACACACACATTTCATTTTCTTTTTTCTAAACTCCCAACTCTACATTTCTCTCCATCCTCCACACATTCAACCAAAAACCCTTGATTTTTAAGAAGATCCATAAGGTATAAACATGTTATTATGGTTTAATCTTGGTTTTTAATTCCAAAATCTAGAGAAAATGAGGTTTCAAGTGAAAAATGGGTGAAAACCCGAGATGAAACCGATTCTTGCATGATCAAGTGATGTATACAAGTTATACAAGGGATCTTGGTCCAAGAAAGGAGTTAAAAGAGTCAAAAACGAATATTTACGGTTAAAATCTTTGTTTTGATGTCTTAACCGAAACCATGAAAGAAATGGCTTGATTGTGGGTATAACTTGCTTGGTGTGGTGTTATTGTGCTTGTAGGTGTTATATCTAGTTGCTAGCAAAGGCTAGAAAGCAAGATCTTTGCGATCTAAAGCTAGAAACACAAGGTAGTTCGGTTTTTCGTATGATTTGTGTGATTTGGACAGATTGTGGTAGACTTAGAGTTGGGTCAGGAAATTTCACAGAGATGATCTACACATGAAAATATGAGATCTGTGAAATTTTGGTAATTTTTGGATAAAGGATGAATATTTGGTGAATTTAATGCTCGGTTTTGGCTAAAAATGGTGAAAACTAGCTAAACATCATGAACAATTCTGAAAAAATTCAGATAAGCTTTTTATAACATATAAAAGTCACACACAAAATTTCAGGTCCATTGGAGAAGTCTAAGTAGGCTTTTCGGTAAAACGAGATCTAGGGTTTTCTAGCTCGGTTTTGGTGAAAATGGCATGAAAAATGAGTTTTTGGTTCTGTAAAAATTACTGGGAACTATGTGGATGGCAGGAGTGATCCCAGAAAAATTTGGGATTTTTCTAAGGTCGTTTGGTATTTTCGACATATTTGGTGTTTAAATGACGTTTTAAAATAGATAAATAAATGTTAAATATAAAAATTAATTCTGGAAATATTTTTATAAAATTCCTTACTGTCAAAAACTGATTTGTGCAAAATTTCAAGATCCGAGACTAAACGGATAATTATTTGTGCTAAACAGAACATAAAAACAAACTTTTAAAGCTTAAAACGCGTAAACCGGCAAAGTTCGCCTAAGCGAGCTGACTGGTGTATAAAAACCCTAAAAATGGACTATTTTCATGAAACTAAGTTAATCAAGTAAAAATAAATCATCCGAAAGTAATTCGGATGATTTGGGTAATTTTACCCGATTTAGCAGTTTCCGGTATACTAAAGACGGAAACGGGCCCCGCGGCCAAACGGGGTGTCTAAACCGAGCTCTAATTTCACCACTTTAATTAAAATATCAGTAACAACTATTTTCGGGTCGTATGTGACCAAACTCATTTTTTGAAAACATAAAGACGGTTAACCGTGCTAGGCACGCAAAACGAGAAAACAAACTAATGGTAATTTTGACTAAAGAACTCTAAGGGATATCACAATCTAAGTCCTGAGAAGTGTTTCGGGGTTAACATTATCCCCGGATCGTGTACGGTACTGGGTTAACAGTGTCCCCAGACGTACCGGTTAACACGAATTTAAGTTATATTAATAGAAATTGTGTAGTAACGACTTAGGGATCGTATTACAGATCCGGACCGGTAGCTGTGCACAGTATTACATCTTTGCTCACAAAAAGGTGAGTTTCACGAGCCCCTTTTTATTGAATTGTTTTAAATATTTTCCCGGGGCGGAAAGCATGTTTTTATCAAAGTGTTTAAGTACATGCCGATCGCATGGAAATGAATGTATTTATATAATGTTTGTTGTACGGGAATCGTACGGTAATGTATTAAGATGGTAATTGTCTGAGTTGCTAATATTGTAAGGCCCGAAACAGTGTTCTGGGTTAACGGTGTCCCCAGAGGTTATTAAATGTATTTCTGGGTTAACAGTGTCCCCAGAGGTTATTAAACGTGTTTCTGGGTTAACAGTGTCTTCAGAGGTTATTAAATGTGTTTCTGGGTTAACAGTGTCCCCAGAGGTTATTAAATGTATTTCTGGGTTAACAGTGTCCCCAGGGGTTATTAAATGTATTTCTGGGTTAACAGTGTCCCCAGAGGTTATTAAATGTGTTTCTGGGTTAACAGAGGTTTCACTTGTAGGCTCAGCATAATTACATCGTTAATATATGATTATTAAAATGATTTGTCATGGTTTATTTAAATTAGTGAAACTCACCAACTATTCGTAGTTGACCCGTTTTCTTTACATGCTTTCTAGGTACACCCAAATTGGAATGAGTGATACGTGCTTGATGATGTGTGCTATTTTGTGGAAGCTTAAGGGTCTATATTTTGTATTAAACATGTTAACATACTATTGGTAAAACTTATGTGATAACGCCTAGTCGGTAACGAAACTCGGAACAATGTAATACGTTTAAATTATTGTAGTGGTGTTTTCTTTATAAGCAATGCTGTTGATATCAGATGTGTCTGTTGCATCCCGTTTACGTTTCCGCTGCGGTTACGGGGTGTTACAGAACTTGGTATCAGAGCCATTGGTTATAAAGAATTAGATGTCTTTAAAAGATACCTAAAATATAACCAGTAGCTCAAGTGTTATAGGATCTGAATATCAACTAATAATTTATTGTGACAAGGTCTGGATGAACTTGGATGGACAAGTGAGTTATTATGGTCCGGAACATAATAACAGACTTGTCCGCACGAGGGAATTCAGGGGAAGTCACGGGGGACTTTAATAGGTAAAATTGGCAACATATGTGCAAATATATGATAATATAGTTATGTGGTCAAGTTGTATAAGTAAGTGCATATTAATTTGATTATGATTTACACTATGGAAAGAACTACATGTTTGTTAACTTGTGTGCAGGAAAGAATGTCGAGAACTCCTAGTTTGTCGGTGGAGGAGGACCCGGAGGAAGTCAGCTCCGGGAACTCTGGGAGCATACGTGTATCATCCAGCTCTGAGCCTAGCGAGGCTAGTCGTAGGAGCTCTGGCCAGTCCTCCCCAGTCAGGATTGTCAGATCCCCTATCCCGCCCGCACCACAGGCCATCCCTGTCCCGCCCGGATTCGGACCCCGCCTCACTGCGCGGATCAGTGTCCCACATGTCCCACCTACCTCGCCCCCACCCAGACCTGCTACCCGCAGGGGCGAGTCCTCCCGCTCCCAGCCCGAGCCTGTGACTCCACCCGTGTGGGGCCTCCCTAGGCAGGAAAGGGATGCGGCGGCATGGCTGCGAGTGCTCACCGAGCAGGTGAATGAGCACTCCGCCGCCTTGACAGTGGGAGTGCAGAGGCGGATGTACCTGGGGGACTGCATACTGGACCACCAGTATGCGATTTCGCAGCTGAAGAGGGAGTGCTCATACTCCCAGTGGATGATCGGCCGGATGGAGACGCGGATCCGGGTTATGCTGGCTGTGATGGTGGTGTTGGTGGCTGTTTTGGTGGGGTTGGTATACCACCGTGTTTAGTTGTGTTAGGATGGGAGTAGACAGGGACCGCTTTTTGATACTCTGTGTAAGCAGTTAGTGGTGATGCTAACATAGAGTGAATCTTGGGTAGTTATAATACAACCACTGGCCCTTAGGGGGTCTCTTTTGGGGTATATCATTATAGATACTTTTGGGTATCATTCAAGCACTGACCTATTGCGGGTTATGTCGAGATGATGCCGACATAGGCCCTATGTAGGAAAACTTAACTTATGTAATGATGACAGGAAAGTATGTGAACTGACATGGATGTAATATGTACTAATGTTTGATAATGAATGGAATGTTTGTTGTGTTTTATGATTGGAATTTGTATTAATTATATGTATTTTCTGATGATGTGTAGAATGGCACCAAAACGATCAGCTCAAATGTCGGAAGTAGATGTGAGCCGTTTGATTGCTCAACAGTTAGAGGCGGCGATACCGGATATAGTATCGCGCATCGCCGCCAGTATTAATAATTCGACCAATCCAACCCCTCCGAGCAATCAAACGACCACCAATAATGACGGGGGACAAAATGTTAATCCTCCACAGAATGATGACACGATTCCGAGTAATGACGCACCGCCTAGGGTGGTCGTTACGGACAGTAATGGCCCTATACCAACTGTAGAGACGAACCGTACTGAACCGATTCCTACATCCAGGGGATGTTCGATCAAAGACTTTATGTTGTGCAAACCTCTAGAGTTTAGCGGGTCTGAAGGACCAAATGGGTTGGTTAAGTGGATCGAGAAAATAGAATCAGTTGTGAACATCAGCAACTGCCCCGAGGACTGTGTTGTAAAGTTAGCCACCTGCACATTCACGGACCATGCCTTGACATGGTGGAACACAATAGTGCAGACCCGGGGTCAGGCGGCGACAAACCGCATGACCTGGACAGAGCTTAAGGCTCTTGTACTGGGGCATTTCTGCCCGAAAAACGAATCGCAGAAATTAGAAAATGAATTGTGGAACCTGGAGATGCAGGGGGCAGACCATTTGGGTTATACGAACCGGTTTAACGACTTGTCGCGATTGGTGCCATGGCTGGTCACCCCAGAGTCGAAGAGGGTTGAGCGTTATATTTGGGGGCTAACTCCCGTTGTAAGGAGTATAGTCAATTCTGGGGGACACCAGACGTATGAGGGTGCGGTGACGCAGGCTGGTATCGTCACATATGATTTCGTAAGGAGCGGTTCACTGAAGGTGGCAGGAGAATACGCTGGGGGAAAGAGGGGTACACATGACCATAGGATCCAGGAAAAGCAGCAAAATAAACGTGCTAGGCCCACTGCCCAAAACTACGCCATGACTAGTTCAGGCGGAAGACAAGAACCGCAGAAGGGAACGTTTCCTAGGTGTGGGAAATGCGGTTACCACCATGGTGGCGTGTGCAAAGAGGTGGTGTGCCACCGGTGTGGCAAGATTGGGCACTACGCACCAAGTTGTAGGACAAACCTGAACAACCTGAACCGACAACCGCAACCTATCCGTGCGCAGCCATTTAAGACCCAACCAGCCCGACAACAAAACCCGCAAGGAAACCAAATGGTGACCACCAGCCGTGCTTGCTATGAATGCGGCAGCACGGATCACTTCAAAAGACACTGTCCGAAACTGAACCAGGGAGGAAACGGGAGGCAACCCACGGGTCAGGCATCGTCGTCCAATCCGGCGCGAGGCCGAGCATTTGTGATGGGGGCGAACGAAGCACGCCAGGACCCCAGCGTAGTGACAGGTACATTCCTCGTCTCTGATCATTACGCTTCTGTATTATTTGATACAGGCGCCGATAGAAGTTTTGTTTCTGTTAAATTCCTATCGATTGCAAACCTTCCAATTAGTGAAACCATAGAACCTTACACCGTAGAAGTCGCTAACGGTAAAACCATGATAGTTAATCAGATAATTCGGAATTGCCCTTTTATTCTGAGCGAACAATCCTTTCTGATTGACTTGTTACCGGTAGAATTGGGTAGTTTCGACGTGATAGTGGGAATGGATTGGTTAGCACGTAACAAGGTAGAAATAAACTGTGAAAAGAAAATCGTCAAGATCCGGGTGTCGGATGACGAAGAGGTATTAGTGCAGGGTGAGAAGTCGGGCAATATGATACCGTTTATATCCCACCTCAAGGTGTTAAAATATATACGCCAGGGATGCGTGGCATACCTAGCGAGCCTGACGGCCACGGATCCTGAGGAAAAACGGGTGGACGATATCCCAGTGGCACGCGAATTTCCACAAGTTTTCCCAGAGGAACTTCCTGGATTACCGCCAACCCGACAGGTCGAATTCAGAATCGATCTATTACCTCAAGCTGGCCCTGTTGCTAAGGCACCCTACCGACTTGCACCATCAGAGATGCAAGAATTATCCAACCAATTGCAAGAATTGTTGGATAAAGGATTTATACGTCCTAGTTATTCCCCGTGGGGTGCACCGGTACTATTCGTGAAAAAGAAGGACGGAAGCCTTAGAATGTGCATTGATTACAGGGAGCTGAACAAGTTGACAATCAAAAATAGGTATCCTCTCCCCCGAATTGATGACCTATTCGACCAACTGCAAGGTGCGAGCTAATTCTCAAAAATTGATCTTAGATCGGGATACCATCAGGTTAGAATTCAGGAGGAGGATATCCCAAAAACCGCATTCCGGACTCGCTACGGCCATTACGAGTTCTTAGTTATGCCTTTCGGGCTAACAAATGCGCCAGCAGTGTTCATGGATCTCATGAATCGAGTCTGTAAACCCTACCTCGATAAATTCGTCATCGTGTTTATTGACGATATTTTGATATACTCGAAGAGTAAAGAAGAGCACGAACAACACTTAAGATTAATTTTAGAGCTTCTAAATTAGGAGAAGTTGTATGCAAAATTCTCCAAGTGTAACTTCTGGTTACAAGAAGTGCAATTCCTTGGTCACGTTATAAACCATCAAGGAATACACGTTGATCCAAGTAAGGTTGAAGCAGTTAAGAATTGGCAAGCGCCTAAATCGCCAAAGGAAATCCGCCAATTCTTAGGCTTAGCTGGATATTATCGTCGATTTATAGAGAACTTTTCCAGCATCGCCAACCTTTAACCCTTCTGACCCAAAAAGATCGAAAGTATGAATGGGGTGAAGAGCAGGAAACGGCGTTTCAAACGCTAAAACAAAGATTGTGCCAAGCGCAGATCTTAAGTCTCCCCGACGGAGACGATGGTTTTGTCGTGTATTGTGACGCATCCCGGAGAGGGTTAGGATGCGTGTTGATGCAAAATAATAAGGTTATAGCCTATGCTTCTCGACAGTTAAAAATACACGAGAAAAATTACACTACTCATGACTTAGAACTGGGAGCAGTTATCTTCGCACTTAAAATCTGGAGACATTATCTCTACGGTACAAAGTGCACCATCTTCACCGATCATAAAAGTTTGCAACACATATTCGATCAGAAAGAACTGAATATGAGGCAACGAAGATGGGTCGAGTTGTTAAGCGACTATAACTGTGACATCCGTTATCACCCCGGCAAGGCTAACGTCGTAGCCGATGCCCTGAGTAGGAAGGATCGGGTTAAGCCATTGCGAGTGCGAGCACTGGAAATGATAGTCCAGTCGAACCTTTCGGACCTGGTTCGAGTCGCTCAACGCGAAGCGTTGAAAGAGGAACAATTGGAAAACGAGGGACCTTACGGTAACGAGAAGAATTTCGAACAGCGCGTGGACGAAATTCTCTATTTCAAAAATCGGATTTGGATCCCGACCCTCCATGACCTTCGAGAACTAATCATGGACGAAGCGCATAAATCGAAATATTCCATACATCCGGGATCGGATAAGATGTACAAGGATGTGAAGGAGTTCTACTGGTGGCCGGGTATGAAAAAGGATATAGCCACATACGTTAGCAAGTGTACGACGTGTGCGAGGGTTAAGGCGGAGCACCAGAAACCCTCGGGGATGTTACAACAACCGGAAATTCCCGAATGGAAATGGGAGCAAATCACGATGGATTTTGTGACACATCTCCCTAAGACGTCCCGTGGACACGATGCAATTTGGGTAATCGTGGATCGACTAACCAAGTCGGCACATTTTATTCCGATTAGAAATAATTATAACACCGAAAGACTTGCGCAGATTTATATAAATGAAATTGTGTCTCGTCATGGGATACCCATCTCAATCATCTCCGATCGAGATAGCCATTTCACCTCCAATCTTTGGCAAGCTGTACAAGAAGCGCTGGGAACGCGTATCGATCTAAGCACAGCTTACCACCCTCAGACCGACGGTCAGTCTGAGAGGACCATCCAAACACTGGAGGATTTGCTTCGTGCATGCGTACTGGATTTTAAGGGAAATTGGGATCAACATCTCCCACTCGTTGAATTTTCCTATAATAACAGTTACCATAGCAGTATAAAGGCAGCACCTTACGAAGCATTGTATGGACGGAAGTGCCGATCACCACTCTGCTGGACTGAAGTGGGCGACACACAGGTTATTAGATCAGATCTGGTCCAGGAAACGACCAGCAAAATCCTTGAAATTAAGAACAATCTGAAGGCCGCACGGGATCGGCAGAAGAGTTATGCCGATACCCGTAGAAAACCGTTATCATTTGAGAAAGGTGATAAAGTGTATTTGAAAGTATCACCTTGGAAAGGAGTAGTCAGATTTGGAAAGGCGGGGAAGTTAGCCCCTAGATACATTGGACCATTCGACATTACTACAAAAATCGGTCCTGTAGCATACCGATTAGAACTGCCTGATGAATTAAGTGCAGTTCACAACGTGTTTCACGTGTCAAACTTGAAAAGGTGTCTGTCGGATGAGACATCGGTGTTACCACTAGAGGGTGTCCAATTAAACGATAAGCTTAATTTCGTAGAGGAACCCATAGAAATAGTGGACGGGAAAATCAAGCAACTTAGACACAATAAGATCTCGTTGGTCAAAGTTAGATGGAACTCGCAACGAGGCCCAGAATATACATGGGAACGAAAGGACGAATTTCGGAAGAAATACCCCCACCTATTTCCTCAAAAGGAAGTAGTTGACGCGTAAAATTTCGAGGACGAAATTTTTATAACGGGGGGAGAATGTAACGATTCCGGCAAATTCAGGTATACCCTAGCCGGAATATACCATTTATGTGTTATTTAATACTGAATATATAAATTATAATGTGTTTATACGAGTATATAAGATTCACAAGTATGAATTATACTCGAATGTACAGCTAGTCGTATTGGAATTACGATTAACCGATGAACGATTATTGAAACCCGATCGAATCGGGGATTACATTATAGACGAAATATATGATGTTTAGTAAGGTTTACGAAGTATTAAGGCTACGGGATAAGTGAATTATAGCACAGAAAAAGGATTTCGATTTATTGGTACGTCGGTACGATAAACGAAACCTTTAACATCAAACCAAGCAAGAGAAGATCGATCAAGCCGAAAAAGATGCACAATAACCGACAATATGATGTGTTGAGTCAATAAATGTCATGGTTTAAGTTTTTAAAGTTTTTAAATCGGTTTTATATAAATTTTATTTTTAAGCCGAAAAACGACCGTTTTAGCCTCGTTTTAAGCCGAATTACGTGTTTAACCGAAAAACGAACTGAACCAGATTATCCACAACATTATCCGGATTACACAATCCAAATGTGTGGCCAAGGTTTGAGATGTGGGCCCCACCCCACACCATACATGGACCGATCGGTCCATTTGGTGCACACACACATTTCATTTTCTTTTTTCTAAACTCCCAACTCCACATTTCTCTCCATCCTCCACACATTCAACAAAAAACCCTTGATTTTTAAGAAGATCCATAAGGTATAAACATGTTATTATGGTTTAATCTTGGTTTTTAATTCCAAAATCTAGAGAAAATGAGGTTTCAAGTGAAAAATGGGTGAAAACCCAAGATGAAACCGATTCTTGCATGATCAAGTGATGTATACAAGTTATACAAGGGATCTTGGTCCAAGAAAGGAGTTAAAAGAGTCAAAAACGAATATTTACGGTTAAAATCTTTGTTTTGATGTCTTAACCGAAACCATGAAAGAAATGGCTTGATTGTGGGTATAACTTGCTTGGTGTGGTGTTATTGTGCTTGTAGGTGTTATATCTAGTTGCTAGCAAAGGCTAGAAAGCAAGATCTTTGCGATCTAAAGCTAGAAACACAAGGTAGTTCGGTTTTTCGTATGATTTGTGTGATTTGGACAGATTGTGGTAGACTTAGAGTTGGGTCAGGAAATTTCACAGAGATGATCTACACATGAAAATATGAGATCTGTAAAATTTTGGTAATTTTTGGATAAAGGATGAATATTTGGTGAATTTAATGCTCGGTTTTGGCTAAAAATGGTGAAAACTAGCTAAACATCATGAACAATTCTGAAAAAATTCAGAAAATCTTTTTATAACATATAAAAGTCACACACAAAATTTCAGGTCCATTGGAGAAGTCTAAGTAGGCTTTTCGGTAAAACGAGATCTAGGGTTTTCTAGCTCGGTTTTGGTGAAAATGGCATGAAAAATGAGTTTTTGGTTCTGTAAAAATTACTGGGAACTATGTGGATGGCAGGAGTGATCCCAGAAAAATTTGGGATTTTTCTAAGGTCGTTTGGTATTTTCGACATATTTGGTGTTTAAATGACGTTTTAAAATAGATAAATAAATGTTAAATATAAAAATTAATTCTGGAAATATTTTTATAAAATTCCTTACTGTGAAAAACTGATTTGTGCAAAATTTCAAGATCCGAGACTAAACGGATAATTATTTGTGCTAAACAGAACATAAAAACAAACTTTTAAAGCTTAAAACGCGTAAACCGGCAAAGTTCGCCTAAGCGAGCTGACTGGTGTATAAAAACCCTAAAAATGGACTATTTTCATGAAACTAAGTTAATCAAGTAAAAATAAATCATCCGAAAGTAATTCGGATGATTTGGGTAATTTTACCCGATTTAGCAGTTTCCGGTATACTAAAGACGGAAACGGGCCCCGCGGCCAAACGGGGTGTCTAAACCGAGCTCTAATTTCACCACTTTAATAAAAATATCAGTAACAACTATTTTCGGGTCGTATGTGACCAAACTCATTTTTTGAAAACATAAAGACGGTTAACCGTGCTAGGCACGCAAAACGAGAAAACAAACTAATGGTAATTTTGACTAAAGAACTCTAAGGGATATCACAATCTAAGTCCTGAGAAGTGTTTCGGGGTTAACATTTTCCCCGGATCGTGTACGGTACTGGGTTAACAGTGTCCCCAGACGTACCGGTTAACACGAATTTAAGTTATATTAATAGAAATTTTGTAGTAACGACTTAGGGATCGTATTACAGATCCGGACCGGTAGCTGTGCACAGTATTACATCTTTGCTCACAAAAAGGTGAGTTTCACGAGCCCCTTTTTATTGAATTGTTTTAAATATTTTCCCGGGGCGGAAAGCATGTTTTTATCAAAGTGTTTAAGTACATGCCGATCGCATGGAAATGAATGTATTTATATAATGTTTGTTGTACGGGAATCGTACGGTAATGTATTAAGATGGTAATTGTCTGAGTTGCTAATATTGTAAGGCCCGAAACAGTGTTCTGGGTTAACGGTGTCCCCAGAGGTTATTAAATGTATTTCTGGGTTAACAGTGTCCCAGAGGTTATTAAACGTGTTTCTGGGTTAACAGTGTCTCTAGAGGTTATTAAATGTGTTTCTGGGTTAACAGTGTCCCCAGAGGTTATTAAATGTATTTCTGGGTTAACAGTGTCCCCAGGGGTTATTAAATGTATTTCTGGGTTAACAGTGTCCCCAGAGGTTATTAAATGTGTTTCTGGGTTAACAGAGGTTTCACTTGTAGGCTCAGCATAATTACATCGTTAATATATGATTATTAAAATGATTTGTCATGGTTTATTTAAATTAGTGAAACTCACCAACTATTCGTAGTTGACCCGTTTTCTTTACATGCTTTCTAGGTACACCCAAATTGGAATGAGTGATACGTGCTTGATGATGTGTGCTATTTTGTGGAAGCTTAAGGGTCTATATTTTGTATTAAACATGTTAACATACTATTGGTAAAACTTATGTGATAACGCCTAGTCGATAACGAAACTCGGAACAATGTAATACGTTTAAATTATTGTAGTGGTGTTTTCTTTATAAGCAATACTGTTGATATCAGATGTGTCTGTTGCATCCCGTTTACATTTCCGCTGCGGTTACGGGGTGTTACACAAACTGATCGAGATGATTCTCAATCACAATCGGGATATGTTTTACATTATGAATGTGTAACATCCTACTTTTGGTTATAATAATAAAATAAATTTTGTCTATTTTATAGTGGGTCGTTATCGGTTTAGATAAATAGAATACGAGTTGGGCTAGTGTTGGGTAAATGAATATGGGTTATGGACTTGGGTTAGGAAAGAAAGAAGGAAAGACCATGGGCTTAAGCCCATGATCCATAAATATATAAACCCTAAATCACCATTTAATTCCTCATTTACACATATTCCATACACCACCAAAACACACACTTAAGCCTTCTCTCTAGTTCTCTCCCTATCTAAACCGAAACCAAGAAGGAAACCGAGCACCGACCCGAGGTAATACTAGTATGATGTTTTATTAGCTTAAACCCGTTTGATATAATCACGAAACGACGAGCCAACACCGTTAAACCATTTAAGTCACGAGATCCGGGTGAATCGGGTATACACCGAACCTATGATGAGCTTAGGGGTCACCCTAGCTCAGATCTGGATCAAACGAGATGAAAAATGATGAAAAACGAGTTAAAACTCGTTTTTCCGGTGAATCCGCGGTTTTCCGGCGGCTTTCTGGCGGCGGCGCTGGAAAAGTTAATACGAGGAATAAATGTCAGGGAATGTTCTGGCATTCCCTGACCTAACCCTAGTTTGCTCAGGAGTAACTAACGAATTAGAAGTAATTCGCTAGCTGATTCGTCAAAGGGAATATAACGAACTAGCTTCAGTTCGTTAAGGGAAAAGATAGCGAATTACCCTTGATTCGCTATAGTTAAAAGATAACGAATTAGATGGATCGATTCGTTACTTGGACCGGTTCGCTATGGACTGATTCGTTTAATAACCAGTTTGCTAAAGGGTTCAATTCGCTACATGGACCAGTTCGCTAAGATAGGTCAATTCGTTAAAAGCAATGTAACGAACTAGAAGTTTAACAAAAGGACAGAATGGTCCCTGGACTTAGAAAAGAATGAATTAAATACAAGAACGCCCTTGAACTTTTTAAGTTAGCAAATTAATTAATGATTCGAAATTCCAATGGAAAATGTGATAAGACAGCTCGACCCCAGCCAGGGGCTCTGCCCCTTGGACCCTGCTAGGGGTTGCCACCCCTAGACCCCGCTGCCAGGGGCGCTGCCCCCGGACCCCTGCCCGTTGAGGGTTATAATTAGAATAGAAACGTGATATGGCTAGTGATGGATAATTGATACGAGTAATTGTTATACAGTTAGCCGTGCCCAACTGAAGAAAGGAATAACTATTAACGGTGAACGTAACCGCATTCAGGTGAGTTTCTAGCCCCATTCCTTGTTATGTTTTCGGGGCTGTGTGCATACTCGATGTGATTAGTTAATACACTTATCCTAAGTGATAAGTGTATGCCATATATGTATTATGTGAATTTTGTATGAATGATTTCTTGTCGATACATGAACGATCTTCAGAATTGCATGTATTGCCAGGAAATGGTTGATGTTATATGTATGTCGTAAGATGAAGAATGAATGATGTATGTATGTATGTGCGTAACTTACGATTATGTATATAGAAAGTATGTTAAGGAGGTATGGAAGAAAGGGTACCGGACCCTAATAATATCCGAGGATGAAGGGTGACCGGACTCTAATAATATCCGAGGATGAAGGGTGACCGGACCCTAATAATATCCGAGGATGGAGGGTACCGGACCCTAATAATATCCGAGGATGGAGGGTACCGGACCCTAATAATATCCGAGGTATATAGGGCGAATGCTCTTTATAATGTAAGGTTAGTTATGAATGTATATAAAGGAACGATGGACAGGTTAAGTATATAATGCGTACCTTCGGGCACGTATATGTGTATGTAAAGTAAGTTATGTGATTAACTAGAACTCACTCAGCGTAGCTGACTTTTAGTATGCACGCAGGCAAATAGGTTGAGGCAGCTCGCGTGATTGAAGACACATGGCATGGAATCGAAGATACTGGAATCTCAAAGGAATGTTGTGATGTTTTAAAAGACTATGTTTTGTTTTAAACGACTATGAATGTTTTATAAACCAAGATTTGGAGGTTATGTAAGATATTATGGTTGAAGTTTTATTTTCCGCGTAAAGTTTTAATTAACTCTGATTTGTAGAACTGTGTTTATGAGTAAATCCAACAGCAAAGTAGGGCTACCGGTAACGGGGCTTTACAGAATGGTGGAGCTGTCTCTTGGAAGAGCGCAAAAAAATATGTGGTAGCATTGTCCACCACTGAATCGGAATACATCGCCGCCACATTGGCAGCTCAAGAAGCTGCGTGGATAAGGAAGTTCATTGTCGACCTAGGGGTGGTCCATACCATTCGAGACCCTCTAGAGATCTTTTGTGACAACGAGGGTGCGATTGCTCAAAACAAGGAACCTCGTGCACATCAAAAGACAAGGCACATTGAGCGAAGATTCAACTACATAATGGATGAAGTTGAAAAGGGAAAGATATGTATTCGCAAAGTTCACACTGATCAAAACATTGCGGATCCACTCACGAAGCTCTTTGAAAGGCCGAAGCATGAGGGTCATACTTGCACCTTAGGACTTCGATATTCTAGTGATTGGATTTGATATATTTTGTATTTGGATAATGGAACAATTACTCATTCATATGATTATGGTTTATGATTATGACTTTTGAGTTATGTTCCATTTTAGCATGTTTAAATCTGTGAATAATTTGATTATTCTAAATGTCCGTAGTCGTTCATATTTGTGGGAACAAATATGAAGGTAAGACTATTATGAATTTGGATTGGTGGATATTCATAAGGTTCATAAATACTGCATGGAATCCTTATGATTTGTGGTCATAAGTAAATTTGAGTAAAGGCGAATATCATGGTATCCTCTGACCTGAGATACATATTGGGTCTTGATATTCACCAAATATTATGCTTTGACTTAGTGCTTCGCTGCTCTGAAACATGACGGTACATACGGCTAATATTAGGTATGGTATGAGGTGATTGTGAGAGACGTATGTAGTAAATAGGGGATTAGTCCCTCTTATTCGTTGAGAGTGAGATGTCTAAAGCCTGCTAAGTTAAATCAACAAAGAATGATCATTATGTGTCTTTGGATTTGACATGACATCTGTGGCAAAAGGATAAATGATAGATTCACCTAAATCATTTCAAGTAAGGGACTTGAAGGGGATGATGTTATTGAATGGCACTTCGTCATACGTATGGTAGTAAACCGTTGTTAGGAGGTATTTGCTACTTGCATCAATCTTCTATGTATCTTGTGCAAGTGGGAGATTGTAGGAATCGGTCTGCCCAAGACACATATTAGAGTTGATGTGGCTAGTACGTTATGATCCAAGTCGGGTCATACCCAATAACAAGCTAGACAAACACCATGATATTTATTTAAAATATGATCTAATAAATGAATATCAACACTTAGAATACTTAGAAATGGGTTTCTAGATATATGCACTTGTGTAATATATAAATTATATGGATAATTTATATTATGAGACAAGACATTTCATGTTGTTATTTAAGTTGGTAAATAACAAATATGAAAGACATGTCACATAATTCATGTTACATACTATGCTATGTTACATTAAAATGTTACATGTACAACATAGATAACAAATAATAAAGGATGAGATTTTGAAATTTGAGTGGGAAAACACAAGGGGGGGAGCCCCCCCCCCCCTCTCTTGCCTTTATGTTTTTGTTATTACCTATGACATGCAATGAATCTAGATAGTTCATGAGTTATTGTTCAAACTAACTCTCTCTCACACACACACAAGAAAAACTCTCTCTTTCTCTCTTCCAAAATTCGGCCAAGAGAAGAACAAGAACAAGAAAGAGTTTATCTAAGTACAAACCCTAGCATACAAGGTGTTTGTTAAAGGCTTGGAGGGTATACAAGCTTGAGGCTCTTCTCCATTGAAGACTTGCTATTCATACTATCATCTCCTTCATCTTTCTTGCATCTTGAAAGGTTGTATTACATAAACCCCCTATGGATGTTGTTTTGGTGTGCATGTAATTCGTATATGGATCCGGGGCTTGGGTTTTACATATAAAATGGGTTTTATATTAATCAATAAACAAGATTTAAAACTAACTAATCCACTGCGTTTTTCATATAAATGGGTTCATATGGCTTTCATAATCTTGTTAAAACCCAACAACTTGAACTTCTAAGAAACGAGAAATTGTACGCAAAATTCTGCAAATGTAAATTTTGGCTTCACGAGGTACAATTTCTTGGCCACATTGTAAACTCAAGTTTATTCAAGTAGATCTGGCAAAAACTGAATCTAATACAAAATTGTAACATCCTAAAATTTTCATATTTAATAAAAAGAAAGTCGCGTTTAGTTGTTGGGCGAAAATAATTAACTAGTATCTAACAAAGAAAAGATCATGGACTTGGATTAATTAAAGTGGATTGAAGGGTAATGGGCCTTAGGTCCATGGGCTTTAAAGGATATAAATACCCCCCCTTAAACCATCCTACAACCCTAATCCTCATTCTATCTTTCCATATTTGCTTACACACTAAAAAAAAACACACACCACCACCACCACACATATACGGCCGAGAGAGAGAGGGTGAGATCCGAGGCCAAACGAACGCTAGTTGGTGATTAGATCTTTATCATACGAGTTGTATACAAGATTTAGAGTTCATAAACAAGCTAACCAAAACCAAACGAACACGTAAAGGTATGTCTTTTACCTTAAAGTTTACTTTTTTATAAACGTTTAGTCTTGAAACTTAGAACGAGATTAGATCGGGTGTAAATGAAACGTGAAGTTGTGAACTTGATGCTAAAACGAACTTAATGGACCTGCGAACAGGTGCGGCTCGTCTAAAATGAACCCTAGATCTAGTATTAAATGTTTAACCTTAAAGGTTCTTGCTTTATGTTGCAAACGGGTCAAGTGTGGGCCGCAATCGGACTAGGGAATGGCTAGGACTAAAGCCGAACCATAAACGAGCGGATTAAGGGTGTAAAACACATGTTTTGGTCGATAAACGAACCCGTGGACAGCACCCCAGCAAGTTCTCTTACCAATATGTTCGTGTGCATGATAAGTTCGCACGTATATAAGTTCGCCTCATACAAGTTCGCCTGATGATAAGTTTGTTTAATGCTAAGTTCGCTGAATGTTAAGTTCGCTTAATGATAAGTTCGCTGAATGTTAAGTTCGCTTAATGATAAGTTCGCTTAAGTTAAGTTCGCTTAAGTTAAGCTCGCTTAACATGTATGTTGGCTTACATTTATCCGAGATAAAAAAAGGACAGTAATTTATATAGTATGAAAGTAATAAAGTACGAGCGTATGTATGAACTTATGTAATGAAAGTAAATTGGTAAAGTAATTATTATGTATCTTCGGATTCATAATTGAAGGTAAGTGTACGTATTGTATAATGTGTGATTAACTAGAACTCACTCAGCATAGCTGACTTTTAGTATGCACGCAGGTGAGTAGACTGAGGCAGTTTTCTTGATGAGGACACATGGCATCGAATTGAAGACACTGGCGTCTCACGGTCGCTGAGTGTTAAGTTCGCTTAATGATAAGTTCGCTTAAGTTAAGTTCGCTTAAGTTAAGCTCGCTTAACATGTATGTTGGCTTACATTTATCCGAGATAAAAAAAGACAGTAATTTATATAGTATGAAAGTAATATAGTACGAGCGTATGTATGAACTTATGTAATGAAAGTAAATTGGTAAAGTAATTATTATGTATCTTTGGATGCATAATTGAAGGTAAGTGTATGTATTGTATAATGTGTGATTAACTAGAACTCACTCAGCATAGCTGACTTTTAGTATGCACCCAGGTGAGTAGACTGAGGCAGTTTGCTTGATTAGGACACATGCATCGAATTGAAGACACTGGCATCTCAAGGAAATTTTATGATGTTTTAAAGACTATGTTATGGTTTTAAATGACTATGAATGTTTGATAAGACAAGATTTGAAAGTTATGTAATGTTTTATGGTTGAAGTTTTATATTCCGCGTAAAGTTTTAGTTAAATCTGATATTTAGAACTGCGTTTATGAGTAAATCCAACACCATATGTAGGGTACCGGTAACGAGGCCTTAAAAAATGGGAAATTCCAAGGACACCAACCAAAGTCAGAATTTTCTTAGGTTTGGCAGGATACTATAGAAATTTTATCTATGATTTATCGCAAATAATCATCCCTTTGACTTCATTAACTCGAAAAACTGTCAAATTCGAGTGGGAACTAAAATAAGAAGAAACAGTTGAAACACTCCAGCAGAATCTGAAAAATGAACCTATCTTGGCTTTGCCAAAAGAATTAGATGACTTTGTTTTATATTGTGATGCTTCACACACATGTATGGATTGTGTGCTAATGCAAAGAAATAAGGTCAAAGCATACTCGTTAAGTCAGTTAAAAGTTCATGAAAACAATTACACAACTCATAACCTAGTTTCGTTTAAATAATCTCTTTTTAGTTGCTCTGAAACTACCTTTATGGTGTTGGATCAATGTTAACACCGATCATAAGGCTTGAAACATTTCTTTGATCAAAACGTCATTTACGAAACACGAGGCAAAGACATTGGATAGAAACCCTCAATGATTATGATTTCGAGAGTGTTTATTTTGAAGGCAAAGCGAATGTGCTTGCATATACCTTAAGCACAAAATAGCATGATAAACCTAAAAGAGTTTGTGCTTTAAGGATATAACTTCAGATTGATTTAATGAGTCAACTGAAGAATTCTCAGAAGTATCATTCGAAACGAGATGATGATATTCTCAAACTTGGAAAGAGAATATGGGTACCTAGCATTTAAAACTTATTCTCGATGAAGCTCATAAGCTAAAGGATCATATTAATGATGGATTTGCATGAAGAAAGATATTGTCATCTACGTTGCCATATGCTTAACTTGCTCTAAAGTTAAAGCTGAGCACCAAAAGCCGCCAGGCTTATTATAACAACTTGAATTACTAGTTTGGAAATGAGAAATGATAGTTATGGATTTTATCACTAAATTACCCTTGAACCTCTCGAAGTAATGAAACAATTAGGTTTATTATTGATATATGGACAAAGTCTGCCCATTCCTACCTATGAAAGAAACTTTCAGCATGGATAAATTTTCACGTTTGTAACTACTCGGATTTTTCAAATTAATATTTTATATTCGTTATCTGACCCGCCTTTATGTTCGGGAAATTTTATCCATAAAATATAGCGTCTATCGAGTATTTATTATTTTATTAATATATGCTTATTATATTTGATATATATATAACTACTTTCAAATGTATACATTTCTAACCCAAAACTAAACTTTAACCCTATGTTGTTTCCACCTCAATAGTTTGGGGACCTATATGTAAATCTGCCATATATTATTATATTATACCCATTTACCCAGTTAACTCATCACTCTTACCCATTAACCTGTATGGCGAATCTGGAACCCGTTTTGTTAACTTGACCCTTAATTCTTGCGTTTAACTTGGAATTGATCTAAGGGTTTTATTTCTCATACTATAATTGGCCAACCTACACTAGGAATTAGGAAAACAAGATCGATAGTGATATGATTAGATTATATTATTAACCGTCATTAGTGATTTGGGTATTATACCTTTAGACATCGTATTAACTCAACTAAACCTGCATACATAATCCATATTAACTCGCCAATGAAACCCATATGACCAATTAGATCTTTAGATAGCCGATCTTGATCTTCGTGTAGTCAGCCTCACGTCTTCACAATAACCCTCAATTAACCATCGTGCAAGGTAATCAACATGTTTTTGTCCCTCTAGCTTTTGATACCTTTGGCTCCTTGGCACCAGAAGCTAAAGGTATCAAAAGAGAACCAACATGTTTTTGTCCTCTGGCTTTTGATACCTTTGGCTCCTTGGCACCGGAAGCTATCCGTTTCCTAACCAGGATCCAACGGGTTGTGCATAGCAATGTGTCGACTCCAAAGGGGCAGGGGTATGTCTTTAGCAGGTTAGGGTTTGCAATTCAGAAAGGGGTGGCGGCGCAGCTTGTTGCCCGTCTACCTGCTATGTTGATGTAATATCTTTGTTTCTATATAAAAAATATATTTATTTTTTGGTTAAAATCAGTTATATCAATCTGTTCGTCTTGATCCACTTTTGATTAACCCTATGGTTAATTGGCCAAATGTTACATGGATTGACCAATTGATGTTTTAGGGTTCTTATTCTAATCAGGGTCTTTTTGTATTCTGGTTATATATTTCGTTTCTAATTATGACTTGTGTTAGTCACTGGCTCAGCTGGCCAGTGCACCTTTGGTTAAAAAGCACAGACGATTAGGGCGTGGGTTCGAACCCCCCCCCCCCCCAGCCCGTCTTCTTAGTTGTTTTTTAAATAAGCTATTTAATCTTTTTTATTAATTCATTTAATTATTTAAACAATATTACTAATATAATAAATATAATAATTAATTTATATTTTATTTAAAACCGACATATTAATCAATCACTTTTCTGAACCTTGGTTAAATCCATATATAAATGTGTATATATATATACACACATTAGATTATGAAAATTTATAAAGGTTTTGATGTTTAAAAAGGGTTTTAATCTATAATATGTATTTAAAAAATTTATAGTTAATTAACATATTAAAATATAGATATAAGTTTAAGTATTTTATATAAGACTTTATTTTATATAAACATTATTATTTATTATCTACAATACTAATATAAAAGAAAAAGTTATTTATAATAAAAATATATATAAAACATTAAACGTACATTTAGTTTAAAATAAACATTTAAAAAAATCTCTTTATATAATCTATCCAAAATTTAAAAAATATTTATTTAAGTATTTTATTTATAAATATAATTTTACATAATTAAATGTACTATTTATTAAAGTAATAATTCAAAATTATAAAGTAATAATAAATCTACGTAATATTTAACTTTCGCAAGAACACACTCGATCATCAAAAGTCCTGAATCTCTATCTAGTTTTAGATTCGTTATTCAATTCGTATTTATTTTCCGCAATTATTGTAATTAAGATTTCCCGTCAGTAATTCTCTAAGAGCGTGATATATCGCTTTCTTATAGAATCATTCTCGCTTTGCTTAAATTGCTAAGGTGAGTATTCACTCCCCTTTTTATTTATTTTTAATCATTTTTGGGACATGTGCGTAACTTATTTATTTACCTATTATATAGTATCCACAACCGCAACTGTTTAATTTTTATGTATATATCGGTTTAATGCCTAACTGGCTATTCGTTTATGTGTTTACTTTCCGCATTCAGAGAGGTCCATCATAATCACTGTCGTAGTGGCTGGCGTCAAATCGCATGACAGTGGTTTCACCGACAACTTATTTTTGGTAACCAATGCCTGATTCGCATGGCAACGGTTTAGCCCATTGTTTATTATATGTTTGAATTGTGTGAATGCTATGGCTTAACTGCTATCTCACAGGAACAATTTGCGTTTTCTCTTATATATTATATTGTATTCAAATTAACTGGTGTTTTACTCACTCAACTTCATATTGACATAATTATTTCTATTTTATACGCATATGCAGGTTACCGTATGAATTGAATGCCACTTGGTGAATACTTAGTGATGAACTTACGTTAGAAGAATTTTAATCAATATCATTAGAAATATAAATTTGATTTATTGTATTTTATGGATTATGTACTTATTTGTATTTGATTTATTTGATTATTTAATTAAATTTAATAGATATTGTCACCTTTAAATTATTGCATGATAGTACCTTGAGAGTTGTGAACAATCAGCTCACGCCCCGACATTTCCGCCTTAGGTTGGAGTGTGACAACGTTTATATATAGAAAATATAGTATCTTTACACAGAGTGCCGCTATCCATTGTTTCATACCGATATAGTCGTTTCACATACCAGTTCTGAAACATTTTCCAAAAAGCAATGAGCACACTTAAATTAAGCACGACCTATCATACTCAAACTGATGGACAAAGTGAAGGAACGATTCAAACTATGGATGACATGCTCAGAGCTTGTGGGATAGAGTTGGGAGGTAATTGGGGTGATCATCTGCCCCTAGTGGAGTTCTCAATACAAGAATAGTTATCAAACGAGTATTCATGGACAACCGTTCGAAGCGTTGTATGACTATAGAATGTCAGTGTGTTCTTCTGAAGTTGGAAAAATCAACTCTCGGGTCCAAATTCAATGTTTAGACACATTGAGAGAAATTGGTTTCGAATGACAAAAATAAGTACAAAGACAGTACTATAAGTCCACAGTCTGACCTTGGATCAACTATGAAGAATACAGGGATTCACAATTCGTTACAAAATGAACATGAGAAAAAAATTTAAGAAGAAGAAGAATCACTTCAATATATGGTTACTATTCTCATTTAGTTATCTGTTTAAGTGGATTATCGACTTAACCTCTTCAGTTAAGTTAGTCAGTCCTTGTTTACACAAAATCCCTACACTAATAACAATAACCATTATTAACTATGCACTCTTAAACGTACAATAGCGATACTCCCCTATAAAAATTTCTTTACCCTAAAAACTACATGATACCCCGACAATCAGTAGCGGATGTAGGTTAATACTAGGGATAGCATCCGTTGCCCCTAAAATTCTCGTCGGCAGTGTAAAAAAAATAAATTTAGGTCGGTTTTCGTGTTGCGTTACCATGGAAAGAAATTATGTTACCCCTATGCGTTTTAAGTCCAACCAATTTAAAAATTCAACCCAACTAAAGCTCAAACAAAGGTGTAAAGCCGAACCAATATAACTCATTAACCCTTAAAATAATATATGTTACACTTAAAATAATATATATATACACTTGTTAGACGATATTTTAGGCCTCACAAATGATATATAAAACGTCTTCAAAAAATATCAAGACTTGTTAGAAGTGTCTAAGCTTATAAGTGAGATAAACCGAACATTGAATAATCTAAGACAAAACGGGTTTGACAATATGTTGGACAGAGTGACATCTTTTTGTGAAAAAAACAAGATTAAAATGTTAGATATGACGGAAAGTTATGGTAATCAACGAAACCGAAAGATTATCATTACTAATCGGCATCATTTTGAGGTTGAAATTTTTAATAGCGTTTTGGATATGCAAATTCAAGAACTTGGAAATACATTTAGTGAGGTCCCAACTATTTTGATAGAAAATATGTCCGGCTTATATCCTTGTGATTCATTTTCTAAGTTTGACATATCGAAGATATTGACCTTTTCTAATATGTACCTGAATGACTTTAGTAATGAAGAAAGAGGGTGTATTTCAGGTGATATCACGACTTTTTCACACTTTAATTAGTATTATAAATTTACAAAATTGGGTGGAATATGTGACCTTGCTCGTGTAATGGTGGAAACCAGAAAACGCGTCACTTTTCCTTTGGTTTATCGTATATTGAAGCTAGCGTTGGTTTTACCAGCTGCAACCACAACCATTGAAAGATGTTTTTCTAAAGTGAAGTTTATCAAGACGAATTTGCGCAATAGAATGAGTTATGAGTATTTGAACAATGCTTTATTTGTACGGTCGAAATAGAAACTCTTGATAAAGTAAAAAAAAAAGTGGATGTAATGGCTCGATTTCAAGGTTTCAAAAACAGAATGGGATAAATATACAGCCCATGTGTTGAAATTTATTTATCATCGTGCTTCTGTATTTGTTTAATTTACACAATATGGAACACGGTTTAAAAAAATTGAACGTTACCCCTGGCATGTGATTCTAGATCCGTCACTGCTGACAATGTCGACTACCAGCATCAAGAACCTAATCTCATGAATACTATTTGATGGAACCGAACCTAAGACTCAAAAATAATAGGGATATTGGTTTTTAATACTCTCAACTTACACTCCTTGGACGATAACACTCCCAACTAACGATTTGTCTCCCATCACTCCCTACTTGTAACTTATTTTCTTATATCACTCCCGAACTTAACGGACCCTAACTCCGTTAGTTTTTTTGCTAACGTGGCATGTTTTTGCTGATGTGGCATGCTATGTGGAAAAAAATATCTAATTTAAAAAAAGAAAAACCTAACAACAAATACTATATATATGTATATAGACACAAACACCACCACTATCATCATGAAAATAACGGGTTAAATATCAAAGTTCAAAAGTTAAAGGACCAAAGATGATAATTTTTAAACTTAAAAATCAAAGAAATAAAAATAAAAAATCTGCCACCAGACCTGATCGTGATACGCGACGACCATAGACCAAACGTCATCGCGTATCGCGATGACGAGGTCTGACAGGGTGACAAGTGTCCTACCACGTGTCACCACGTGGATTAAAGTCATGAAAAGGTGACGCGTGTCGACACGTGTCACCTGGTGGCATTATGTGTTGCCACGTGTCACCATGTGGCATCGCGTCCGCACGTGGCAGCCCTAGTGGTGACACACCATGCCTACATGACGATACGCGATGGCAAGATCAAAGGACCATCGCGTATCGTGATGGGTCCCCTGTCTTGCCTATAAATATCGGGTATGAGCATCTCATTTCTCACACATCCTTCTCTCTTTAGAATATACTCCCTCTCTCTAAAAATCACCTTGATTAACGTCCCACGTTTAACGTGCCAAAAACCCGATATTATATCTCGTAATCTGTGCCATTAAACCGACGATAACCCGAAGTACTGACAACAATATCTCGAAGTGCATGCCGACCCGAGATGACCCGACGTTCCACCTCGAAGTACGTGCCGATCCAAGACGACCCGACAACCTGCCTCGAAGTACGTGCTGACCCGAGACGACCCGATGACCCTCCTCGAAGTACGTGCCGTTGAAGAACGGCGTGCCTCGACTTACATGCCAAGGAGGTGTTGATCAAGATTCTCGATATACGTGCAAACGTCGAAGTGCTGCCTGAGAGTCTAGAAAATAATTTGACAAACAAGGTAAGCATAATGTCCGAATAAAATAATAAAGGCTTAAACCCTAGTTATAGGTATAGTCAATACCTCGAAAATAAACAAAAGAAAATAAAACAAAGAAAGTATAAAAGTAAAGATAAAAGTATAAATTCTTTATTATAAATAAAGTATGATTATTATTTAAATAAATTTTAAATAATAATAAAAAGAGAAAGAATAAAGAAATAAATGAAAGAATCTTTATTAATAAATAAAGATAAAAATATTATATATTTTTTATATTATTAATATAAACTAAATGATATACGTTTTGGAAAACGTAGGACTAAAGGTCCGAACATAAAAATAAAATATTTAAATTATTTGAACTATAGATTCAAATATGCTATTAAAGATAAGGAAAAGATGAAAATAGAAAGATAGTTCTAGTTGATAATATTATTTAAGGTTATTATTCTTAAATAATAAGTAAAAGAAAAGTATACGTGTCTTAATAAAGAGAAACGTAGGGTTTAAGAAAAAGGAAAACAAGTTAAATTTTATCTTGTAAAATAAATGAAAAGTAAATAAGTTAAAAGAAAGAGTTTTAACTTGAAAAAGAAAAGAAAGAGATGATATTTTAAACTAAATGTTTAAAATAAAGAAAAGGCGTTTTGAACTAAAGGTTCATAAAATCGAGGTAAAGATTTTACAAAAGAGACTAGAGGTCTTAAGCCTGATTGTATATCCGACTAACAAAAAGTTATACTTGTACTAAAGGTGCGAGATAACAAAGATGAGGGAAAGACTGATGACCGTCGTTCAAGTCAATCAAAAACCCAATTTAAACTAAACAGTTAGAGCAAGTAGGGTATTGTATCACAAGGAGTATTTGGTCAATGTAATTCATGTACAGATTAAATATTATGAAGTAACTAGTGTTTAGTGCTGATCACACAAGCAATTTAAGTGAATTACATAACTAAGCAACGAACAAGTAAACGAGTTTTAAGCCATTAACAAAGCAAATCACACCCGGGAATTCAAGTAAGCTACCTACAGTTATCTCATGCAACCTATCAGATTAATTATAAACGATTAACTAAGGACTGATTAATCATACAAAACCTTAGACATCAACAATCACTTTACAAACGGCACTGGTTATCAAACGGTCATTTCCAGTGTGAATCAGTTAAGGGTAATTGTATGTTTTATTGTATTCAATCTAACCAAACAGTCATATGACCAATTATCTAGCAACTGATAACAGATCGTCCAGACTAACGTAAACCTAAACCAACCGAAAACTCAGAAATACCAAACATCAATAATCATATATCAATCATCAATAATAACACAATAATATTCTTGGTCACATGAGAAAAACTATAAAGATTACAAACTATACATCCTGGGTGCGATTCTAGGAGATTAGCCGAGCCTTGACATCATTGAATCTTCAATACGGATGATAAGAATCATATGTAGGGTCATGGCACAAGCTATGGTGGTGAAAATCGCCTTCTTGAACTGCTGGGATCGCCTCTTGGTCGTCAAAACGGAGTTAGGGTTGTTTAGAATGAAAAATAACATTTAAACCTAATTTTCCCGTCTGAGCACCCTCATCGCGATACGCGATGGGGTCTTAACTGATCCATCGCGTGCGTATCGCGATGGACCAGAAACTCAACATAAATAATATTAACCCATCGCGGTACGCGATGGGCCTTCATCCAAGCCCATCACGTATCGTGATGGGACTTGTCACCAGCAAAGATCCATAACGTGTCTCGTTACGCGTGCTGGACATCCCGGGTCTTCATTCCGTGTCACAACAGGTCCATATTGAGTACTTTAATGTCTGTGACCTAAAATCCAATAATACACGTATGAAGTATCGAAAGTTCTAGAATAAACAATTAAAACTAAATAATAAACGAGCTAAAACATATACAAATTAACCGACCATCACATCCCCACACTTATCTTTTCCTTGCCCTCAAGTAAAACTCTAAAGCAAACATCAACCTCCATCATAGGTATGTATATTATCGCCATTAATACTAGTAAGGTGCAAGGACATACCCAGTTTCCCAGACTGATACTGTTTTTAGATTGACATCTCACAAATACAGTTAAGTGCTATAATAAAAACAATATATCCGCCCAGTCAAGTGTACTTTGTTTCCGGTTAAGGAACACATGCTCATACCCCTCGTAATATAACATCTCTCCTCTCAGTTTAATATGTGGACAAGCAAAAGATGTGCCATTATCACTCTTCTCTTAGTATCGCTCATAAGCAAATATTCATCCATCAAACTGCTTTGACACAAATGCAAATCAAGAGGTCTTAAAAGGGTTGTAACGGGGCCAAGTGTAAGGGTTGGAAGGGAAATATTTAAGTAGCTCAAACGATCCGACCCGGCTTATTACAAAACATCTAAATAAACGAAACTACTATACAACTGTCTGACTTATTATATAATCTCTAAATAAGCAAACTAACATACATACTGATTTCAATTTTTTTTTTACCATCAACGAACTTAAATGAACTACTGAATACATAACTGAATATAAACAGACATCTTTTTAGCTTTTTTTAAGCATAATAACGTGATGCTTAATAATGGAACAAATACAAATACAAAAACAATTACAGATAAACCTAGTAAGCCGGATCGTCTCGTAACATCATGTCGGGGTTAAACAAATGAAAAATAAGTCCAAGAAAGGTTTTCTAAGGGACCCAACCCCCCGCCCCTCACATTAATCATCCTCATATGTATAATGTATGAGGCCCCAACTCCCAGTACCCACACTCACGCTCATCCAGGCGAGGCTAAACCTAATTGCCTCTATCACTTTTGCATTTTGCCAACTACGATCCCATAATCCATAAACATCAATGAAATCACTCAAATGACATGTGTGCACTATATATTATATATGTATTATCTATATTTGGGTCAACTCACACACGTACCGGAGGAATAGGGTTGACGATATAAACATGTGTACCTGTCCCCATGACTCATTATCCCCGCCTAAACGACCCCATTTTCAACTTCTCGTTATAAAAACATTTGTGAGTAAGACTAATGAGAAGCTGAAAAACCAACCATGACCAAAAACCTATGACTTGGCATTAATGGCAATAATTAACAGTTAAAAACTTTGGTTTCTAAACACTCTTCGAGGTACTATCGGGCTAAAATTTTTCAAATTTCCCCCATCCCCACACTTGAGGTTTACATTGTCCTCAATGTAAAAATACTTAACATTGTCCTCAGTTAAAATAGATAAAACGATTAATGAACATTTGAGGGACGGGGTTGAAATTGACTTTTTGACTATTAAGAAATTTTTAAAATTCGGGGCTCAGATGTGGCGATTCAACGAACAATTATACAATTACACTTTTAATGTTTAAAGTAATAAAAACAAAATAAATTATGAAACTGAAATCACCTGATATCAACGGGACTGGAGAAGGACCAGTCGGCTCGTGAACTCTCATAAACACTCACATACTCTCTTCTCATCCAATTAACAAAGTGACAATCGAACCTACAAAATCTCGAGATGTGTAGAAGCAAGCTTCTCACAAGTGTATGACATAGGTCTTTTAAGAGTTATGAAATGAATATTTGTTAATTTTATTAAAACAATTACCGAGCCAAATTAAGTCGTTTCATAATAAATTCTGTTAATGTAGTTAAAAACGTTAAAATACCTAACTCACTTTCATAGGAATCACGATTTCATTTTAAACCTCCCGGTAGCCCGAGAGGACGAGTGGGGTCTCGTGAGGGTTTATAGCGAACAACACCCATAAAGTTCAATTACAACAAACTATACAAATAAATCAAACACAGCAGCAATCAAAAGATATATATACATAAGCACCCAACCGGTTACCCATACAGTATTCCCCATAATATAATATAATATAATATAATATAATATAATACAGACCATGAGAATAATAAAAACAAAATAAAGAAAAAAGGTAACCAAAAATCGACTGTTGTGGCGAATCGTCCCCTGCAAAGTCCTATGAGTCCACTAGCTGCTCCACTGTAATAATCAACGACTGTGGGAGCGGTACCTGTGAAACAACAAATAACAAACGAAAATAGTCATCATGGCGGGCCAGGTTGGCCTGCGTCTCCTCTCTGTGTGCTCTAGCCTCCTCCCTCTCTGCGTGCTCTAGCCTCCTCCCACTATGCCCGGACCTCTTCTAATATCTGCTGACAGATCGCCTCAAGTGTGCCTGGCTGCTACGGAGGTGGTGGCTGTGAAGATGACGATGCTGATGCCTGTCTCAGTGGATGTTGCTGCTGAGGGCGCTCAATGTGCGGAATCCGAATGCGCTGACGATGAGTCAGGATCCTCTGCTGCAAGGCCACAGCTGCAGCAAAACCCACCGGCGGTGGTACCAGTGGGCCCTCTCGGACCGGGATGATCCGAGGTGGATCGTCCATCTCACAGATCGTGGCTCTCCGAGCGTCCAACAGATCAAACGTCACCGTGGGCGGTCCAGGGGTGAAGTAATCCTCTGAATATCTCCCCAGACTCCTTGCAATCTGTGTAATATACTGCCCCAAAGATAACTGGGCCGATGCTCCCTGTAAACTTCGGCCTCTATCGAACGATATGAGGAGCAACATCGCTATGTTGGCCTCCCTGCGACTGATGATAGACAGCAGGCACAACAAATAGAATTTGCTACACTTATCGCGGCCCGAATGACGACCAGCGATAGTGTAAGAAACAATGCGGTGTAAGTATCGGTGGATGGGGTCCCGAACAGAGGATGCCACTACAACACTAGAGTGGGGCCCATCCGATATCTGCTCCCAGAACTGATCCAAATCACGCTCCGTGAGCCAAAACTGTCGGTCCCGCTGCTGCAGCGTCGTGTACCCGCGAATGCTCTGTAAGAATGCAGGAGTCTAAACATACTCCCGCATATAAAAACCAGTCGCGACAGCAAAATCAGGAACCGACATCTCATACGCGTTTCGTTCAAGCGAGAATGACACGGCATGTGGCTCGTCAAAATCGGGGGTGGTGTATGTGAATGTTGAGTAGAACTCGCGTGTGAGCTCGACATATGATCTCGAGTCACACTCGAGTACTGCCCACCACCGATCTGACAACAATCTCTGGAGCGTGGTCTCCGCCTCCAGAGTACGTAATAAAACCCAATCAAAAGTCCTCAAACCCAAGAGCTGCATACCTCGAATGCGCATATACCTGGCGTACTCCTCGGTCGTAATCATAAATCGCAGCACCTGGTGCGGACGGCGTCCATCGCCCATGATATCCGCTGGCTCGATGCCAGGGACAATCTGTACCTCCTCGCTGTCGTAGCGTATGACGCGAGGCCCAGTCCTCTGCCTCTTGCGCCCGGTGCGCGAGGACTCTGGTGCATCAGACATATATGCAAACTCAAACATGTACGTTAGATATGTCAACAGTCAATGTGGTGACGATCATATAGCGTTTCGGTCGCGATCGTCCCACATAATAAAATAATATTAAAATAATAAAATATTAATAAAAATAAATAAAGACAAAACATTCGGGGACACCCTGTGCGTATTTCTAAAAACCTGATTAACCCGCCCGAATGGAGATTGAGTACGGGCGGGTAATCAAATTGCAATTTAAAACTCCCAATTCAAGCTATCAAGGTATTCCCGAGACTCGACTAACAGACTCACAAACAGACTCGACTCGACTCGAGTAGAAACAATTAGAAGATTTCAACAACCCGACGCAACAAGACAAAACAAAACAAAACAACACAAACCAACTGACTCGAACAAGCATGAACGAACTGACAGGCTGTCTCGAAAAACATGTAAAAGCAACACTCAACACGTCGGTGACAAAGAAGATGTGACAAATCGGGTTTGAAAGATAAAATATAAAATATTAGTATATTAAGTTCAAAATAAGTGTTTCATAACGAACCATCACTATCAATTATTTAAGAATAAAATAATGATATGAACTTTTGAATTTGAGAAAACCCGTTTTTCACATATCCACATTTAACAAGCACCGACATAACTAAATAACCGATAACCCTCAATTACCCCCGGCAACAAAATCCTGCTATACGAACACAAAACCCCGAACATCCCGAGAAAATACAAACCTGTCAACCAACACAATAAAAATAAATCCCAAACCCGCCAAACAACCCGACAATATCAAAGCATAACATAACACTAATAAATTAATATATAATCCGTCACCTCAATATCGGGATGCGAGAATAATAATAAAATTAAGGCGGTGCACTGTAGACGGCGGTGATGACTATGACGGTGGTTGTGATTGGTAGTAGCCACAGTGGTGGTGGGTGTTCTGTGGTGGTGGAGTGGCGGCGGTGGTGATGTGGATGATGGTGGTGGTTGGTGACAGTGAGGGTGGAGAGGGTAGGTAAACGGTGTCGGGGGGTAGCGGTGGTGAGTGGAGGAGGACGACGGTGTCTGGTGGTGGTTAGGAGAGACGATGGTGGTTGTGTGGAGATAGCGACGAGGGTGGTGGATGGATGATGGATGGTGGTGGTATTCTGTGGTGTGTGTGCCGGAGAAGGAGAGAGAGAGAAGAGGACGGGAGGAACAGGAAGAAGAAAAGAAGAAGAAAGGCTGTTTTAATTACTTGGCATCCGGAGCCCCACGACCCATCGCGATACGCGATGGGTCAAAAGGGTGGCGATCGCTTATCGCCACCCAAATGAGGGAAATTAGGGTTTATAACCCCATCGCGATACGTGATGGGGTGTTATGACATCATCGCGTATCGCGATGACGTCATGATGTCATGGGATAGCCAACCTCCATCGCGATACGCGATAGAGGTAATGACAAGCCCCAGATAACAGATTATAAATTTTTCAAAAACGCACCTTTTTGGCATCCCGACATCACCCTAGACACGTTCAGAACACAAAAAACCTTTACATACCTGGAATGACGTGTGCTTAACCAATGCTTACCGAACTTCTCTATCTTCCGACTCTTCAACGAGCTTCCCCACACTTGGAATTTACTGCACAAAACTCGAGACGACACTAAGTACAAGACTCAATAAAAATAAAACAAACTGGACAGACACTTACAAACCCCGAGTTGCCTCCCGTAAGCGCTGAATTTAAAGTCTACAGCTCGACAATGCCTCTAACTCAGTTATCTTCATAAACCGGTGAAGTCACAATAAAATTCACCGATTTCTCATCCAGCTCGTGTATGTCCTACATCTCCAAATATGGCTTCAGTCTATAGCCATTTACCACTTGTCTCAAATGATCATAAAAGTCTTCAATCTCGTATTGACCATGATTCCCGACTCCTACAATCAAATACGGGCCCGTCCACTTACTTTTCAACTTACACGGGAAGAGCTTCATCCTTGTGTTGTACAACCACACTCGTTGACCAACTTCAAAATTCTTCAACCGGATATTAGCATCATGAACTTTCTTCATCTTTGCCTTGTAAGCGGACGCGCAATCATATGCCTCGTCTCTCAACTCCTCGATATCGCACAAAGCCAATTTTCTGGCCTTACCTGCATCATCATAATCCATATTAACCTGTTTAGTAGCCCAAAACGTTCTTTGTGCATTTTCAATCGGTAAATGGCAATCCTTTCCATACACAAGTCTATAAGGAGTTGTTCCAATTGGCGTTTTATAAGTGGTTCGATAGGCCCATAGGGCATCGTTCAACTTAGTTGACCAATCCTTTCGGTCCGCCCGAACGGTTTTCTGTAAAATTTGTTTAATATGCCTACTGGAAACCTCAACTTGTCCACTCGTTTGTGGATGGTAAGGAGTTGCAATCCTATGATCAACACCATATCGTTTAAGCAATTTCCCGAATTTAAAATTCTTAAAATGAGATCCCCCATCACTTATGATGGTTCGGGGGACTCCAAATCTCGAAAAAAATATTACTTTGAACAAAATTGAAAACGACTATGTGATCATATGTCCTAGTGGCTATCGCTTAAACCCATTCTGAAACGTAATCGACAGCCACTAGGATATACAAATTACCGTGTGAATTCGGAAACGGGCCCATGAAGTCGATCCCCCAGACATCAAAAATGTCAACAACTAGGATCGGGTTCAAGGGCATCTCGTCCCACTTAGAAATACTACCGAGTTGTTGACACTTTAAACAGTGTGTCGCGAACTCGTGAGTATCCTTAAACACTGAAGGCCAAAAGAAACCACTCGTTAAAACTTTTCGAGCAGTTTTCTGGCCACTAAAATGACCACCACTCGCATACGAATGTGCGTGTTCCAACATTGATCTGACATCCTCCTCGGGTATGCATCGTCTGATCATCTGATCTGCACCAATTTTAAACAGATCCGGATCGTCCCAAATGTACTGTTTAGCTTGGGACATCAACTGTTTCTTCTTTCTCCTTAGCCAATGCTCTGGTAAATCACCTGCAACTTTAAAATTAACAATATGAGCAAACCAGGGATTTTGTGAAACTGCCAGAATATGCTCATCCGGGAAGGACTCGTTGATGGGCCCATCTATGTTCCCATTTTCCACCATAATTCGGGACAAGTGATCTGCAACAACATTTTCACTCCCTTTCTTGTCCCGAATTTCTAGATCAAATTCCTACAGTAATAAAACCCATCTGATGAGTCTCGGTTTTGCATCCTTCTTATCCATGAGATACCTAACTGCAGAGTGGTCAGAATAAATGATTACTTTACTTCCCCAAATATATGACCTGAATTTATCTAGAGCATATACTACTGTCAGTAACTCTTTCTCAGTTGTTGTGCAATTCAATTGTGCATCTGAGAGAGTTTTACTTGCATAGTATATGACAACGGGTTTCTTGTCCACCCGTTGACCCAAAACAGCCCCGACCGCATAATTACTTGCATCACACATTATTTCAAAAGGTAGACTCCAATCGGGTGATTGCAAGATCGGGGCTTCAACTAATTTCAATTTCAGAATGTCAAAGGCCTTAACACATTCATCGTTAAAATCAAACGGGGCATCCTTAAGCAATAAATGACATAAAGGTTTGGTAATGTCACTAAAACCCTTAATAAACTGTCTATAAAAACCGGCATGCCCCAGGAACGATCTAATGCCTTTGACATTGTTGGGATGAGGTACAGTAGAAATGACTTGGACCTTAGCCCGGTCCACCTCGATCCCACGACTCGACACAACATGGCCCAAAACAATTCCCTCTTGGACCATAAAATGGCTCTTTTCCCAACTAAGAACCAAGTTCTTTTCGACACATCTTTTCAAAACCCTTTCTACTTGGTTTAAACATGACTTGAAAGATGTGCCAAAAATTGAGAAATCATCCATGAAAATTTCCAAAGACTCCACCACCATATCTGAAAAGATACTCATCATGCACCTCTGAAAGGTGGCGTGGGCGTTACATAACCCGAATGGCATTTGCCTAAACGCGAATGTGCCATACGGGCACGTAAACGTGGTCGTTTCCTGATCTTCAGGATGAATAGTTATCTGGTTATACCCGGAATACCCATCTAAAAAACAGTAAAATTTCTGACCATATAGCTTTTCAACAATTTGATCGATAAACGGAGGCGGAAAGTGATCTTTCGATGTTGCCTCGTTCAGTTTACGATAATCAATACAAATGCGCCACCCGGTTACCGGCCGGGTAGCGACCTCGTTACCTGAGTCGTCCTTGATGACTTGGATGCCCGCCTTTTTCGGTACGGTCTGTGTCGGGCTCACCCCCGTGTTGTCTGATATGGCAAAGATAATGCCAGCATCTAACCATTTCAGCACTTCCTTCTTCACCACTTCCCTCAAATTCGGGTTCAACCTCCGCTGAGCATCGTGCGCGGGTTTGACGGTCGGATCTGTTAAAATTTTGTGCATCACAATTGAGGGACTGATTCCCTTCAAATCCGCTATCGTCCACCTGATTGCTTCTTTATTCGCAACCAGCACCGCCATCAAAGCATTTTCCTGTTCTAAAGATAAGTTAGTTGCTATAATAACAGGCAATTTATTATTCTTACCAAGAAAAGCATATTTTAAATGCTTTGGGAGCTCTTTCAGCTCGACTTTCGGTGCTTCCAGCATTGACGGTTTCAACCCGGTATCAATCTTCTCGGGAAGCGGTTCCACCTGAACTGACCATGGTGGACGGTTTCCCCGCACAGCTGCGATCTCCATCTGTTATTCCTCCTCTTCCATCAACTTCTCTGTCTCCACCTGTAACCTGTCAAACAAAAACCACGTCTCCGTTGTGCCATCCGAGCTGACGACAGAGTCGTATAGTGGGATGCACTCGTCAATGACATCAGCCATGAAGCACTCGTCATCGACCAGAGAATTATCTCCACATGTGAAAACATTAATTCTCATCTTACGGTTACTGAATGCCATGTCAACAGTACCATTTCTACAATTAATGTTGGCATTTGCGGTAGCCAAAAATGGTCTACCGAGGATAACCGTAGGCTGTTTTGTCCATTCACCCGAAACATAATCGAGGACCAAAAATTCAACTCGAAAGTAGAAGTCTTCCACCTTGACTATAACGTCAGTCAATATTCCTCTAGGCAGTTTAAGTGTATGGTTAGCCAAGACAACCGCGGTGGCAGTTGCACGAAGCGGGCCAAAAAATCATACTAGTCGTATAAACTGTGACAATCGTCAATTTCAGGTTAACTCCGTTAACTCAACTCCGTCAATTCAAACTTAAGATCACTGAATCTATAACGCACACCTCATTACATTTAAACTAGGGTTTAAATGACGCTTGACAATTACTACATGTGTAGTCTTTCGGGAATTGCACCGAAACGGAAACGAGTTGACGCAAACCATTGGTGAATAAACGAAAAACGTCAAAACAGTAATTATGCGATAATTATGTGTTAGACGTATGTGTTGTGTGATAACATCGTTATAAACACTAACTCAAGATGTAAACAAGTTAGTTTAAGCTAGATAAGTAATACTTAAAAGTGGAGGGGCCAAAGTGTAACATAGTATTATTATAAATAATAATAATAATAATAATAAACCCTAATTATTCTTTCTCTCCCCACACAATCCCGATCGGACCTTCTTCCCTTGGCTCCCTTGGCTGCCGCCACTCATACACACACATACAACCAAGATTTCAAGCCTTTGATTGAAGATTAAGGTGCTAGGAAGGTATAAACGACTATCCTATGCATCCTTTACACTTAATTTCGATGTTTAATGGGTTAATTGAAAACCCTAGAGGCCGATTTATGTGTGTATGTAATTCATATGATTGTTGTTGATTTGATGATGATTTGATAACTAGATTGGATATTGTTACATGTTAATTGCTTGTGTCTTTGATTTAAGTTCAAACAAAAACCCAAATCATGTATGTAATGTGTAATTGATGTGTATTGATAATGATTATGGAGTCTAGAGTGTTATATGAATGAATGATGGTCCGTAGATAGTTAATATGTTGAGTTTGGATGCAAACAGTTTCTGGACAGATTGTGTTATTAATGTTTAATTGACTGTAACGAGGTGTAAATGTGAAAATTGGTTGAGATTATTGATACTACAGTAAACTAGGTTGAGTCTAGTTTCTAAAGAATATAAATTTGCAATTTTTGGACGTGTAAAAGTTAACTTTTATGATTTTACAAAAACGTTGTGCAAAGCTGAGTTGTTAGACCTGCTGTTAGGTTGTTTTGTAAATATTACATCTCATGAACTACGAGACCAATTGGGTTGGTTCTACTTCTGGAAGTTGACTTATTGAGTTAGGAACCTAACCCAAGTGGTCTTGTATTTATTGGATTTTTCGTTTAACGGGAATTTCAAATAATATTCTGTTGCGCATGAATTTTACTGTTATGAGTTTGCTGTAATGATTTGATGATTGTGAGAAACTTATGTGGAATAAATATATAATAAAATATGTTCTGGAAACCTAAGACATATATGCTTTTGTGAAGATTTTTGGTAAATTAATTGTCATTCTATGATCAGTGAGATAGTACAATCTTTCAAGTAGAATTTCTGTCTCGGTGAAACTAGCTGCTGAATTTTGTGAAAATGCATGAAACATGATACTTGCTATATAATTGTTATGTTTTGACCAAATTGCCCTTGCGGGGAATAATTGCTAATTGATTGTCATGATTCGACCAAATTGCCCTCGTGGGGAATAATGGCTAGTTAATTGTTATGTGTTGACCAAATTGCCCTTACGGGGAGTAATTGCTAGTGATGTACTTTATGAATACATGACACGTAAATAATTGCTTACACATGTAACGTATCACAAATACATTTGTTAAAGTCACACACGATTCACAAACGAAACACGAAACCTGTTATGTGCATAGGTATTATGTGCCGGGTCTAGAGACTCGATAATATTCCGACACTTAGAAAAAAAATCTCTTTGTTGTTTTAGAACGCTAGAGAGAGTTTTTCTGTGACGCGCATCTTGGTGAATTATTTTGGGAATACTTCGCAAACAGTGAGTTTCACTTTCCCCTTTTAAACTTTTTAAACGCTTTTCACTTGGGGGAGATAACATACTCCGAAACGCATTTAAGATTTTGTTAATTTAGATTATATATCACTTGTAAAGACTAAGTGGCAAACGCAATAACTAAAGTCCTTCATTCACATCGAACCGTTTAATATTGGATAATAGCAAGTCATTGTTGAGTAGTACTACCGGGTTTGACAAACCCCACCCAACGCTAAACTTGACTGGAGGTCGAGTGGGTGTAATCTTGGCTAAACACATACCATGGTCGGGATAGACCTGATGGCAAGGCAAATGATAAACAGTCAGCTTCGGTGTCGAACACTTAGTGATACTTGTTTTATAGGCTAGCTACCTATAGATATATAATTGACATAACACTATCTGGTAACGCAAAACGCTGTAACGCAAAACGCTGTAACGCAAAACGCTTAACGCAAAACGCTGAACGCAAACGCTAAACACTTTATTTTATATAAACTTGTGAACTCACACTTGTGTTGACACTTTTAGTATGTTATTCTCAGGTAGCCGAAGCGGGCGCGCGGTTTAGGATCATGCATTGCTTGAAACACTTTTAACTATGCAAACATATTTTTAACTGTTATCATTGGGTTTTAAGTCGTCCTGCGTGACGTAACATTGTTTTCTATGGTTTTACGCTTCCGCATTTATTTACTCGTAAACGTTTTCATGGTTTTGAAACTTTGTTTTATGGTTTGATTATAACTAATGATTCCGATCCTGTTAGTTCACACCCTCTGACGGTAAAACTCCGTTAGTGGATTTTGAGGGTGTGACAGATTGGTATCAGAGCCATTGGTTATAGCGAACTAGAAGCTGCATGCATACTAGACTATAACCGCGACGACCCATTAGTTATAATGATACGCACTGCATAGATTTGTGTAGTCTTTGTTATCCTATCTCTTTACCTCTTTCACTCATACGCGCGCGCATACACGGCTTACCTGTAGGAATGTCGACGCCGCCATCATTATCATCATCCGATCCGATGACTCATGCTCACGGGAAAGAACCGCAGTTACCAACCGCATTGCAACCCCGTGTAGTCCCGGAACTCGAAGCTCCCGCACCGAAGAGGTACCGCTTATCCGGAGACATGTACGAAAACGAAGTTAGCTGGGATTGGTACCCTAATATGATCAGACGTATGGTCTATCGAGAACAAGTTCCCCCGTTACCTCACCCGAACCACCCTGCTTATCCCAACACCCTACCACCCATAACCGAACCTGTAGAGCGAGTTCTCGCAGCTGTTGTTTCATGTTTGGAGCGTGATGTGGGTTACATGCGCTATACGAGAGCCAACGTTTCCGGACTGTTAAAAGACGAAACCGAGACTAAGGAGGAAATTGCCCGCATGGCAGCGGCAATGAAGGAAATGCAAGAGGCTAATGATCAACAGATGAAGATTATAAGAAAGATGCAAGCCGAGATGATAGACTTGCAAGAGCAACTCCAAGTAGCAAGGACCCGAACCGAGATAGCTCTAGGGCGTTGCGATGTCTTACAAATGCAACATGCTCAGAACGCAGCCGAAGCTGAGGCAGAGCCTGAGGCCGAGCCTGAGGCAGATCCCGAAGAGGAGCCTGAGGAGGACCCCGAGGAAGATCCCGAGGAGGAACCCGAAGAGGAACCGGAAGAAGAACCGGCTGAGCCAGAGGCACACTCAGAGGTGTCCTCAGACGATGTGCAAATGTGCAAATCCTTGGATTGGAACTGGCTAACGCTATGAACTGGGAGGAGTTCAAGAACATGATACGAGAAGAGTACTGTCCGAGAGAAGAGATTTCAAAGTTAGAGTCAGAATTTTGGTCACTGAAGATGGTGGGCTCAGAAATCGAAGCCTACACTACCCGTTCTCATGAGTTAGTTGTGATGTGTCCGCGGATGGTGGATCCGCCGAGTAAGAGGATTGAAATGTATATTGATGGGTTAGCACCGCAAATTCAAGGCATGGTGACGTCTTCCAGACCAGCCACGATTCAACAAGCGATCCGTTTAGCTCACAAACTGACGGATCAAGCTGTGACCCAAGGTGCGTTACCACCTAGGGGTTCAACCGCTAAAGCCCGTGACAACCCGAGTAATGACAACAACAGCAACAGCAACCCGAGCAGCGGAAAGAGAAAGTTTGATAACACCAGATCCTCATCCTCGAACCTTCCACAGCAACAACACTACCGTAAGCCCGAATTCACTCGGAGCTTTAACAATCAGAGTCACAACAACAATAACAACGGTAGCGGGCAGGGTTCGAGCGGATATGCTGGGAAATATCCGAAGTGCAATAGGTGCAACTATCATCATGTTGGCCCGTGTGACCGTGTCAAGTGTCAGAGATGCGGAAAGATGGGTCACCAGGCGAAGGAATGTAGAGGAGACCTTGCGGCAAAGGGTGCTCCTAAACCACCTATGACGACAAAGGGATGTTTCGAATGTGGGCAGGAAGGTCATTTCAGGAAAGATTGTCCCAAGCTGAAACAGAACGACAACAATGGAGGTAATGGAAGTGGCAGTAGTGGTGGAAGCAATGGCAAAGGAAGAGCTTTTGTAATTGGGTCGGGTCAAGCCGCAATGATCCGTACGTGGTGACTGGTAAGTTCCCTGTGAACGATTGTTTTGCTTCTGTATTGTTTGACACTAGAGCTGATAGGAGTTTTGTGTCGAAAGCCTTTAGCCAACTCTTAGACTTAACTCCAACTCCGTTAGATGCTAAGTTTCCTGTTGAATTAGCTGACGGTAAGACTATAGTAACGACTCATGTACTTGCGGGATGTAAGTTAAAACTGTCAGGTCATGTTTTCGATATTGACCTTATTCCTTTTACGCTTAGTAGTTTCGATGTCGTGGTCGGCATGGACTGGTTATCCGAGAACCGAGCGGAGATTATATGTCACGACAAGGTAGTCCACATTACTACCCCTTCCGGCGAGATCATTTCGATCCGAGGTGAGAGAAGCGGCATGACCACCAGCGTCATTACCCTTATGAAGGCGCAGAAGTACCTACGAAAGGGTCATCCGGCAATTTTGGCGCAGATTGTTGAGAAACCCGCGGAGGAGAAGCGAATTGAAGATATACCGATTGTGCGAGAATTTCCGGAAGTTTTCCCGGAGGATTTGCCTGGACTCCCTCCTATACGACAAGTCGAATTCCAAATCGAGTTGACACCCGGTGCAGCACCCATAGCACGAGCCCCGTATCGGCTCGCACCGGCGGAGCTTCAGGAACTGTCCACTCAGTTGCAAGATTTTTTGGATAAGGGTTTTATCCGACCTAGCTCATCGCCATGGGGAGCCCCTGTCTTGTTTGTCCGAAAGAAGGACGGGACTTTCCGAATGTGTATCGACTACCGGGAGTTGAACAAGGTGACGGTCAAGAACCGTTATCCTTTACCCCGAATTGATGATTTGTTTGACCAGCTTCAAGGATCGAGTTACTACTCGAAGATCGATCTGCGATCTGGTTATCACCAACTAAGAGTGCGCGAAGAAGATATCTCAAAGACGGCTTTCAGAACACGGTATGGTCACTACGAGTTTTCGGTTATGCCTTTTGGCCTAACCAACGCACCAGCCGTATTTATGGATCTCATGAATCGAGTATGCAAGGCGTACCTCGACAAGTTTGTGATTGTTTTCATTGATGATATTCTCGTCTACTCCAAGAACGAAGCTGACCATGAAGAACACTTAAGGGTAATTCTGGAATTATTGAAGAAGGAACAACTGTATGCTAAACTCTCGAAATGTGAGTTTTGGCTTCGCGAGGTTCACTTTTTAGGACATGTGATCAACGAGAATGGTATCCATGTCGATCCCGGTAAAGTTGAGGCCATCAAAAACTGGGAAGCACCTAAGACTCCGACTGAGGTGCGGCAATTCCTAGGACTGGCCGGCTACTACCGACGTTTCATCGAGGGATTTTCAAAGATTGCTCAACCCCTCACCGCTTTGACTCACAAAGGCACTAAGTACAATTGGGGTGACGCGCAAGAATCCGCTTTTCAACTGTTGAAAACCAAACTCTGCAGCGCCCCTATTCTAGCCCTCCCCAAGGGAACGGAAAATTTTGAGGTACACTGTGACGCATCGATACAAGGTCTCGGTTGTGTGCTGATGCAACTCGAGAAGGTTATAGCTTACGCCTCTCGACAACTACGGGTTCACGAGAAGAACTACACGACCCATGATTTGGAACTCGGAGCTGTGGTGTTTGCCCTTAAGATATGGAGGCATTACTTGTACGGTACCAAGTTTACCATTTACACCGACCACAAGAGTCTCCAACATATCTACGATCAGAAGGAGCTGAACATGCGACAGCGTCGTTGGGTCGAGCTGCTCAAGGATTATGATTGTGCCATCAAGTATCACCCTGGCAAGGCCAATGTAGTGGCCGATGCCCTCAGCAGAAAAGAAACAGATAAACCCAGACGAGTGCGAGCATTGCAACTCACGATTCATGCCAACTTACCCGACCAGATTCGCGAGGCGCAACACGAAGCTTTGAAAGATGATAATCTTCCATCGGAACTCATGCGAGGCATGAACAAGCAACTTGAAACCAGATCGGACGGGGTCCAATATTTTGAGAACCGGATTTGGGTTCCACGGTTCGGAGAGTTGAGAACTCTGGTGATGGACGAAGCACACAAGTCCCGATATTCTATCCACCCTGGCTCAGATAAAATGTATCATGATTTAAAGGCACTTTACTGGTGGCCGAACATGAAAGCCGACATTGCCACCTACGTGAGCAAATGCTTGACTTGTGCCAGAGTCAAAATAGAATACCAGAAACCATCTGGTCTACTGCAACAACCGGAACTCCCAATGTGGAAATGGGAACACATCTCAATGGATTTTATCACGGGTTTACCTAAGACACTGACGGGATGCGATACCATCTGGGTGATCGTTGACCGGTTGACTAAGTCTGCACACTTCTTAGCGATTAAGGAATCAGACAAAATGGAAAGACTGACTCGCGTCTGCATGAAGGAAGTAGTGTCTAGACACGGAGTGTCTCAATCATTTCTGATCGAGATTCTCGTTTCACTTCGCACTTTTGGAAGTCGCTGCAAAGCGCACTAGGCACCAGTCTTGATATGAGCACAGCATACCATCCTCAGACGGATGGGCAAAGTGAACGAACTATTCAGACCCTGGAGGATATGTTGCGTGCATGCGTGTTGGATTTCGGAAAAAGTTGGGAACCTCACTTACCTTTGGTAGAGTTTTCGTATAATAACAGCTACCACGCAAGTATTAAAGCAGCGCCGTTTCAAGCGCTGTACGGACGGAAGTGTCGATCACCACTCTGCTGGGCAGAGGTGGGTGACAGCCAAATCACTGGTCCAGAACTGGTACTCGAAACTTCGGAAAAGATTGTTCAAATCTGAAATCGCATGGCAGCAGCACGAGATCGCCAAAAGAGTTACGCCGACAAGCTCCGAAAACCTCTCGAATTTCAAGTGAACGACCGAGTGTTACTCAAAGTCTCACCTTGGAAAGGTGTGGTTCGCTTTGGTAAGCGAAACAAACTCAACCCACGATATGTTGGTCCCTATCGAATAACTGAGCGCATTGGTCCGGTGGCGTACCGACTAGACCTACCAATGGAACTCAGTGGCGTACACAATGTATTCCACGTGTCCAATTTGAAGAAATGCCTATCTGATGAAACCCAAGTAGTCCCTTTGGAGGAACAGCAAGTTGATGAACAGTTACGTTTCATTGAGGAACCAGTCGAGGTTTTGGATTGGGAAACCAAAACGCTCAAGCACAGCAAAATTCCAATCGTTAAGGTTCGTTGGAACTCGAGACGTGGACCAGAGTTCACGTGGGAACGCGAGGATCAAATGATGAAAAAGTATCCTCATCTTTTTGAAGGGCTGACCAAACACAGAAAACCGCGAAACCCGGCAAACCGTCAGAAATCACCGGAGGTATGAATTAAATTTCGGGACGAAATTTCTTTCTACTAGGGGATGATATGACAAACTGAAAATTCTTCTTACTTTTCAGACACTCATCACGACTTGACTCAAATTTTCGGTACAAAAATTCTTTAACATGGGAATGATGTGACAATCGTCAATTTCAGGTTAACTCAACTCCGTCAATTCAAACTTAAGATCACTGAATCTATAACGCACACCTCATTACATTTAAACTAGGGTTTAAATGACGCTTGACAATTACTACATGTGTAGTCTTTCGGGAATTGCACCGAAACACAAACGAGTTGACGCAAACCATTGGTGAATAAACGAAAAACGTCAAAACAGTAATTATGTGATAATTATGTGTTAGACTTATGTGTTGTGTGATAACATCGTTATAAACACTAACTCAAGATGTAAACAAGTTAGTTTAAGCTAGATAAGTAATACTTAGAAGTGGAGGGGCCAAAGTGTAACATAGTATTATTATAAATAATAATAATAATAATAATAATAAACCCTAACTTATTCTTTCTCTCCCCACACAATCCCGATCGGACCTTCTTCCCTTGGCTCCCTTGGCTGCCGCCACTCATACACACACATACAACCAAGATTTCAAGCCTTTGATTGAAGATTAAGGTGCTAGGAAGGTATAAACGACTATCCTATGCATCCTTTATACTTAATTTCGATGTTTAATGGGTTAATTGAAAACCCTAGAGGCCAATTTATGTGTGTATATAATTCTTATGATTGTTGTTGATTTGATGATGATTTGATAACTAGATTGGATATTGTTACATGTTAATTGCTTGTGTCTTTGATTTGAGTTCAAACAAAAACCCTAATCATGTATGTAATGTGTAATTGATGTGCATGGATAGTGATTATGGAGTCTAGAGTGTTATATGAATGAATGATGGTCCGTAGATAGTTAATATGTCGAGTTTGGATGCAAACAGTTTCTGGACAGATTGTGTTATTGATCTTTAATTGACTGTAACGAGGTGTAAATGTGAAAATTGGTTGAGATTATTGATACTACAGTAAACTAGGTTGAGTCTAGTTTCTAAATAATATAAATTTGTAATTTTTGGACGTGTAAAAGTTAACTTTTATGATTTTACAAAAACGTTGTGCAAAGCTGAGTTGTTAGACCTGCTGTTAGGTTGTTTTGTAAATATTACATCTCATGAACTACGTGACCAATTGGGTTGGTTCTACTTCTGGAAGTTGACTTATTGAGTTAGGAACCTAACCCAAGTGGTCTTGCATTTATTGGATTTTTCGTTTAACGGGAATTTCAAATAACATTCTGTTGCGCATGAATTTGACTGTTATGAGTTTGCTGTAATGATTTGATGATTGTGAAAAACTTATGTTGAATAAAAATATAATAAAATATGTTCTGGAAACCTAAGACATATATGCTTTTGTGATGATTTTTGGTAAATTAATTGTGATGCTATGATCGGTGAGATAGTACAATCTTTCAAGTAGAATTTCTGTCTCGGTGAAACTACCTGCTGAATTTTGTGAAAATGCATGAAACATGATACTTGCTATATAATTGTTATGTTTTGACCAAATTGCCCTTGCGGGGAATAATTGCTAATTGATGGTCATGATTCGACCAAATTGCCCTCGTGGGGAATAATGGCTAGTTAATTGTTATGCGTTGACCAAATTGCCCTTACGGGGAGTAATTGCTAGTGATGTACTTTATGAATACATGACACGTAAATAATTGTTTACACATGTAACGTATCACAAATACATTTGTTAAAGTCACACACGATTCACAAACGAAACACGAAACATGTTATGTGCATAGGTATTATGTGCCGGGTCTAGAGACTCGATAATATTCCGACACTTAGAAAAAAAATCTTTTTGTTGTTTTAGAACGCTAGAGAGAGTTTTTCTGTGACGCGCATCTTGGTGAATTATTTTGGGAATACTTCGCAAACAGTGAGTTTCACTTTCCCCTTTTAAACTTTTTAAACGCTTTTCACTTGGGGGAGATAACATACTCCGAAACGCATTTAAGATTTTGTTAATATAGATTATATATCACTTGTAAAGACTAAGTGGCAAAAGCAATAACTAAAGTCCTTCATTCACATCGAACCGTTTAATATTGGATAATAGCAAGTCATTGTTGAGTAGTACTACCGGGTTTGACAAACCCCACCCAACGCTAAACTCGACTGGAGGTCGAGTGGGTGTAATCTTGGCTAAACACATACCATGGTAGGGATAGACCTGGTGGCAAGGCAAATGATAAACAGTCAGCTTCGGTGGCGAACACTTAGTGATACTTGTTTTATAGGCTAGCTACCTATAGATATATAATTGACATAACACTATCTGGTAATGCAAAACGCTGTAACGCAAAACGCTTTAACGCAAAACGTTGTAACGCAAAACGCTGTAACGCAAAACGCTTAACGCAAAACGCTGAACGCAAACGCTAAACGCTTTATTTTATATAAACTTGTGAACTCACCAACCTTGTGTTGTCACTTTTAGTATGTTATTCTCAGGTAGCCGAGGCGGACGCGCGGTTTAGGATCATGCATTGCTTGAAACACTTTTAACTATGCAAACTTATTTTTAACTGTTATCATTGGGTTTTAAGTCGTCCTGCGTGACGTAACATTGTTTTCTATGGTTTTACGCTTCCGCATTTAATTACTCGTAAACGTTTTCATGGTTTTGAAACTTTGTTTTATGGTTTGATTATACCTAATGATTCCGATCCTGTTAGTTCACACCCTCTGACGGTAAAACTCCGTTAGTGGATTTTGAGGGTGTGACATAAACTGCCCGGGAGAATACTTATGCTAGCTCCAAGATCTAGAAGCGCCTGAGTCATTTTAAAATCACCCACTTGAATGGGTATAATGGGCGTTCCCAGATCTTGTATCTTGGGTGGAAGAGCACCCGAAAGAATTACACTCACATTATCGGTAAAATCAATCTGTTTAGGAATCTTATGACTCCTTTTCTGTGTGCACAATTCCTTCAAATATTTAGCATAGGCGGGAATTTGTTTTATGGCATCTAAAAGAGGAATATTAATTTTTACTTGTTTAAACGTTTCCCACATTTCTTCTTGTTGCGGGCTACGTTTGGATGCCATCTTCGCCTTCGATGACGCCAACAAAGCATCGGGATATGGAACGGTTTTCACCTTTTTTCTTATCCTTAGAGTTGTTGGTGTCATCCTTCGAAACCGATTTATTACTTTTAATTTCACTTTTGTTAGGTTCATTTAATTCAATCGGTTCCGGCTTGTCATCACTGACGAGAGTCTCATCAATTTCTTCCACCATCCCATCAACCAATGGTGGTGGACCCACAACCTTGTTATCATATTTCTTACCACTGAGTAAAATACTTACCTGATTGACGTGCTTCTTCGAACTCGATCTGTAGTGGTTCGGGTTGACTGTGGTGTCACTCGGGAGTTGGCCCGCGTTCTTCTGTAACTTCGCCATATCCGCAGCGAGCTGACCAATCTGTTTCATCATTGCCTCTGACGACTTATCCCGTAACTCGAACTATTGTTTTGTTTCGGTTTTATGATCAGTCATGACTTACAATAACGCATCCAACTTCGAGTGTATTGACTCATCCGAATTACCCAAGGACTCTTTTTGCTGATCTTGATTACCCGAAGAATTTCCACCACGGTTACCGTCTCTGTTGTACCCCCTATTCTGATTATACGAACCCTGCTGATAACCGCTCTGGCAGTAATTTCCCTGCGATCTGTTCTGGCTCTATCCCTGAAAGTTCAGGTTCAACTGATAAGACGCGTTCCCGTAATGAAAGTTCAGGTGGTTCCTCAGGCCCGGGTGATATGTGTTCGAATTGAACCCTTGTAAGGGTGTTCACGGTCCGGTTTTGATGGTTTTTAGGTCAAACCGTAGCCAAACCGTTACTAACAGTTTTTTTATTTTTGAAAACCAAAACCGAACCGTTAACTTTGGAAACCAAACCGAACCAAACCGTTGATAACAGTTTGGTTCCGATTTGGTTTCACGATTTGCACTTTATATAAAATGATAAATGGAAAATATAAATTTGTCTAGAAATGCATATATCATGCTATAAGATAAAATAAACAAATGTCCTTCTGTGTTATACACAGAGTGAAAAAAATTGTCCCTAATACCTATCCGCCCAAATACATTACAGGAGAATTTTTCAAATTTTATTTGTATCCAGATATTTAACTTGAAGAGTAGACCCTCTACACTTCAATAAAAGAGGTAGAAACCTACTTAGATTGTTGGCTATAATACACTACATTTTAAACAATCTAGTAGCTAGTCTAAATATTAATGTAGTTTTATTTTTATAATGAAAGTAAAACAAAATATTAACAATCAAATACTTATAATATAAATTATCTTTAAAAATAATTATATTAGATTTTACTGTCCGGTCCGGTTTTTTACTTTTTGAAAATATTGAAACCGTAAACCAAACCGTTTGATACGGTTAAAAATTTTGAAACCGACCGACGAAAGTTAATTAAAAAAACCGACCGTGAAACCGAACCAACGACTGGTTTGGGCGGTTTCACGGTTTTAAACCGAACCGTGAACACCCCTAAACCCTTGGCCTTTGGAATCCCCGTAAGCATAATTGGCTTCCTCGGTATCATCCTCCTCGTCATCATAAAAATCGGGCAATTTTCTGTTTTATGCCCGAGTTCACCACAATCTTCACAAACCGGGAATTCAACACCGACTTTCCCGACTTCTTTCTTTTTACCCTTTTTTAACCCAGCTAGCTCACGCTCTAATTCAACAATTCTCTCAGATTCACTCATGACTGATTTAACTGACCTGGATGAAGTACCCCGTCTTCGTCTCTCAGCTGCTGCTTTTGCCTTGAAATCTTCACACATAACTCTAAAAAGTCCCAATCATCTTCCTCATGCCGATTCAACAACTGACCATTACACGAGGCCTTAAGATGCTTTCGGTCCTCGTATGTCAACCCATCAACAAAACACGTTACCAGTTCCCACAGTTCGATTTGGTGATGTGGGCATTTTCTGATCATGTCTTTATATCTGGTAAAAGCTTCTTGAAATAATTCGCCCGATAACTGTGAAAAGTTGCGAATTTCCGAACAGGCCTCGCTAGTCTTTGACTGTGAATAAAACTCGTTTAGAAACACTTGCTGCATCTCGTCCCAATTTCTGATATTGTGCATCGGTAACGATTTAAACCAGAGTTTTGCTTTGTCTTTTAGGGAAAACTGGAATAACCGCAACCGGACTTCATCCTGATCAAACGTACCATCACCAATAGACCCACAAATGACTGAAAAATCGGTCAGGTGCGAATACGGGTCTTCCGAAGCCATCCCGTGGAAATGAGGAACGATGTTGATGTAAGATGGCCGCGACTTAAAAGTTTGATGTCCCGGCACTCGTTCCTATGGGACCAACGGGGATGCTCCGTCCGAGATAGCCGGTCTGAACCGACTGTTAACACCATGAACCGAGACCATATAATTCCTTATAAGCCCCCCCGGGGTTTCCCAAATCGCCCCGTTTAACCTGAATGCCACGAACACTTTCCGCCCGATTCACCCTGTCTCGACCCCTCCCGTTTCTGTTAACGGCTTCAGCCCTTCTTCGATTAACTGGCTCTTCTACCTCTTCATCCCAATTCTCATCACCCACATCTTCCTGCTCAACCCCCTCGTTCTCGGGCTCAACTGCCCGATTACCTCTAACTCATCAGTCTACCTCGTTATCAATCTCCAAACCTTCGTTTCCATTATTATTTTCCCCCTCGTCTTCATCTTCTGTCGGAATACTCGGTTGAACATCATCGATATTTATCCGAACTCGGCGGATGGGGTTATTATTTGGAGCTGATAGTCCGGCTTGGTCAAAGTTGAGGTTTAGGTTTCGGTTTCGGTTTCGGTTTCGGTTTTGGTATTGATTTCGGGTTCTGGAAGCACGAGCTGAGTGATTTTGGTTATTTTGGTTATTGAAGTTTGGTGGGTCAGGTATGTTGTCTGGGTGAAACGCGTTATTTGGTTCTGGTTCTGGTTATGATCTTCTATCTCTGAATTTCTGTTTTGTACTCGGTTCTACCGAGCTAACCTCTCGATTTTGGGCTCATAAATTAACGGATACTATCGGCCCGAATGGCGGGTACGCATAAACCTGTAATCTGCACAACTAACACAACCCGCGTAAAATACAGAAAAATAAAATTTAAACTAAAACTGAAAATTAAAAACTAAATTTTAACTAAAATAAACACAAAAATCAAATAGCACGAAAGACACTAAGCGCACTAACTCCCCGGCAAAGGCGCCATTTTGATGACCGTCGTTCAAGTCAATCAAAAACCCAATTTAAACTAAATAGTTAGAGCAAGTAGGGTATTGTATCACAAGGAGTATGTGGTCAATGTAATTCGTGTACAGATTTAATATTATGAAGTAACTAGTGTTTAGTGCTGATCACACAAGCAATTTAAGTGAATTTAGAGAACTAAGCAACGAACAAGTAAACGAGTTTTAAGCAATTAACAAAGCAAATCACACTCGGGAATTCAAGTAAGCAACCTACAGTTATCTCATGCAACCTATCAGATTAATTATAAACGATTAACTAAAGACTGATTAATCAGACAAAACCTTAGACATCAACAATCACTATACACACGGCACTGGTTATCAAATGGTCCTTGCCAGGGTGACTTAGTTAAGGGTAATTGTATGTTTTATTGTATTCAATCTAACCAAACAGTCATATGATCAATTATCTAGCAACTGATAACAGATCGTTCAGACTAACGTGAACCTAAACCGACCGAAAACTAAGAAATACCAAACATCAATAATCATATATCAATTATCAATAATAACACAATAATATTCTTGGTCACATGAGAAAAACTATAAAGATTACAAACTATACATCCCGGGTGCGATTCTAGGAGATTAGCCGAGCCTTGACATCATTGAATCTTCAATACGGATGATAAGAATCATATGTAGGGTCATGGCACAAGCTATGGTGGTGAAAATCGCCTTCTTGAACTGCTGGGATCGCCTCTTGGTCGTCAAAACGGAGTTAGGGTTGTTTAGAATGAAAAATAACATTTAAACATAATTTTCCCGTCTGAGCACCCCATCGCGATACGCGATGGGGTCTTAACTGATCCATCGCGTGCATATCGCGATGGACCAGAAACTCAACATAAATAATATTAACCCATCGCGGTACGCGATGGGCCTTCATCCAAGTCCATCGCGTATCGCGATGGGATTTGTCATCAGCAAAGATCCATAATGTGTCTCGTTACGCGTGCTGGACATCCCGGGTCTTCATTCCATGTCACAACAGGTCTATATTGAGTACTTTAATGCCTGTGACCTGAAATCCAATAATACACGTATGAAGTATCGAAAGTTCTAGAATAAACAATTAAAACTAAATAATAAACGAGCTAAAACTTATACAAATTAATCGACCATCAAAGACCCTCGGACAGTGTATTGAAGCTGATCCAAAAGAAAGAGGGAAAGACCCTCGGACAGTGTATTGAAGCTGATCCAAAAGAAAAAGGGAAAGACCCTCGGACAGTGTATTGAAGTTGATCCAAATTGAAAAAGGTGAATACGCCCCAAACTTTACAAACTTGTTTTAAAACGAGTCAAATGTGTTACATGAAAAGGTTTACATGAGACTAAGTGTCTCTAAAACATTATAAATGAAAGTATAAGCACTAGCCCTCAGGCTGTTGTATACGTTTGTCTGGATCCTTACATATGTGGTAAAATGCGGTGGGCACATCACACCACACTTTGTTATAGTAACGCTCACCTGCGGGGAGTAATGACCATGTGTATACAAATAGGTACTTAACTAAGTCGAACGTTGTGGTGTTTGCTGGGGTATTTAGAGTAGAGACTTGAGTTTATAATTGTGTTGTTTTTAGCTTGATTATTCTTAAGCCAATATAGGCCTGCCATAATTATGTCTCGAGGGGCAATCAAGTAAAAGAAAATATTTTAGCGTCAGCGTATTCACCAGCATATCGCTGACGTATTTTCTAACATTTCAGGAAAATTACAGTATCAAGAATCGGAACCATTCATGAATTGGATGTTCGCAAGGTAGAGATGGCTCATAGTTTTAAATAAGTAAAATATTGAAAAGAATATTTAAACAAGTTTTATAAAATCAAAACAAGATTTATAAATCAACCACTTGAATATTTATTATTCGAGAAGTTTTCTAATAAATCAAAATGTTTCATTAAGGTATACAAGTAAACAAATGTTTAAATATATATATATATATATATATATATATTATATTTTATTATAAATAAAAGTTTATAAATAAATTAATATTTCAATATATACTTTTTAAAGACTTCCGCTGAACTCTGATACATTTACAAAACAGGTGCCAAATGTTGGTCACACGCCTAGGCCTTAAGTCGGGGTGTGACAGGTTGGTATCAGAGTCATCGATCTTAGCGAATTAGGTATTCAGTTATACTTAGGCTTTGATCAAGTGATTGATAAAAAAATTTATTTCAATATTTTATAAGTTTAGTAAAGTTTAAATACTTAAATTAACAATATTAAAATTTAAATGATATATATATATATATATATAAAGAGTTAAGGATAAGATATAACAAATACGAATAAGATGGGAACATCTTTACATCTAAATTATAATGTGGAAATGGTCGACTATCATTCGACTAAAAGAAAAAGGCAACTTCCGACAGAAAAGGAAGAAGAAAATACGAATTTAACTTTACCCCAAAATTTACTATATGAATAGTAAAGGGGTTACAGCAAACAAAAACAAAGAAAAGAAAACAGCAAAGGAAAAATACTTGAAACATGATCAAGTAAACCAATTAGTAGAAAATTCATTAGGGAAAAACACCCAAAAAACATATAAATAAAGATCCTCATTCATGATAAATAAGTAAACATGGATTATAAATAAAATAAAACGATGCATACGTCCAATTGGTAGCAATAAACCATTTCATAGTAGAAAATCTTGCGTAGTACAAGATATGTTTTGATTTTCATAAATAATTATTGTAGAAAGAAGAAAATATAAAAAGAAACTTTTCTAAAGAAGTAAGAGGAATGTTAAATAAAGATATGAAGACCCACATTCATGATGAATAAGTAAAAGGAATTATAAAAAAAAAACAATTGATTCATCCAGTTGGTAGCAATAGGATTTTCTAAAGACCGATTCGTAATAGAAAATCTTGAACAATACAAAATAGGTTTTGATTCCCTTAAGTATTAAACCTATCTATGGATTATTGTAGTATGTCAAAAAAAGGAAATATAAAAGGAAACTCTTCCAAAGAAGTTAGAAGTGAGAAAAACAAAGAGATGAATGACCAATTTAGAGACGAGGTACGTGAAATGATTAACGAAGCCGTAGCTCCAATAATTAAGATGCTTAATGATCCTAGGCAATTAGAATCAAGAAAAAGAACTCAAAGCGAGCCTAATTCTTCAAAAGAAAGTTGTAACCAATATAATCATGACGACGACTTAAAGAATAAGAATAATAAGAAACCCAAACTACATCCGGAATATTTTTTTTGAGAATTTCAAAGCTAATAAACCTAAGAAGTTTCGTGGAAATGAAGATACCATATCTACCTTGAAATGGCTTAAGGAACAAGAGTCAATCTTGAGCAATATTGCTTGCACTAGTCATTTGGTGTTCTTCACACATGTTCAAAGATAAAGCTTTAGAGTGGTGGAGTATATTAATTCAAATTAAAGGAAATGAAGTGATGTACAATTAAAGTTGGGAAGAATTTAAAGATCTTATTTTACAAAAAAATTTTCCCAATTAATAAAATAAAACAAGATCAAATCCTGTCATGGGATCAGAAGGTCGTTAATAACAATCTCAAGGAATACAATGCTAAATTCTTAGAATATTGTCAAGTAACTTCGCGATTAGATGATTTGGAGTTTGACAAAATGATGAAATACATATCTGGGCTACCAAAAGAGACAAGAAAAATAGTAAAATTACATGTACCACAAACAACCTCCGAAGCTATGATGGTAGACAAATGTGTAATAAAACCGAACGAAAAAGAGATTAATAAAACAAAATAAGTAAATAAAAGTAAGGAAGAAAAAGGATCGCCTAAACCAGACCCATATGTGAAAACTGTGGAAAAAGGCATCATGGAAAATGTAAAAAGCTAAACAAAATACTCATGTGCACTTTCTGTTAGAGAAAAGGGCATGCAGAAAATGAATGTAGAAGGAAAGCGGCTACGTGTTTCATATGTGGAGAAAAAGGACATTACAAGAGCTAATGTACGAAAAATCAAACAAGTATGAGCAAAGATGAAAAGAAGAACGTTGAAACGCTCACAATGAATGCATGAAGAAATATCAAAACAATCAAACAAAGACAAGAGTAGGTTAAAGGAATGTTAACTCTTGTAAATAGCTATTAGTCTAGTTAACTCTTATAACCCGCTTACAAACTCGTTATAAACGAGAGATTTTGTAACAATGAATGAGTATTTAAGTCCCAAATATATATATATATATATATAAAGAAAATATTAGCATATAGATCGTGTCTGTACACAAGAATGCTATTATCTATTCATGTTTAGAAAATTTTTAAGGACAACATTTATCATGAATAGAAAAATGAATATAAAGGAAAGAATTGATTAAATTAGACATAACAATATCAATACTTAAAGAAGATAGAAACTAAGAAAGAATCGAAAGGATGATAGAGGGAAAGAAACGATCAAAATCATAAAGGATAGGATGTCATGAAGATTTATGCAAAAGAGATTCGATAGATTGAATCTGAGAAATATCTAGTTAATATTTAGAATACTGAAGGTAATGTAAATAATTAAACACAATTGGCCACTGTGTTTAGCGATTTACAATTACTTACGAAATTCTAAAATATAAACTTACTATATCATCCAAAGATATAGAACGAACAAAAGAGATATACTACACTAGGAAGCATTAGTAAAGAGTCAAACAAGATAACTATAAAGGAGGCTATCTATTCCTTATCAACTCACGGAAATGTATTTACATAGAAGATTGCATAATTATATAAAAGAGTGAACGTAAAACAAGATGGTATAGCATAGAACATCTACTTAAGATAGTAAATTCAAATAGATGCTAAAGATGAAACCATTAAGTCTGAAGATTTTATTACCCAAAAACGGAAGAATGAGAAGACCTGGAGAATTAGAATATTAGAATTTTAGAAGTTTAAAACTCTAAATAGACATAGACAAACCAAAACCAATAAAACCTCAAGAGTGAGTAATCAACAAAAATCAAATCTCCGTAGAGAAGTGTTATGGTACAACCGATTTGTTAAAGTCAAGAGAGATAACGAAATCCTTAGACTCGAAAACCAAAATTGGATACATATAATGGAAAGCTACACGAGACGATAATGAACAAGCTCATGAGTACAAGATGCACTCAAAATGTGATAAAACATACCACAAACCTTAAATCGAATTATTAGTAGAAGAACATGAACAAGATATCACTTCGTACATAATGAAAGATCAAATTCATTTACAAGTCAAAACCGAGCACAAGAAACCTTTGGATTACTTTAAACAACCCAAACTCCTCATGTAGAAATGAGTAAAGATAACCATGAACTGTATTACAAAACTTCCACAGAATTCATGCCAATACGATACAAGATGGGTTATTATTGATAGACTAACAAAGTTTGCCCAAATTTCTCCCAACGAACGATTCGTACTCGATGGATAGATTAGCATGAAATTATGTGAACAACATCTTGTCCCTACACGGTGTGCCACTATTCATAAACTTCAATCAAGACTGTCTAATTACATTCCATTTATGAGATACCTCCCAACAAATGTTAGAAAATCGATTGAACTCTAGCATTGCCTATCATCCCCAAAAATATGGGCAAAGTAAAAAAGAATAATCCAAACGTACGAGGTTATGCTGCGCGCAAGTATAAAAGATTTAAGTGGAAGTTTGGATGATTATCTTCCCTTAATGGAATTCTCGAATAATTAATAGCATTCAAGCCCAACCATATAAGACATAAAAACCAAACATCCGTGTGTTGGTCTAAAAATATGGGATAACCAAAGGTCTGGACCCGAAGTAGTCCACGAAACGACGAATAAAGTATTACAAATCTATGAACGACTCAAGGTGGCGTAAAATCACCAAAAGAAAGCTACACTGATGACCGATGTAAACCGTTAAAACTTAATGTAGGCAATAGAGTTTTTATTGAAAGATTCGCCTTAGAAAGACGTCATTCGCTTCAGTAAGAAAAGAAAACTTAGCTCACTTTTATAGGACAATTTGAAATAACTCGAGCGAATCGGTATTGTCGCATACCATATGTAACAACCCAAAGAAATGAAAATGATACATGATGTATTCCACGTCTCTAATCTGCGTAAATGTCTAGCCAATAAATCCTTATCGATACCTTTTAAAAGATGTAGAAATAAATGAAAATTAATATTTATAAAACGACCAATTCAAATCAAAGATTCGAAAACAAAGAAAGTAAAACGACGAACATTGAAATAAGTTAAAGTAAAAAGAAACTCACAAAAAGGCCCCGAGTATAATAAGTAACTTGAATCCAAAATGAAGAAAAAGTGCCCCCATTTGTTCTAAGAAACGAATCTCGCGGACGAGATTCATTCCAATGTGGGGAGGATGTAACATCACGAAAATAATGGGTCAAAAATATCAAAGTTCAAAAATTAAAGGACCAAAGATGACAATTTTTAAACTTAAAAATAAAAAAAATATGTCACAAGGCCTGATCGCGATACGCGACGGCCATAGACCAAACGTCATCGCATATCGCGATAACGAGGTTTGACAGGGTGACACGTGTCCTGCCACGTGTCACCACGTGGCATAAAGACATGATAAGGTGACACGTGTCGACACGTGTCACATGGCATCATTATGTGTTGCCACGTGTCACCACGTGGCAGCCCTAGTGGCGACTCACCATGCCTACATCGCGATACGCGATGGCATGATCAAAGTACCATCGCGTATCGCGATGGGTCCCCTGTCTTGCCTATAAATATCGGGTATGAGCATCTCACTTCTCACACACCATTTCTCACACATCCTTCTCTCTCTTGAAAATACTCCCTCTCTCTAAAAATCACCTCGATAAACGTGACACCGACCTCCTCGTTTTACGTGCCAAAACCCGACATTATATCTCGTAATCCGTGTCATTAAACTGACGATACCCCGAAGTACTTACAACAATATCTCGAAGTTCATGCCGACCCAAGACGACCCAACGTTCCACCTCGAAGTACCTGCCGATCTGAGATGACCCGACGACCTGACTCGAAGTATGTGCCGACCCGAGATGACCCGACGACCCTCCTCGAAGTACGTGCCGTTGAAGACCGGCGTGCCTCGACTTACATGCCAAGGAGGTGTTGATCAAGATTCTCGATATACGTGCAAGCGTCGAAGTGCTGCCCGAGAGTCTAGAAAATAATAAGCCAAACAAGGTAGGCATAATGTCCGAATAACATAATAAAGGCTTAGACTCTAGTTAAGGGTATAATCAATACCTCGAAAATAAACAAAAGAAAATAAAACAAAGAAAGTATAAAGATAAAGATAAAAGTATAAATTCTTTATTATAAATAAAGTATGATTATTATTTAAATAAATTTTAAATAATAATAAAAAGAGAAAGCATAAAGAAATAAATGAAAGAATCTTTATTAATAAATAAAGATAAAAATAGTATATATTGTTTATATTATTAATATAAACTAAATGATATACGTTTTGGAAAACGTAGGACTAAAGGTCCAAACATAATAATAAAAGATACATGATTTGAACTATAGATTCAAATATGCTATTAAAGATAAGGAAAAGATGAAAATGGAAAGATAGTTCTAGTTGATAATATTATTTAAGGTTATTATTCTTAAATAATAAGTAAAAGAAAAGTATACGCATCTTAATAAAGAGAAACGTAGGGTTTAAGAAAAAAGAAAACAAGTTAAAGTTTATCTTGTAAAAAAAGGAAAAGTAAATAAGTTAAAAGAAAGAGTTTTAACTTGAAAAAGAAAAGAAAGAGATGATATTTTAAACTAAAGGTTTAAAATAAAAAAAAGGTGTTTTGAACTAAAGGTTCATAAAATCGAGGTAAAGATTTTACAAAAGAGACTAGAGGTCTTAAGCCTGATTGTATATCCGACTAACAAAAAGTTATACTTGTACTAAAGGTGCGAGATAACAAAGAAGAGGGAAAGACCCTCGGACAGTGTATTGAAGCTCATCCAAAAGAAAGAGGGAAAGACCATCGGACAGTGTATTGAAGCTGATCCAAAAGAAAAAGGGAAAGACCCTCGGACAGTGTATTGAAGCTGATCCAAATTGAAAAAGGTGAATACGCCCCAAACTTTACAAACTTGTTTTAAAACGAGTCAAATGTGTTACATGAAAAGGTTTACATGAGACTAAGTGTCTCTAAAACATTATAAATGAAAGTATAAGCGCTAGCCCTCAGGCTATTGTATACGTTTGTCTGGATTCTTACATATGTGGTAAAATGCGGTGGGCACATCGCACCACACTTGGTTATAGTGACGCTCACCTGCAGGGAGTAATGACCATGTGTATACGAATAGGTACTTAACTAAGTCGAACGATTCGGTGTTTGCTGGCGTATTTAGTGTAAAGACTTGATTTTATAATTGTGTTGTTTTTAGCTTGATTATTCTTAAGCCAAGATGGGCTTGTCATGATTATGTCTCGAGGGGCAATCAAGTAAAAGAAAATATTTTAGCGTCAGCGTATTCACCAGCATATCGCTGACGTATTTTCTAACATTTCAGGAAATTATAGAATCAAGAATTGGAGCCATTCTTGAAGTGGATGTTAACAAGGTAGAGATGGCTCATAGTTTTAAATGAGTAAAATAGTGAAAACAATATTTAAACAAGTTTTATAAAATCAAAACAAGATTTATAAATCAATCACTTGAATATTCATTAGCCGAGAAGTTTTCTAATAAATCAAAATGTTTCATTAAGGTATACAAGTAAACAAATGTTTAAATATATATATATATATATATATATATATATATATATATATATATATATATATATATATATTATTTTATTATAAATAAAAGTTTATAAATAAATTAATATTTCAAAATATACTTTTTAAAGACTTCCGCTGAACTCTGATACATTTACAAAACATGTACCAACTGTTGGTCACACGCCTAGGCTCTAAGTCGGGGTGTGACAACTATAACACCACCACCACCACTTCCGGCGTTTATCGCCGCCTTCACCACCACCGCTACCCTCATTACCTTCACCACCACCACCTTCACTGCCGATCAAAAGCCCAAACTCAAATGAGGTAGTTGTTGATCAAAATCTCAAACTCAAATGTGGTTGTCGTTGCCTCTGTGTTTTTCCGGTGAGTTCCACCGTTAACAATAGAGCAACGATTCGAAGTAATCCTTTACTCGCCGGAAAAGCGAGTTGCAGATTTTCGATGAACACCATATTCATCATTTCACCGCCCACCTCCCCAAAACCACTACCCCCGCCCTCTGCCACCACCAGTGTCTCACCCAGCCATCTTCCGGGATCGTCTGCGTGCCGGAAAAATGAGTTGCAGATTTCCGGCAAGCACCATCTTCATCATGTCTCCACTGGTGCATAATCTCCATGATCTCCATCACCTTTTTACACCTCCGAACCATCTTCATTATTTGAAAGACGAGATAGCCAGAAAACTCAAATTCGACGGAAAAAAACGAGGTCGCCGGAAATGGAGGCTGTTGTGGTTTTGTGTTGAAGAAAGAGATGGTGTGAGACCCACAACCTATTTTTTATTAATTAAAATTCCACATCATCAAGAAAACTAACGGAGTTAGGGTTCATTAAATTCGAGAGTGTCAAAAACAAATAAGATCAAAGTTGGAAGTGATGAGAGACAAATTATTAGTTGGGAGTGTTATCATCCAATTAATAAAAGATGAAAGTATTAAAACCCAATATATTAAAAAATTAAAAAAAAAATATAATTAGATATAGGACTTATTGCCATAAATTCTTCAAAATACTCGTTAGTGTACAAAGTTGGATTTTTAATAGTCCATGCCTGCCACCCTCAGTAGCGCACACTTCTCAAACTTTGCAAAATCCATCTGTTGATTTTTCTTCATCCACATTTTAAGAATGTGCGTTGTCCTCTTCATCATTAACTGCTTTTAATATTATTCATCTCTTCTGGCTTTTCTATGTTGTTATTACAAGTATACTTTCCTATCTTCATCTTTAACTATGCATCTCTCATTTACATGAACATATGATGACACCGTAGCCATTCCAACTTCGCCCTGTTCCATCCTAATCAAGGGAATAGTTTATGTATTTTCATCAATCCCACCGAAACCCGGAACCCAAAACAAACCCGGCACCGAAAAAAGCCCAAAACTTTAAAAAAACAAGTGGGTAATAATTTTCTTGAGAAGTATAACTTTTTATTTACTTTTTTTCAATTGTTCGGTTTTCAAATTTTTTTTTTTTTTTGCTTTAACCGAAAATGAAACTGAATTCAACTGCTTAAACTGATTTATTCACTTTTGAAATAATGTGAGTTTTGATCCGCGGCCACAGTTTGGGAGCATAATGAGTGTTGTTGGTATGTTTTTGATCTTTAGGTTATTAAAAAAGTCTTGTAAAGCAGTTTGTGATGGTTTTTGTGTGGTTGGTATTAGGGGTGGTTCGGATAGATGTTTATTCGGTTTTGAGTTATATTTTGGCCCTAACTGAAAACTGAACTGATCTGGATTAGTAATGTGTCTAACCGAACTGAAGCTAATCGGTTAAACGGATTTATTAGTTGTTAATAAAAAGCTTGAAATGCAGTTTTTGATGGTTTTTATGTGGTTGATATTAGGGCTGGTTCGGATATTGGTTTATTTGGTTTTGAGTTATATTTTGACCCTAACTGAAAACTGAAGCGATCCGGATTAGTAATGTATCTAACCGAACTGAATTTAACCGGTTAAACTGATTTATTAGATGTTATTAAAAGAGTCTTGAAATGCAGTTTTTGAATATGTGGTTTTAGCAGCGAGTTCATCGGTTCGGATGTTGGTTTATTTGGTTTTGAATTATTTTTTTACTAACTGAATTCACAATTTGTGGAACTGTAAACTGAATTCACAATTTGGTTCGATATTTAGGTTACTAATTTTCACTAGACATGATTGAAAAAGTCTTGAAATGCTGTTTGTGATGGTTTTTGTGTTTGATATTGTGTGGATGATAGGTGTTCATCGGTTCGGATTGTGGTTTATTCGGTTTTGATTTTTTCTTTTTGCCCTGACTGAAAACCGAACTGAATTTAACCACTTAATAAACCGATTTATTCAGTTTTGAAATTATGTGAATTGTGATCCCTGGCCTCAATTTACTGGCAAAAAGAGTGCAGCTGCCTAATTTTCTTGGTATATTGTTATGCTTACGTTATTGTTTTTTAGTGCCGGGGGGGGGGGGGGGGTATTGGCTTCAATATTGGTTTATTCGGTTTTAAATTTCTTTTACCCTAGTCGATGCGAATTTAACCACTTAAACTGATTTATTCTGCTAATTTTTTTTGTGCCTTATTTGAAAAACGAACCGATTCGAATTAGAAATATGTCCAACTGAATCGAATTCAATTAATTGAACCTATTTGTTCAGTTTGTTTGGTTCGGCTATGCAAATAAGCAAGATTTGTGGGACTAATAACTAAAGCGAAAACTGAATTCACAATTCGGATGCGGTTAAGAACTGTAACACCCATAAAAAATTAAATAATAGTAAAAAAAATAGAAGAGTAATGCCGGACATAAATAATAAGTGGTGTAATAAACGATATGTTCGTTTTCCCGATATAAACAAAACATTTAAGTTATATTCGAAATACTATAACTCGAGTGTTTTGCGTGATCGCTTGAACGGTGAGATATTTAAAGGAGTGTTTAAAATTTATCAAACATCATTTAAATATTTAAAGATCATTTGCATATATGAAAAAATGATCAACTATTTACTACTATTATTACTATTATTACTGCTACGTAATTGTTGAAAGAATATACATCATCATATGATATGCATAATTACGAACACACATTTAGACACATATGAATTAAAGAATGTATACATATAATACAATTTTATTAGAAACATTGTTACTTGAGATATCAAATCATTATCATTATACATTATGATTATACATTATAAAGGTATAGGTGGTAATATTATATAGTTAACAGCACGATAAAATTTTGAATGTCACATCTAATGTGTTCACGAATTACATGGTTAATAAAGATAATCATCATGCTATTATATTATTATTATTGTTGTTATTATTATTATTATTAATTAAACAATAGTTATCTACATACATAATTACATATATGTATATACGTGGAAGAAGTAAAATGGATTGTCAGACTATAAATATCTCTTTGATGACTTAGTGATTGTAATGTTGCCATCTATCTCCTTATTACAAAAGGTGTGCCAATCAGTGTCATTTTCTTGACTATTATAGATATTCAATGTTATATATATATATAAAGGGTCCCTCAACTAAAACTTATTCAAACATCCATAATGATATATGAAGCCTAAGATAAATGGTATCTCACATAATCTAACCAAGAAGGTCTAATCAAGAGGATTTTGCAGTAGCAACTATAATACATGATTGTGTTATTCGATCAATACGCGAAGGACAAATTTAGAGGTGGTTAACGAACCATTCGCGTGACTCGAACGATTGCTTCGCACTACACGAAGGCACCCAATTTCAGCCAATAAATAGGCGACCATGGGAATATTCCCATTCATTTCTCACACTCCCTCTCACACCTCAAATTACAGACGCTTAACCTCGAAGTGTGTGCCACCACTCCGACGTTCGTATCTCGAAATATACGCAAGGTGTAGAAGTGTTGTTCGTTCTTTCCCTCAATTTCGACAACAAGTAGAAGTGTTGCCCGTGAGTTTAGAAAATATAAGCCGAACAAGGTAAGGCATAGTGCCCAAATAAAATAGTAATAAAATAATAAAGGTTTAAACCCTAGTCAAGGTATAGTCAATACCTCGAAAATAAACAAAATAAAAATAAAGCAAAGAAAGTTAAAGATATATTAAGTAAATGAAAATATATATATATATATATATATTGTTTGTATTATTTATATAAATGATATATATATATATAAGTATACGTTTTGGAAACGTATATTTTAGAAAGGAAAACATATCGAGCTAAAGAATAAATATCGAGCTAAAGAATAAGTTCAAACATATTTATAGTTGATAATATTATTTAAGTTTATTATTCTTAAATAATAAGTAAAAGAAAAATATATGTTTCTTAATAAAGAAGAAACGTAGAGTTTAAGAGAAAGAAAACAAGTTAAACTAGAGGTTTATCTTGTGAAAGAAATAAGTTAAAAAAGACAGAGTTTTAACTTGAAAAATGAAGGAAAGAAATAATATTTTAAACTATTATTAATGACGACGGATTCGAAAGATCAAAACGGGTCGGGTTTTTGATACAATACAAATACAAGTTAAACCGAAAATGACAAATGTTACAACAAGGTGTGGAAATTATTTAGTTTTCCCTTTATACATGTTCGTGTATCTCTTCTTGTCTTTATATCTTTTGCTACTCCCATTACTAACAATTGCTTGTGTGTAAGATGTTATATCTTATGTGCATGTTGTTGAGTGTTGTTCGTATATGTGTTTTATCAACCTCATATGTGTTATTTGTGTCCTTGAAGGCAAGGGTGTCACAAGGAGTAGTCTATCTATATCCTTTAGGATTTAGGATACGAAAATGTGTGATTGACTGATTTCTTTTAAATCCTACTCAGACCCTACTATGTGAGTGAGATTTTATTATGCATGATTGATTGTATTATTTCCATTATATATAAAGTGAGAGTTTATCCATAAACCCTTTATAACGGTGAATGATAGACACCCATTGAGTGGGTTAGGCTCCAAGAACAAAGATAGAAGAAGAGAAACCGAGTTGGAACAATTTTCTGATTTTTATTACTCAAACAAAGGTTACAATTTATAGGAAAATAATGCTAGGAATTAGGAAAGTTAATAATAATAAAACTAGATAGTAACTTGACTTGCAAGCCAAGCATCTTCTTAATTTAATCAAGAAGTCTTCTAGGAACGGTCTTGGCCCGGTTTGACTTTCAGTTTGTGACAGTGATGGGCTGGGCTGAATCGGCCGATACGAGCTAAGTTGGATTTGTCGGTGACCGGCCCGTCTCAACACTCCCCTCCCCACAAATGACCTCGTACTCAAGGTTCGACTCAAAGGTAGGATATTGCAAATAGAATTCATCCATATCTTCCCATGTAGCTTCACTTATATCCTTGTCACACCATTTAATAAGTACTTCTGTGTGACATTCACTAGACTTTCGCTTGTTAAGGATAGCTTCTGGAAAATACACATCTTCGGAAATTGCATTTGTCATGTCGGGCGGCAAATCATCCGAACCAACTGTATCATAACTTTCTTTTAAAAGAGAGACATGAAATATAGGATGAATCTTGGACGTTGGTGGTAATGCTAACCGGTAAGCAAATTTGCATATCTTTTCCAACACTTTATAAGGACCAAGAAAACGTTTGGATAGTTTATGATGGAGTCGTTTATCTATTGAAGTGTGTCGATGCTTTTGTAAACGAAGATAAACCCAATCACCCATGTTGAAATCTTTCGATAAACAATGTTTGTTTGCTTGACTAGCCATGATTTCTCTAGCTTGTTCCAACGAATACTTGAGTTTGGCCAACAACTTCTTGTGTTCGATTAAAGAAGAGTCGATGGATGCGGTTTTTGTTGAACTGTCATTATAATCGTGTATAGTTGTAGCGTCTCGACCATAAACCGCACAAAAAGGAGTCATTTGTATGGAGGAATGGAAACTCGTATTATACCAAAATTCAGCTAGATACAAAAACCGAGACCATGTTTTAGGATCCTCGTGAACAAACGCCCGTAAGTAAGCCTCCAAACAACGGTTTACGACTTCTGTTTGGCCATCAGTTTGGGGGTGATATGAACTCGAGTGTATAAGCTTGGTACCTAGTTGTTTAAACCATTGTTTCCAAAAACGGCTTTAAAAAATGGGGTCGCGATCCGAAAGTATGGTCTTTGGTAACCCATGCATCTTATAAAATTCCTTAAGGAACAAGGAAGCAAGTGAAGCCGCATTGAAGTGTGGTGGTAGAGGTATAAACCGAGCAAACTTGCTTAACCGATCGACGATAACCCAAATAGCCAACTTCCCAAGCGATACCGGAAGTTGAGTGATAAAATCCATGGAAACATCTTCCCAAATATTTGAAGGTATTGGAAGAGGTTGTAGTAACCCATGTGGTCGGTGAGTAGGAGTCTTAGTTGTTTGGCATGTGTGACAAAGGCGAATGAAATTCAGCCTTTAAATTTGGCCATGAAAATTGTGTAGTCATGTGTTTGTAGGCAGCATTTATTCCCGAGTGACTACCCAATGTGGATGAATGAAATTCTTCCAAGAGTGTTCGTTTGAGTGTAAGTAAGTTTGGAATGAGTAATTTCCCTTGAAGATAAATGACCCCGTTACGGACAGAGTGGTTTGGTAAGGAACTCGGATTTGCAATAATCTTTTGAACCAATGCTTTACCCTCCGAATTGGCTAGATAATAGTTGCGTAGCTCGTTTAACCATGTTGCCACCGGTACAGAAAGAGCAAATAAGAGTGGGTCGTGAACACGACTCAACGCATCAGCTACTTTATTGTCTTTCCCATGCTTTTTGAAAGTGGGGATACCGGTAGGGTTTGACGTTAACCGGGTTTGCATCCAAACAAGTTGGGATGTGGTAATCATGTTCACGGATTGGTGGTAAGGAGGTTGGTGTATCAAATAGGCTACCGTATGTTTGTAACAATTGGAGGATATATGGGTTATCATGCACCAGTTCGTTGGTGGCTCTATGTGTTTGAGGTGTGTTTGTAAAAACTAAAGTGTGAATAGAAGCTACTGAGTTATGCCGAATTATACAATGAAGGGATCTAGTAGTGACTACATCATTTAAGCGTTCTCCCGATATAATGCAATCCGTTCCGTCGACTTTGAACGAAATTTTTTGGATTGCGAAATCAGCAATGATCGGTCCGAGAGAGCTTAACCACTCAATTTCTAACACAACATCCGCTCCTTCTACAGGAAGTACATAGAACGGTACCGAAAAGGTTTTGGTACTGAGAGCCAGTGGTACCTAGGCACAATAAGAAGTACACTGGATGTTTTGCCCGTTGCCGACCATTACCGAGAATGGCTCAATGGGATAAGTTAATAAGTTAAGTAGGGTTACAATACGTGGTTGGATGATATTGTGAGTACTTCCAAAATCCACCAGAACTGTCACTTTGTGACCGTGTATTATTCCTGTGATCCGTAAGGTTCGAGGAGAAAGTAACCCATAGAAAGCGGCATTGGAAAGTGATAAGAATTCTGGTGCGCTTGGGCTTGGTTGTATAGTTGTTGTAGTAGGTTCATCGGGTGGTTGTGGTTCGATTATGTCATCGTTGTCAACGATTAACAAATATTGTGGTGGATTGCACTTGTGGCCCGGGAAGTACTTTTTGGGACAACGGAAACAAAGCCCTTCCGAGCGCCGTTTTTGCAAGGCTTCTGGTGTTAGGCGGGTAAACGAAAGGTTAGTTGATGTGGTTGTTTTAGTCGGTGGTGGTGTAGGAAGGATTGGTTTAGTAGGTTGTGATGATGTCGACTGTGGTGTTTGGGTAGAGGGGTTGTTGGTGGCGGTAGATGTGGTGGTAACCGGATACGATGTCCGGTAAGATGAGGAATATCGTGATATTTGAGAAGCCGCGAGTTTATCCTCGATCAATTTAGCTAGCCCGTAAGCTTGGTGTAGAGTTTGTGGTTTGTGTATGGCGATTTCGGTTTGTATATCGGGTCGAAGACCAGATATAAAACAATTAAGGAGGGCGACTACGGGTAACCCAATAACACAATTGCAAAGTCGTTCGAATTCGGTTTGGTAGGCTTGTACGGTGGAGGTTTGTCGGAGTTTAAATAAGGTGGCTTGGTGGTTTTCATATTCGGATGGACCGAAACGTAATTCCAAGGCGCGAGTGAACTCCGGCGAAGTACCGAGTAGATTATTGTTGGATAAGTGTTTGTACCAACTTAATGCATCTCCAGTGAAGTGACAGGCTACAAAGTTGATATGTTGTTTGTTGGGGATTGTATAGTAGTTGAAATACTTTTGAGCCTGGAAGATCGGGTTAGACCCGTAAAAGATCGGTAAGTGAATAACTGGGGGTCGGGCTTGGTGTTCGTGATGTTGCTGCCCAGGTGGCCGGTTTTCAGCTCCAGGTATGAGACGGGCCAACAATTGATTAGTAAGATCCATCTGTTGCTGCATCGTTGCTGCGTTTTGGACGAGGAGCTGGTCAATTCTTTCGACAAGGGAGTGCACGGGATCATCGGAAGACGAATCCCTTTTAGGAGGCATGGTAACGAATAATGAAAGCACCAAATTGATAGAGACTCGTTAAGTGGGTTAGGCTCCAAAAACAAGATAGAAGAAGAGAAACCGAGTTGGAACAATTTTCTGATTTTTATTACTCAAACGAAGGTTACAAATTATAGGGAAAAAAATGCTATGAATTAGGAAAGTAAATAATAATAAAACTGGATAGTAACTTGACTTGCAAGCCAAGCATCTTCTTAATTTAATCAAGAAGTCTTCTAGGAACGGTCTTGGCCCGGTTTGACTTTCGGTTTGTGACAGCGATGGGCTGGGCTGAATCGGCTGATACGGGCTGAGTTGGATTTGTCGGTGACCGGCACGTATCAGTGAACTTGTTGCTTGCGTGCCTCGGATGTGAACACAACTCGTTTAATGTAAGGGACTATGGGGTACTATATAAAAATCCTTGTAAATCATGGGATGCATCTTTTAGTTAATTTTAAACTATTCCAAGAATCCACGTAAAATAGAGGGGCCACTTCCGTAAAGTTATAGTTGATTAGGCTTGAGAATCGAATAAAATATATGTTTGATTTCAAAATCCTTGTAAATCATGAGATGCATCTTTTAGTTAATTTTAACCCCTTCTAGTCTTCCTGTGTATGCTTATGCTCGTTTACGCTGCTGCTTTATTTACCAAATAACACATGGTCATAAGCCATATGCAAAAGGTATTAATTTACCATACGCACTAGCAACTTAAAGTGTGAAGGTTTTGTTTGTTTCATTATTGTGTTTTGAGGGTGAACATGATTTTTTTATTTAGTTATGCTTTTGTATATTGATCAACTGACAACTCCTATATATGTTTGATTTCAAAATTCATAACCATTTATGTTAATTTATTATGTATGTATAATGCATTTTTTTTATGTATGTCAATAAGTTTATCTTAAAATAGATTTTGATAGTAGCTAATTTTGCAGGATATGCTAACATGGATATGATCAGCAAGCTTCCTCAAGATATAATAGAAACCATCTTATGTCTACTACCGATTCAATAGGCAGCAAGGACAAGTATCCTTGCTAGGGAATGGAGGTACCGTTGGATCAAAATCCCTAAACTTGCGTTTATTGAGGATATATTCGACATACCAAGTGGAAGGAAAGAAATGACAAGCAGGGGTAAACTTTTCAATGTTATATACCAAGTTCTGTTAATGCACCAAGGTCCAATCCATGAGTTCACCCTTTGTATGCAAGTAGATAGCTCTTGTGTTGAGATTGACCATATAATACTTTATTTGTCGAAGAAGCATACTATCAAGAAATTGAAACTTGAGTTTTTAGCGCTTTGTGAAGAGGATTATACGCTACCCATTTATCTCTTCTCGTTACATCAAATAACATATTTGTATCTCAAATATTGTCCCCTTTTCAATGAACACGTTCATTCAAAGAATTGAGTTGCCTTACAATCTTATATTTGGCTTGTCTATGGACCTATGAAACAACGCTTTTGCGTATTTTATCTAGTTGTCCATTACTTAAGAGATTGACTCTCGTAAGTTGATAATAAGTATAATGTCATTTTCTTGGTCTTTCTTAACTTAACTAAATTATGTAATTTTTTTTGCAGAAGTGCAACACTACAATTATCATTCTTAATGAATATTCCACCGTTGTTGATCTATTCGAGTGCTTACCTTTGATTGAATATCTCCATGTTTCGTTTTTCATCGTTTTGGTAATTATTTTTTCTATATTGTGTCGACTTGATTATACTTTTCTCTTCTTATTAGTTATCACTAATCTTTATTTTGGTTGTGGTTCAAGTGTTTCGTTCCAGACAGAATTCCGAAAGAGCTTCCAACAACATTGGTCCACTTGAAATCTTTGCGTGTGGATTTTATGGACTTTAGTCACAAATACGGGTCACCTTTTCTTGTTCTTTTGATTAGATGTTCCCCAAACCTGGAGAAACTTAAGCTAACGGTAAATAACAAAGATCTATGTTGTATTCTACTTGTTTTGATTCTTTTCCCAAACTTCACTCACACAAGACACTTTATCATGTAGATGTATCCCAAACATTTGCGTCAAGGTAACGAGAAGGCCTCATTTGCATTCAAAGATTATTCAGATATTATGTTGGAGAATCGGAACTTGCTGGAGATTCTACATTTTAGTGATTTAGAGTATGAGTTTAACTTTGTGAAGCTTATATTGGCTAAGTCACCGGTGCTAAAGGACGTGCGGATATTTTTATGCGACAAGTTTGATGAGGATGAAGAATTGCGTGATTCAAAACTCCTTTTAGACTCCCTTGCGCATCACCGGTGGTAAGGTAATTGTTAGACAGTTGAAATCCAATTAATTGTTGCACTTAGGTGGTTTGTTCTTTTTGTTGACTGTTTAGTAAAAAAATAAATTTGCTTCAATGCCATAGGAGACTTTGAGATGGATGATCTTTTGCATTTGTATTTGTATAATGTTATGCTTTTATGGTCTTGAAGTTGTGATTGAAAATGATAAGGCATATGATTAATTTGTTAAATTCAATCACATGAGAAGTGAGAATAATTATGGTGAAAAGTGATAATACTTCATATTGCATAAAGGGAATAAATACAAGTATAAGGAGGCAACTAAATCTCCTATTCTATTGGAGATATACACCATATCAATTATACATTAAATACAATATATTCAATTAATATTATCTAATACCCCCCTTCAATCTGCATGGTGGAGGACCGAGACGTAGCAGTGTCCGAAAAGACTCAAAAGAGGCACGCGGAAGACTTTTAGTAAAAATATCTGTCACCTGAAGATTGGTCGGAACAAACTTGGTGTAAAGTTTGCCAGAACTAACCAGCTCGCGAATAAAGTGATAATCCAAATCAATATGCTTCGCCCGCTTATGAGAAACAGGGTTTTGAGTCATGAACAATGCACTTTTATTATCACAAAGAAGAGTTGGTCTGTCTGGAGGTAACGCATAGAGCTCACGGAGCAGATGAGTGATCCACACAATCTCGGCTGCAGTATTTGCCATGGCACGATATTCTGATTCACAGCTAGATCGCGAAACAGTAGGTTGCTTTTTTGCACTCCAAGAGACAAGATTTCCCCGAAAAAAATAGAGTAACCATAAGTGGAACGTCTGGTGTCAATGCAACGAGCCCAATCAGCATCTGAGTAACCAAGAATCGAATTCTTCTTAGGGCGAGTAAAGTGAAGGCCAAACGAAACCGTGCCCTTGACATATCTAATAATCCGCTTGACTGACTGAAAATGCGTCATGGTTGGAGCATGAAGAAACTGACTAACCTAATTCACAGCGTAGGATAAATCAGGTCGTGTGATAGTTAAGTACTGCAAGGCACCCACTAAAGACCGATATAAGGTTGTATCCGGGAAGGGATCACCATCGGCTGTGAAGGACTCGTGCGGAGCTAAGGGCGTAGCTGCCGGTTTAGAGTATAGAAGTCCTGCCCTCTTCAAGATATCGGTAGCATATTTTGATTGAGCCAAAAACAAACCATCATCAGTGTAAGCAACTTCCAAGCCAAAAAAATAACTCAGGTTACCAAGATCTTTAATTGCAAACTCACTATTTAAGCGATCAACAAAACCACGAATCATGTCTTCACAATTACCGGTAAGGATAAGATCATCCACATATACGAGAAGGTACATAAGACGTGACCCACGATGATAGACGAACAAAGAAGTGTCCGCCCTGCTGCAAATGAAACCGAAAGTAAGAAGAAATGAGCTCAAGCGTTGAAACCATGCTCTATGGGATTGCTTTAAACCATAAAGAGCCTTAGAGAGTTTGCAAACATGATTCGGATGATCCTTGCTCGTAAAACCCGGAGGTTGTTCCATAAACACCGTCTCATTTAAGTGACCATTTAAAAAGGCGTTCTTAACGTCTAGTTGGTGAAGACCCCATTTATTAAGTACAGCAATAGATAGCACAATACGAACTGTTGAGGCTTTGACAACCAGACTGAACGTATAAGAGTAATCCAAACCAGGTACCTGAGAGTATCCTTGAGCCACAAGGCGCGCTTTATAGCGTTCAATAGAGCCATCGGAGTTATACTTGATACGATACACCCATTTGGAACCAACAACATTTGCATTAGAAGGACGAGGAACAAGAGTCCATGTACCATTTTGGTGTAGAGCATCAAGCTCTTCGTTCATGGCCGCTAACCAAAAAGGATTTTTAGTGGTAGTCTTGACCCCTTTAGGAATGGACTCAGCGTAAAGAGCCACGTGTAGTTTATGCTGAGATAATGAAGCAAAATAGGCTAAGTGTTTGGGTTTGAAAATACAGGATTTGGCTCGGGTGACCATCGGGTGGTTGTTGGAAGCCGTGGGTAATGGGTCTGGTTCAGGTGTAAGAGGATCATGGTTGGGTGATTGGGCCGAGGGGTTCGAAGGATCTTGTGGAGAGTGGGCTGTGTGAGAGGAATCCGATGGGGATTGGGCTGATGGTAGAGGGCTAGTAGATGGAGGTGGAAGGGAATTTGGAGGTGTGTGTTGGGCCTGGCTGGGGGTTGGATTGGCTGAGGGAGTTGGATTGGCTGAGGGAGTGGGTTGGCATAAGTCACAGGGGATGGGTTGGATGTTGGCAGGGATAGTAGGGTGTGATGGAATATTAGTTGGTATGTGGTGGTTCATAGTAGTTGGTGTATCATCAAGGAAACTAGTGAGGTGAAGTGAGGTCGAATGTGGGTGGGATTTAATGCCGTGAAAGGGAAAATCAAGTTCATTAAAACGCGCATGTCGAGTGACATAGATACGTGACGTGGTCGGGTCAAGACATCGATACCCTTTGTGTTGGGTACTATAGCCAATAAAGATGCACGGAATACTTCTCGAGGCAAGCTTATGCGGCGAATAGTCTCAAAGATACGGATACACACGACAACCAAAGACACGAAAGTTTTCATATGTCGGCGAGTGTGAATAAATAAGCTCAAAGGGAGTTCTATTTTCGAGAATGGGTGTGGGTAGCCGATTGATTATATAAACCGCCGAGGAGAAAGCGTCGGTCCAATATGAGGCGGGTACATGAGCATTAAAGAGCATGGCAAGTCCAGTTTCGACAATATGTCGATGTTTACGCTCAGCCCGACCGTTTTGCTCAGGTGTGTATGGACACGAAATTCGATGAAATGTACCATTTTCCTCAAAAATCTTCCGAACGGTGTGATTAATGAACTCAGAACCACCGTCGGATTGAAACACCTTAATTTTTCGGGAACACTGTGTTTCTGCTAGCTTAATAAAAGCACTAAGGACCGAATAAAAACCGTTTTTTGTTTTCAATGGATACAACCAAGTGAACTGAGAGTGGTCGTCCACAAAAACCACATAATAGTGGTAACCATCAACAGATGTGATTGGGGCAGGACCCCATAGGTCACAATGGATTAAGTCTAACGGATGTAGAGACCTTTTATTATTAGACTCAAATGGTAATTTATGTGACTTGGAAAGTTGACAAGACTCGCAAACAATTGGTTTAGGTAATAAAGAAGTAACATTCAACACACCAAGTTTTTGCAACAAAGAAACAATCTCAAAAGAAACATGTCCAAGGCGATTATGCCAAGTCTCAAAAGAAACTTTATTTAAAACACCATGACGTGAAAGTAAGGCTTGAGGTCCTTCCTTTAGCACGTATAACCCGTTCTCACAACGTCCGCTAGCTAGGACCTGTTTCGTGTGGCGGTCCTGAATAGTAAAAAAAGGTTGAGAAAGTAAGACATCAACTGGAAGGTCGGACGTTAATTTACTAATGGAAAGTAAATTGGTTGTGAGATTAGGAACGAATAAGACATCATGCAAAGGTAAATGCTTATTAATAAAGGATGTTCCAGTTCTAGTGAAAGGTAAGGTGTGGCCATTTGCAAAAGTGACACGTAAATTACCGTGGTTATGATGATGAGTGTGTTGAAGATGACCCGGATCGGAGGTCATGTGAGCTGTGGCACCCGAGTCCACTTTCCAGTCGGGCGTGTCATGGGTAACATGGCACTTGGCATGGAAAGCTTTAGCAATATCATCTTCAGTGGAAGACGATCGAGCCGTAAAAGTGTAGTTCGGGCATTCGGAGGTGTAGTGACCAAAGGTACGACACAATTGACATCTGGGAGTTCGAGAGCCTCTTCCTTTACCATGGTTCTGATTGTTTGAACCACCTCGGCCACGATAAGTGTTGTATCGACCACGGTTGTGAGCTTCAGTTGGAGGGGACCGATTGTGGTTGGCATTAAAGGCAGCAACTGGTGAAGAGGAAGCATGGATGGATTTGAGAAACATCTCATGACTTTCAGCCTGAGAAACGAGATCCCGAAAGGCTGGTCCGGTTTTGACCATTTTGATAGATACGGAAAAAGACTCGAACGAAGGGCCAAGGCCACATAAAAACCAGTGCAGTTTGTCCATGTCATGGACAGGTTGGCCGATGGCAACTAATTGATCACACAAAAACTTGAATTGGCGACCATATTTAGCAACAGTGGAGTTACCTTTGGTTAACTGACGAAGCGAGTCGCGAAGTGTATAGGCACGCTCAATGGAAGTGTTTCTGTAAGCATGTTCTAACGCGACCCAGATTTCCCTCGCTGTGGACAACCCGAGGACTTCACTCCCAGCCTCGTCAGAAAGCGAGGAATTGAGAATGATGACTGCACGTTGGTCACGTTCAGTCCAGGAGAGAAAATCTGGATTTTCAACGACTTTGTCAGTCGAAGTAACCGTGCGCTCGGGTTTTGAGGAAGAGCCATCAAGGTGTGAGAGTAGCTTTTGGTATGCAAAAACCGGTGTTACGTGATTCTTCCTTACTAAGTAGTTGGTCGAGGTTAGTTTGACTGGAATCAAGTGAAGTAGAGTGTGCATGGGGAGGGTGTTATCGGATGAGGAAGATGAAGCCATGAAAGGTCAGATTAGAAGAAAAGGAAACAATGGTGGGAGAGGAGGAGAATGGCGGCTCAAAGAAAAAAATAGGGTTTAGAAACCTGCTTGTGATACCATGATAATAATTATGGTGAAAAGTGATAATACTTCATATTGCATAAAGGGAATAAATACAAGTATAAGGAGGCAACTAAATCTCCTATTCTATTGGAGATATACACCATATCAATTATACATTAAATACAATATATTCAATTAATATTATCTAATAAGAAGGCGTAATTATTTTCATGTGAAATCATGGCCAGATTTATATAAACTTGACTCGACTTAATTAATTTAATGAATGGTTATATGAACACTTCATGAACGATTACTTGAACTAAATTGACATTTGACACTTCAATATATTCAAGAATAGTGTGGCGTCCTTGTGGGGCTGTGATGTCCTCTCATACTTGAAGATCAGCTTTTTCGCCCTGTTTATCGTCGTGGATAGGTGGTTTCGTCGCCTGTCATTAGAGGAGTAAGATAAAAAAAAACACCTATATTTTTATCATATTAAATTAAGAGAATTATAATTGAGACACCCTTGAATAACATACAAGAGTCACTATGATCCCAAATGTTTATTTTTTTTATTTTTTATTTTTTTAAAATCTAACATTTTTTAAACATCCACCTTTAATATCAACACCTTTACCACCACATCACAAGAGTAACACCTTTACCACCACATCACAATAGTAAGAGCTCCCATATGTTTAAATATAATTTTAAGTTAATGCGATCTTTAAACATTTTTTAATATATTTATGTTGATGCGATCTTTAAACATTTTTCTAATTATACTATTTTATCTATTAAGCCAATAAAAATAAAATGCGAGACTAACGTTCATTATTTAAAACCAAAAGACAGTTTTGATGAGACATGGACATAAAATTATTGCTTTGAAAAATCATTGAATTATAAATAATCACATTTTACTATACTATTAAAACAATATAAGATATCCCACATGGTCTTCAACTAGTGTCACACCCCGACTAGGGGGTTGTTTCACACCCCGACCAAAGGCGGCGAACATGCCGGGGTGCAACGATTGCTCATAAGCGCATGACACTATTTATAGCAACAATATTTAACAAACTCATTTCATTTCACAACATCGAAAATGTCACATAACCAAATATTCATAAGCCAAATACAACAAACTATAACAAAACATAGCAAATCAAATATTGTTCGTTTTTTCTAATAACTTAAAGGTCTTGACATTCGTTTTCTCCACAAGCATCAAATCAACCAATATACAAACCTGTAACATTTCATAAAATAAAGTTTGTCAACACAAAGGTTGGTGATCAATTCATAAGTTTGAGTAACAATAGTATATAATAAGAAAGATCCACAAACTAGTATACGAAACAATAAATAAAAGCAACAACTTGAAAAAATTGACAATCGCTAATAGAATTACGTTAGCGCCACCTAGCCATAAGGGGATGCCAAAGAGTCTAGGATTTAATAGATTATCGTTAATTGCATTACGTTAACGACACCTTGCTACAAGGGGATGCCTAGTAGTCTAGGATTTATAGATTCAACCAACCGAAAGCGATAAACACATAGACATATAAGCATAGAACACCAAATCGAGCAAGTATTTAAGTAAAGTATACAACAACGTTTGTGGTTTAAGAACCAAGTATAAAACATTTAGTTTAGATAAGATGAAATGTCACCCCCAAAACAAAAGATAGAAAACGGGGTATGAAGTTACTCACGTTCAAGTAATAAACTTGAAAGATTGATTATTTGAAGATTTGCCGGAAAGACGAGTTAACGTATAAAGCCTAAAATAAAAGAAGTCTTGGATTTAGAAGGGTTGCCTTGAAGATATTTAAATAAAATAATTGTTGCAAAAAATAAACAATTTAAAGTTCAAGGTTTAACATGTAACTATTTAAGAATTTATAATAATAACCCTTTAAAATGTGAGTTTGCTCAAAACCGGGTTAAAGTATCTAACCTTAATATTTACTTAACCAATGTTAAGTAATAAGGTGGGAAAAATGCTAAAATGCAAGTTCCTTTGGGACAAAGATACTAAAACGAGTTTTTAACAAGTGTTCGGGTTGTCGGTTCGGGTCTTGACAAATGGTCAAACCCAAAGTCAACTTTCCAAAATATTAATTGTCATGAGATAACTCATTAAAATATAATAACACTTAACCAAGTACGTAGATCTATTGTTTAGAACTAACAACGCACGTTAAGCGGGTGTTCGGTTTTGTCGGTCCAAACTATGTTATGAGATCAAGTTGGATCCAACAATTCCAAGTACTTAAGATAATAATTAAAATCAGTTTGTAAACTATTTTTAATGAAATATACAAGTCTTGATAGCTAAAAACACACTTGTGTGTCTTAAGAGAGTAAAACTCGGATTGGTTCGGTTTCCATCTCACAACAAGTTCATAGATGGATTCTACATACCCATATATCATAGATCTTGTATAAAAATATACAAATGAAATATTTAAGTTCTACAACTAAAAAGGTCAACAACAAGTCTTTTTAACAAAAGTTTGGTTTGGTTCGGTTTCCATCTCACAATGAGTTCATAGACGGATTCCACATACCCAAGACTTGTAAATGTGACTAACAAACTGAAATGAGCAGAAGTTAGGCATAAATGATATGTATAATAAGTTATGTGTGTGTGTGTATATCAAGAACACGAAGTCCTCCATAAAGCCTTGCCTTATGACATTCGAAACTTAACCAACCGGAGTCGGTGAAGTAACTAATAAAGGAAACAAGGGGGTGTATTATATATATGTTGTACCACCATATTCAAGAGTTAGTAATGTTAGATGAACAAGTTAGAATTAAAGAGAAAACTCAGTTTGACTTTTAGAGGTCAAACCTTCAAGAACACAATGAAAATAACCTTAAAATCTTTGAATTTGAGAGAGAATTTAGAGTTGTAGCAGAGATTAATGGATGGAAAGGGTGGTGTATATATAGGGTAAGTTGAAATGGTCAAGCATAAAGGGCCTTGCATGAAAATGGGGTGTTTTGGTCACATGTATGCATAAAAATGAACAAAAAACGAGTTGCTGACCTGCAGTCTGGTCGCGCTACGCTCCCAAGTACTTGCTGTCTGGTCGCGCTACGCTATGGGTGCAAAATCTGATATTTTCATTTTTCAAAAATGGCAGTTTTGGTCCCTACAGTTCGTTTTAAATGATTTTTAAGCGTTTTAAAGACTGAAATGAATGTTTTCAAGACCCAACAAGTGTAAAACAATATTGTAACATAAAATCCATCATTTTTATTATATCAAAGGTTTCGGCTTACAAAACGGGTCGGTTAACATCAATAAAGTTTACAAAACGAATACGAATCGAGACCCGAAATTGACGAATGTCACAGGTTGGACGTGACAACTGAATACCAACCAAAACACAGCGGAAATAAGGTAACAAATTTATATTAAGACACTGGGTCAAAGTTACAATCAACAACTACAAAGCTAGAAATTCAACTACTATCTAATTAAGTGAAAATGTATGGCTTCTTCGGGTTAAGCTATACGATTCGACATAATTCTTCTAAAGGATCTTCTATCTCCAAGAGAATTCTTGTCTAAGACTCTAAATCTCCATATCCGAATAAAAGTACCTGAACACATGCTTAAAATAACTTGGGTCAACTAAAAAGTTGGTGAGTTCATGAGTTTAATTTATAAAAACATATATATAGAAATGATCTAAATAGTATGGTGCACATTAAGCAAGTTCACAATCAAACATGTGTCCACGACACGTGAACATCTAAAATAAATACCCCTTACCCATACCCCTTATTGTTATGGGTCAAATTACACTTATGTCTGCCCAACATAAGTTACAAATGGCGCGGATATATGTCACAAGATATACATTTTATCATTCAGCGGGTGGTCGTCCCATGATGTAGGCCCACTGTGTGCGGGGGTCTCCCAGATAGTACTACCCATATATCCCGTGGCTCCTTTCGGAGTTAATGATTGTGCTACAAAGTCGAGGATTGTTTTTGGCAGCTAAAATGGTCTTGATTAATAATACACCAATAAGTTTAAAAACATATAGAAAGCATGTATCCACCCAAAATTTAAGAAAAATGGTAGTGCATGAACTCACCTGGGTCTATACGTGAAGACAAAATTAATAATGAAATCTTGTATGCTATGTCAAAACAGCTCCAAATTATAGACATTCCTAAATTCATACAACATGTCACTAAAAGTAATATGTTCCATATCATATGTGCTCGTGACCTAAGTAGGTTAGGGTTTTGCGTTTTCTTGTGTTATTTGACGTTATGGTTGCATATCGTGACACGATTAGTAACAAAGTTTTCTTAATAAGAAAGTTATAGTGTTGTGTGTTTTAGACTTAGGTTATAATACTATTTGGTATTAGTCGCATGATAAGATAAACAACAAGTTAAATAAATAATGCTTTACCAAGTTTTGGTTTCTAAAATTGGGAATGTTCAAGATGTTATAACATGTGTTCGTGTATTATCTTTGGTTTAAGACGTGTGTTATGTAAGCTTTGTTTTTAACAAGATCAGTCCTAAATTTATAGGTCACGTTATCGGCAGTTTTAGTTCTTGAACTATGATATTTTAGCAATTAAATATTTGTTTTAAGGTCTTTTAGAACTCTATTCCCTGATTATTCAAGGTAGTTATACTTATACGTCAAAGTATTTTATAAAAGTTTATATGAAATATATAATATATTAGGTATTGCGGTTGCAGTAGCGGTAGAAGTCATGTTTTGATTGCTTAAATACATATCTATTGTTAAAATATTTATTTTAAACCTATGAAAAAAAATACTTTGTGGTTATTTTGAACATCTCTGTAGGAAGAATATATATATCTAATATGGAACTTAAAAATTTATGTGTTTCATCGGTTAACCGCTAAATGTTGGTTTAAACCTCATCGTAAGGTTAATTATTGGTTTTTCCACTTTTTCTATCATGAATCATTTTTATATGGCTAAGTAACCTAGAGAAGCATAATGTTCATATTTTTAGGGTCTCGGGTCGGTTTCGAGTTTTAATACGTTTTAGTTCTGTTTAACCGTATGGTCGGCTCGTAAGTTGAACCAAGGTGACTCTTTTTGCTAAGTTCATTATTTTGGTTAAGAGTTCTGTAAAATAGTGTTTTTAATGTTTTCTCATAAATTTTGTATGATTTTTGTATATATTGTCTAGTTTTATAAAGAGTCGGATTCCAACGGTTTTCAAAGGTTTGGTCATGTTTAATGCCAAAAGTTGATTGGAGAAAGGTTCAAAGGGTTTGTTTACTGTAATCATATTGGTTTAAAGTTGTTGGCCATGTTGGACATCTTGATTTATAGAGAAATCAAATTAATGTTGATTGGAGGGGATGATAGGTCGAATAGAGAGAGTTGGCGTGGGAAGGAAGAAGTTGATCAAGAGAGGGTGAAGGGGGAGGTTACGTGATTTCCTGGAGATATTCCGAGGGCCTAAAGATTTGCAAGGATTTGATAAGATTTGTTAAGATTTTGAGAGTAAAATAATATATTAAAATAAAAAGGACACAACTAAATAAGTGTAAAAGCTGGTGAAGTTCGAAGGGGTTGGACTTTCGAGAATGTAGGATACAAACTACGTTATCTTATTTATTAGGTGGAAATTTGTACTATTTTACATGTCATAAGATTTTAATTACTTATAATATTTCCCATAAAATGCTATCTGCTAAATATTAATTAATTGTTATAATATTTGGTGTTCTTTTTAAATATGAGTTCGTTTATGTAGTTATGGATTTTATAATTTGACGATTAAATTGTATATTAGCCTTAATAGCAATGATTAAATTATGGATATTGTGTATAAATGATTTGGTTATTGGGAAGAACCCAGCTGTGATATATAAAGTGTATGGGTCGAGCTTACTAGAGCCGGTTGGTTAGAGTATGGTCGGGTATTAGTGTTGTATCGTGTGTCCTACAATTTGCTCCAACCTAACAAGCAACTTAGAATTTGAGTCTGACACCTTAAGTCTTAAAAAAAATAGCCTTAATGGCAATGATTAAATTATGGATATTGTGTATAGGTGATTTGGTTATTGGGAAGAACCCAGCTGTGATATATAAAATGCATGGGTCGAGCTTACTGGAGCCGGTTGGTTAGAGTATGGTCGAGTATTGGTGTTGTATCGCGTGTCCTACAATTTGCTCCAAGCTAACAAGCAACTTAGAATTTGAGTCTGACACCTTAAGTCTTAAAAAAAAATTCAGGCCCTAAAATTGGAGTTGTTACAACTAGCATGTCTATATAGACCTTCAAGTCATCCGGTCTACGTCTATAGAATTACCACATAATTCACTAATTAATGTTTTTAAGAATCATAACCTCGCTATTAATGTTTTCTATAATCATACTTAACCATTTTCTTTCATATGATTTAAAAACCGATTTTGACCACAATTAATTATTTATAACTGTTTTCGTGTTCAATTTTTTAGTATGACTATTATTTTAGCAATTCAGTGATTTGTATAATAAATTCTCAATTATTCCACTATTTATACATATTTTTCCCACATTTTGTGATTTTGCAGAGAAAAAGATAAAAAAATTCTTAAGATGTCTACATATATTAACGTTTGAAATATTTTTAACCTGCATGTAACATGGGTCAGTATCCTACTAACTTAATATACAAGCAACAAATGGAAAATATAACAGATAAATAGCCTTAAAAAAGTTTCCAGGAAAAGCTAGAAAACAAATCGACATAAAATTTAAGAGTTTTTTTCCAAGGGAAAATTCTCAAAATAAACGTTTATGAATACGTTTTTCAGGTTTTATGTGTCATTTTCAACAAATTTCCAAAATAGGTATTATAAACTAGTCGTGACGAATAGTTTATGATTACCCACGAGTAAGTGTAACCAATTAAAACTTGTCACGTGTCTATAAACTAACCGTAACGACCAGTTTCACTAATCATCTACTCGTAAAGATTAAATAAGTTTAAACCCTCGTAGTCAACACCCACGAGTAAATATGAAATCATTTAGTCGCGACGAGTAGATTCTATAACTTTACGAGTCACGAGTAGTTTATCAAACTAACCGCGACGATGCGTTTGATTACCAAATGTACCAAATCGGTTAGTTTACCTGGTAAACATTACGCATACGGGTAGTTTATATGTAGTTAACTCGCCTTGACTAATTTACTTTGTTTACATTCCTCATACGAGTAGTTTATTAGTAATTAACTCGTTCCGATAAGTTTACATGATTTACATTACCCATACAAGTAGTTTATAGGTAGTTAACTCGCCCTGTCTTGTTTACCTTATTTACATTCCAATACGAGTAGTTAATTACTAACTAACTCGTCATGGCTAGTAATTAACTCTAATTGATAAGTTTACCTTAATTATTCATATTCATTTGATGACAAAGGTATATTCAAGTCCGGAACAAACCCCACCAATTTCCCCGTTTCATTTCCGTTTGTATCTCATTCGACATCAAACTTTGTTTTGCAATGTCTCCATTGTCATCCTCAACAACATAGATATAAACGACTTCATTTGGTCTTCCTTTAGCACGTTTTAGAAAAAGCGTGATGCCATAGTTGTCGTGTATATCCACCAGATATGAGTAATTACAGAACTTATAAGATAATCGTTTAACATGACCTATTTTAAAACGACTAGTAACAAAATCTATAAATTCACAGTAACCGAACCTCAAAGATAGAGATACACCTTGCCGCCCACAATCAAACGGAACATACTCAGTAGCTCCTTTTGTTTCTTCCCACTTTACGCCATAACAAACTATAGTATTATCAATTTCCTCCTCCATTGATGTGTGGGTTCAAAACAACAAGAACATGACGTTTATATAAACCCAACAACTTCAAAACAACATTGTAACGACTAGTTTAGACTATAAAGTAATGAAACGACTAGATTGTTACGTTAAACTAGCCAAGACGAGTTAGTTACTAATTAACTACTCGTATTGGAAAGTAAATAAGGTAAACGAGACACGACGTGTTAACTACCTATAAACTACTCGTATGGTTAATGTAAATCAGGTAAACTTATCAGAACGAGTTAATTACTAATAAAATACTCGTATGGGGAATGTAAACTAGTCAAGACGAGTTAACTACATATAAACTACTCATATCCGTAATGTTTACCAGGTAAACTAACCGGTTCGGTTCATTTGGTAATCAAACGCATCGTCGCGGTTAGTTTGATAAACTACTCGTGACTCGTAAAGTTATAAAATCTACTCGCTGCGACTAAATGATTTCTTATTTACTCGTGGGCGTTGATTACGAGGCTTTAAACTTATTTAATCTTTACGAGTAGATGATTAGTGAAACTAGTCGTTACGATTAATTTATAGACACATGGCAAGTTTTAATTGGTTACACAAACTACTCGTGGGTAATCATAAACTATTCGTCACGACTAATTTACAATACATATTTTGAGAATTTGTTTGAAATGACACCTAAAACCTGAAAAAACGTATTCATAAACGCTTATTTTGAGAATTTTCCCTTTTTCCAAAGTAGTGTTGGTGGAAAAAATATTTACCAAATAGATGTTCATGAGAAAATAATTATCAAAATAGTGATTGACAAACTTTTTGTTTCTCACTCCTATTTTCATCGGATAAAATAGTAACTTTTATTATTAAAATATGTTATTTAGAAAAGGTTAAATAAAAATCTAAAAAAACATTTTGGCCTTTTTAAAACTCATTTAGTACTACGTATATAACTGTTCTTTTTCAAAACCAACAAATCTTATTAAAAAAGATGTGTTTTCAATAGTTTTTCTAATAAAAAATTAGTATTCATGTTAATGTACTTTAGAAAGTTTTTCTATTAAAAATATCATAATTAAAAGTTTCAGTTAACTTTGTTTTCTCTATTAAATCAGCGGGGCTTGCCCCAATGGTCAGGAACATGATGGATGACCCGGATGTCCCGGGTTGGAGTCCTGATTTCTATCGGGTTTTCCCAGAGCAAAAATACCTGTTGTGTCTTCGGGCGGGGTGAGCCAACTGGGTTTTACCGGGAACGGTCAAGCCAAACTCGGATGCCAGTGTGGATCCCGATTATATCAACAAAGTCTGGGGGTGGCGGGGCTCCTCCTCCTATTGAATCAAGGAGTGTGATATATCTTAACTGCGAAAGTCACCGTTCGAAAAAAAAACTTTGCTTTCTCTATCATAAAACCGTATTTCCCATTTAAAAGATATTTAATAGGTTTTTTTTGTGTATTTAAAGAATTCTTCGTTAGATTTACAAAATGTTTAAATTTGTTAAATATTTTTGCTTAGCAAAGAAAATCGCTTTTTTAAGAAAATCCCTTTTTGATGTTGAAATGAAAATCATTTTTATTAAAAAAATTAATAACATATTTTAAATATGAGACTTAAAAAATCGGGTTTGTTTTTAAGAAACGCTTTCTAATATAAAGACTATAAAATAGTGTTTTTAGAACTTACATGGTTTATTTTTAATTTCGTTTTACAGTTGAAGAAAGTTAGTTTTTTTTATATGAGCTTAAAATAAAGTAAATGTGTCATTTTGAGTGTTCTGTTTTGAATATAAAAATTTTAATCTATAAGTTTGTAATATGAAAAAGTTATAGCTGATTATTTTCATACTAAACAATATTGCAAAAGTTACACTGCATATAACCGGTTTTGCATAATTATTTGTTGCCAAAAACAATCTATTAATATATCCATATCACTTTTCTAGAAGATAATATATCGGGTAAAAAATAAGAGATTCATCTTTCATGATTATATAAAATATTATTTATTTTCAAGTTAAATTAACATTACTTCTAAAATAAAAAGATAAAAGAGACATAACATGGTCCATTTTGGTTTTATTCAATAAAATTAAGAGTGTAAAACAAAAAGTTTATCAAAACACTATTTTAGCAAATATGAAAAATTAATGGAAGATCATATTATTTCATATTAAATTATCTTGATATTTTAAATCAAAATTGATCATGATTGCTAGTTCTTGAACAAGAAGATTTAAATTAAAAAATGATTGAATGAATGTCGGTTATAAGTTACTCTATAAAAAATGGGGACCAGTAAATTTATTTAAAACGTTTTGAATATTCCGGTTCTTCGGTTCCAAGTCTAGAACCGTCGGTTTTACCCGGAACCGAACCGGGAACCGTTTAATGCAAATTCTGATAACCGAGAATCGAACCGGTACACACATTAGCGGTTCTGAGGCACCGGTTCGGTTCCGGTTTCTCGGTTCTGACGGTCCCGAATCGTTTTTTGCTCACCCCTAGCCTTAGGTTCATGGGCTTAAGGGAGTATAAATACCCCTTAAACCCTAATCCTTTCCATTTTATCCATCTCTACACCATAGCCTACGCCTTGAAAAACACACACAAACATTATCCTATAACCCGAGCCAAGATCCGAAGGTGAAAACCCGAGCTTGTTGGTGCTAGAACGTTGTGACGAACCAAAATAACATCAAGACAAGCTCGTGTTCGTAAACCGACTCGTTTAAGGTACGTTTAAAACAGAAACTTGTTCATTTAGGTTTAGATTCATTTGGGAACTCTAAGATATGTATGTAAATGATTAAAACGAATCCAATGCAACAAATCTTATTGAAATTGGTTAACAATTGATGGGTTAATCGAGGGTAAATGAGCCGTAAGTATATATGTTTAAATCGCACCATTTAAAACGTGATATTTGGAAAGTTTGATGATTGGGGTTTGTAGGCCCTGTATAGACGAATCTAATGATACCAAACTCGTGTTATTTTATCACGTAATAAAGGTTTAATTGCATATCTGTGAGGGTTGACTGCGCCTGTTCTTATCAATTTTGACTTTGAACCCCCCCCCCCCCTAAGTCAAAGTTTGGATAATGTAACATCGTGAAAATTTCGAGTTCAAAATGACAACTTTCCAAAGTTAAGGGACTGGAATAGCCAAATTCCAAACCTTAGGGTTTAAAATGGAAATTTTGATTTCTTGTCCTATCGCGATACGCGATGGACAAAAGGATAAGCCTATCGCGTACCGCGATGGGGCTTCTGACACAGCGTGACACGTGTGCCACGTGGCACACGGTGGCATCACTTGCTGCCACGTGTCACCACGTGGCAGGTCTACGTGGTGACTCACTGGGCCTATATCGCGATACGCGATAGGTAAGGCCAAGGACCCATCGCGTACCGCGATGGGATCCAAATTTTCGTCTATAAATAGCAGCCAAGGGCAGCTCATTCTCACATCCCAAACATCAGCTCTCAAGTCTCTCTCTAACTTCTCACTAGATCCCGACAATTATATTAACGATCCACCTCGATAAGCGTGCCCCGATATCTCGTTTGTGTACCAACGTTTCCTAGAAGTTCGTGCCACCCTCCACCCACATACAACCAATAAGGTGTGTTCATGGCGATGAGTCTTAAAAAGAGTGCCATTGAGTATTGAAGAATTGGTGATATCATTTGGCGACGAGGAGATACGTTGATCAAGACAACGAAAATAACCAAACGGCGTTGGAGTGCTGCTCGAGTTCCTAGGGTTTTCGAAACGCAAGGTTAGGCGTAATGATAGATTAATATAATATAATATAATATTAAAAGGCTTAAGCCTTAAGTCGAGGTTATACTCGATACCTCGATCAAAGAAATATAAACATAACAAAGAAAATAATAAAAGAATGAATTATGAATACGTATATATGTGTGTAAGTATATATGTATATTCTTTGTTGTGAAATTATTAAATAATGAATACGTATATACGTGGTGGGCACACCGTACCGCCCTTGGTCGTAGGATGCTCTTCTGCAGGGAGTACGACCGTTGTGTATATTTACGGGTACTTAACTAAGTCGAACGCTGCGATGTTTGCTGAGGTGACCTAGAGTAGATACTTGAATTTATAATGTGTTGTTTTAACTTTGTTATTCCTAAACCACGTTGGGCCGAGGCAGGCGTAGTCTCGAGGGGTAATAAAGTAGAAGTAAATATTTTTGCGTCAGCGTGTTCACCAGCATTCGTTGCTGACGTATTTTATTTACATTTTGCAGGTGAACAAAGTTAGCACTTGGAATGACGAAGTGCATTTAATATCCGATGGCTCGGATTTATTTTGTAAAAACTTAACATATTAAAATAGGTGGTTTGTAAATATAACAAGTAATGTTTTGTAACAACTTAAACGAGTATTTTATAATCCCGTCTTTTGAATATATGTAAATGTTATATTTTGATTCTTATAATTTTATAAGACTTCCGCTTACAAACGTAACTCTGATTTACTTACAATTATGGTACCAACTGTTGGTCGCACTCCTAGGCCTAAGATGGGGGTGTGACAGATAAGAACATATGCTAATTCGTTATGATGAACGGATTAAGATGACGAATCAAGTAATTCGTTACTCGCCCAGTTCGTTATGTCAAGGTAACAAATTAGCTCACTCAGTTCGTTACGTCAAGATAACGAATAAGGTGATTTGTTACTCACCCAATTCGTTATGCCAAGATAACGAATCAAGTCAAGATAACGAATTAGGCTGACGAACTAGGATAACGAACCAGATCATGTAGGATAACGAATCAGGACATGTTCTGATAACGAATTAGGCCATGAATCAGGCTATGTTCTGATAACGAATTAGGCCATGAATCAGGCTATGTTCAGATAACGAATTAGGCTTAATTCGTTATAGCAGACAAGTGGACGAATTAAATAATAAATTAAAATCCTAATGGAATATGTGTTAATTCGTTATAGCAGACAAGGGGTCGTTACAGCTCGACCCCAGCTAATAAATTAAAATCCTAATGGAACATGTGTTAATTCGTTATAGAAGACAAGGGGTCATTATAGCTCGACCCCAGCCAGGGGCTCTGCCCCTTGGACCCTGCTAGGGGCTGCCGCCCCTAAAACCCTGCTGCCAGGGGCATTGCCCCCGGACCCCCGTTCATTGAAGGTTATAATTAAGCTAGATATACGATATGATTAGTAATAGTTAATTGATACGTGTAATTGTTATACAGTTAGTCGTGCACAGCTAAAGAAGGGGACAACCATTAACGGTGAACGTAACAGGATTCAGGTGAGTTTCTAGCTCAATTTCCTTGTTATGTTTTCGGGGCTGTGTGCATACTTGATGTGAAGTGTGAATACACTTACCATAAGTGGTAAGTGTATGCTATAATGATTGATGTGATAGTAAATATTATGTTATGAATGAGTGTTTGTCGGTGCGTGAACGATCTTCGGATATTGCACGTACTGCCAATGGGATTGATTAATAATTGGTTATTAGTGTGTGTAAATGTTATTATGTAACTTGATTAATATGTAAATGATGTAATGATAGAAAGTGTGCTGTAGACAAGTAGAGGTAGAGTGTGATAGAAGTGGTAAGGGTCTAGTAAGGGTGTTAGTTGCATGACGATAGTGCGTGATAGGGTAAGCCTATACGTGCCTTTGTTATTAAAGTGGCATGACGTGAGTGCGCGGTAGGGTAAGCCTATACGTGCATTCGTGATTAAGTGGCATAACGTGAATGCGTGGGAGGGCAAGCCTCTATGTGCTTCCGTAAAACAAGTTGCTAAGACGTAGGGGACAGTTAAGTGGATAAGCGGTAAGGTGAACAGGTCAGACATTGGACTATGTGTCTTCGGGCACGTATATAATTGCATGTAATGGTTGTATGGTAAGTTGCTTGATTAACTAGAACTCACTCAGCGTAGCTGACATTTAGTATGCACGCAGGTAAACAGGTCTAAAGAGCTAGCACGAGGACGGCACATGGCATGATTTGAATGGCTGACATCTAACGATTAAAGAAATGATGTTTTAACACGATGTTTTATGTTATGATTTAATGACAAGTTTGTAATGTTTTGTAAAGAATGAAGTTTTATGTATTCCGCGAAAGTTTTGATTAACTCTGATTATAGAACTGTGTTTATGAGTAAATCCGACGTTAAAGTGAGGCACCGGGATCGGGGACTTACAAATTTCATATATTCACTTACAAACAACATAAATATCATATATACCCAAGCAAAACTAAAATATCATATATGTCCTTATAAAACAGTTAAAGTATCATATATACCCCTATTCGTTAATAATTATTTAATAAATAACCATTTTATCGTTATTTTCGAAAAAAAATTAACTTTCATATATACTCATTTTTCAACGAATAGACCATTCTACCCCTTCCAATTACATTATGTGTTTATACCATATGTTATTATTTTAATTTTAGTTGACTTTTCTCACCGTTAACGACAACCAAATCGTCTCTCGTCACTTCTTCAAAGTGGAAACTATTGGAAGATTATCGCATCGAATGGTCTACATTATAAACCTTTTATCGCATCTAATCAAACTAGAGTAATATGCTAATTTTTATTATTTTTTTTAATGAATTGAAAATATATGATATATTAATAACTTTGCAAGGGCATATATTGTATTTTTTAGTTTTGCATGGGTATATATGATATTTTCAGTATTTATAAGGGTGTATATGATATGGCCCCTATATTATACTTTTTAATATTTTTAAAATAATTTTTCAACCCGTTTATCACACAGGCAATATAGTTTAGAGGTGCACAAATCGGGTTTTTCAAATACCCGATTCCGGGTATTAAACTGGGTTCGGGTATGACCGGGTATTGGAAAATCGGGTATTGGCATTACCCGGGTCAGGTTCGGCTCCGGGTATTACCTCTAAAAACCATACCCTATGTAGCGGGTTCGGGTTAGGTATAGAACCGGGTATTTTAATACCCTATTCCGGGTATTGAAAAACCCTATTTGGGGGGGGGGGGAGTTTCGGGTCTTTTTCCAGGTAATTTTTCGGGTATAAATTAGATTTTTTAATAGGTTGCACTTTTCAGGGGTATTTTTCGGGTAATTTTGGGTATAGATCGGGTATTTGAAAAACCCAATTCGGGTACGGCTTTTGGTACTGAAATGCATTTCCTAGGTTCCTACGGATTGGGTCGGGTACGAGTTCATATATTAAAAACCCGGGAATAAGAAAACCATTTCCGGGTTTAGTTCCGGGTTCATGTATGCTGCGCACTTCTGAAATAGCCTAGCAACATAATAAAAGGGGTTAAGTCCAACTACTCAAACGTATGCTTAAAGTCGAAACAGAGAGAGAGAGAGAGAGAGAGAGAGAAAAGAAGGAAAATGGATAGGATGTTTTCAGTGGACGACATTGCGGGCCACTTTTGGTCACCATCGCCGGCAGCCGACGATGACTCATCCTCCTCATCCTCGGCCTCCAAGAACCGGTCAACCACCATGAACCGGAGCATGTCCGAGTGGCAATTCCAATGCTTCCTCCAAGAAGCATCAGCATCTAAACCAAACGATGATGTTGATGTTGTCGAGGATGAGATCAAGGATCAAAAACAAAAACAAAAAGATCAATCAGCTTCTGGAGTTACCGGTCCGGTTCATCTTCCCGTTGATTCGGAAGAGTATCAGGCTTATCTCAAGACTCGTCTTAATCTTGCTTGTGCAGCTGTTGCCTTGACCAGGGTATATATATTAATATGACTTCTCTTTTATCATCATGATTATTTGCTAGATTACTTTTATTTGCTTCTTCATTGTTATTCTTCAAGAATGTCTTTATATCATGATGATTGTCTCTTTTCTCTCATACAAATATTATTTCTTTATATATTGTTATTATTGTCAAAAGGGGATTCTGGTTAGACTCTAGTGATTATTGATTATTAAAACACTTATTAGAGATTAATTCTATATGAAATCCAAGTACTAAACACAAACAAAACACACAAATTTTGAAAGCCATTTGTTTGCCTAATAGGGTTGACTATGTTCTTGTTTTGTTCACTTCAAGACCGTGATATGGGCTTGTGCAGGGCCGTCTCCTCGATCGAGTCTAAATGAAAAGTCCCATAGCTTAAATAAGTGGATAATGAACAAGAAAAAGTTTTGAGCCCAATGTATTTAATATGATTATATTTTATAAAAAAAATTATTTAAAATGCAGTATAAAACAAAGTTTTCTTATCGAATATAAGCAAAGATGATCTTAACTGCATAGCCCACCATTTGATTCTATAAATAAACGTTGAAGTTAACTATATGCATAATAAATGATACATAACTGCAACATAAGTATAAAGCAATGTTCAGAAGAATAGTCGCTTCAAAGTGCACTCACTGATTAATGATTAAAGCAGTTTCTGATCCAGATCTTAAAACTTGCATGTCTTTCACTGATAAAGAGGTCCAATAGATCCCAGTAAAGTGATCACTTTAACAAGTAAGCAAAACAGCAGATAAGTGACAATATAGAACCATGTCTTTAAAAAGGAAGAGAAGTTAATGTTTCATGCAATATAAGTAGTGTTGCAACTTTAAGGTGTTACTATTTGTGAGGAAAAAATTGATTTATGAAGTGCCCTGTAAAATCTAGTTTAGCAATAATGTCGTACTTGCACATATTTGCTTTTGTTGTTAATTTGATGTCTGGTTTGTTAACAATGCTGATAACATTGAAATATTTGGCCAACACTGGTGATAGCGCATAACTTTGGTGCACCTATCTTGTAGTTATATCGTGTTTTTCCTTTTAAGTTTTTTGCTTTTCCAGTTTTGTTTCAAGGGACTTTATAACTTGTATAGTTTACTCTTGACCTTAGGCATCTTCTGTAAAAACTCAAGATTTTGCTGCACTTGACAATGGATCACAAGCTTCTAACACCTCACAGTTGGGAAACCAGGTTCCTTCTAAAGGTCTGTTGTAGGTTATTTTTTAGTTGAATTTTTTTAGTGTGTTTTTTTATGGTCTCGTAAGCTATAAGAGTGGCAGTACTGGGACAAGCTGAACCGATTTCGACCGAACATCGGTATTGGCATTATCGAAACTGGTACTGGTATTCTTATTAGTTGGATGATTTTAGTTGCTAATCATATAGGGTTTTTAATTAGATTTGGGGGGTAGCATTGATTTTCTACACTTCATAGTTGCCATTGGCTTATTACAGAAGTCAATGTTTGTTTATGTGCTCGTTTATTTTCATCATGTACGCTTGTTTATGTGTAATTTTCTTACGGTTTTTGTTTGAGTTTATGATTTGCAAGATGATTAATTGTGATTATGTTTGTATGGGGTGGGTAGTTGATCCCAAAGGAGCTGGTAAGGATGGTGGTGGGCCCGTCGGAATCCCTTCATTGCCTGTTGCTCAAAAAAAGGCTGCAATCCCGGTGAAATCAGCAACAAGCGGCTCATCACGAGAACTTTCAGATGATGATGAACTTGAAGGAGACACAGAAACAACTCAGAATATGGACCCCACTGATGCAAAACGCGTTAGAAGGTAAAATACAATGGTATAAGAGCATTCTCATTCCATCCCCTATCTCCAAATCCAAAATTACACTAAAATCTCTCATTTTCAATTAAATAATATTTTTATAACTTTATAGGGGATTGGATAAGAGCATAGGACGCGGACATTAACTTTTCAAATATACAGAAATATCATTACTTTTTCTCTCTTCTACACTCACAACACCCCAAAGTACTACCTACATTATAAAAACATCACTCACAACATATAGGGGATTGGATAAGAGCATTCACAACCCATCCATAAAACCCTCCTCCGTCTTTAAATTATAAAAAGTTCTTCCAAAAGCACACGCCATCCCTCTCACCATATCACTACTCTAACCCCAAATTATAAGAAGTTTCTACAGTAACTTTTCATAAATGAAAGCTAGTATTCATCCTCCATCAAATTTATGTCGGTGTCTAAAAAACGGGTATAATAATAAAATAAGCGTTTGTGAGTAAGATAAAGATAAAAATATGGAATAAAATGTGTGGGGTTTTTAAAACTAAGAGAGAAATTCTAAAAAGTACGAATTTTAGTTAAATTATAGGGTAGAATATGGTGGATGAGAATCGCAAGGGTTCACTTTTGTTGTTTGTTCTTAAATTAAGGGCTATTTTTGTTATTTTTTACTTTTTTATTGATGTTTTTATCTTGATTTATCACTAATCTATATACCTAAAATAAGTCGGGTTTACTTAATTTACTCCAATGCCTCTATATATATAATCATTGACTTTTATGGTTTCACGTGTTTAGTAGAAAACTATATTATATTTCATCATCATTCTTCTAGTTTAATGTGTTGTGGTTTACCATCAATGTGTTTAACTAGACACATGTCAAACTGTTTTTTCTTAACATTGAAACGGGTTGTGTTCTCGCGTCAAGACAGGTTTTTCAAAGGTTGAAACGGTTTAGTGTTTTAACAAGAAAAGTGTCAAAACGGTTCTCTTAAAGGTAAACCGGTTGATGTATTAACCAGAAACATGTAAAAACGGGTTTTCAAGGTTGAACAAGCCGCTGTTTTAACCAAAAGCATTTTTTAAGGTTGAACATGCTGCTGTTTTTCTACGTTAAATAATATGTTTATAAACAGATTAAATTATGTCTTTTCTGTTTATTACTTTTTGAACTTTTAGTGGAGTTTGTTAATTTGCAGTTTTGAACTTTTGTTACAGATTTTTATTTTTTTGGTATTTGAACTATGTTATTCAAGTTTCTGAATGCATAATATTTTTTTATATTTTTTCATTAAGCGCGCTTTTTTCTTTCTCAGGTCCTCGCGTAATTTGTGCCTTGCACCTACGGGCCTATGCGTCTAGCGCATTTGATAACAATGAATTTCATACATCCTTTTCAAAACTTGGTATTATATCATATCTAGTTATCTAGTATCTACCCAACAAAAAAAATCATAATATCAAGTATAACTCATTTTCAAATACGTGACAATTATATCCTTTTCTTGAAACTGCCTTATGATATAAGATTTGTGAGCATAAGGAGAAAGAGAAGTGTATAATGGTTATATTACAAAAATGCATTAAATAAAATGGGTAGTTATGAATTTTGAATTATTTTGGATATGTATGTTTGATGTTAATTTTCTTATAGTATACAGAATGATATTATGCACGTGTTTTATTTCCTTTTTCTAGAATGCTATCGAACAGAGAATCCGCTAGACGTTCAAGACGAAGAAAGCAGGCTCATTTGACTGAGCTTGAAACACAGGTCTGTTTCTTAAAAATTTTGTGTCGTTTAAGGTAGACAAAATACATAATTAATATATTCTATCCTTGTTCGTAGGTTTCTCAATTGCGGGTTGAAAATTCTTCATTACTTAAACGTCTCACCGACATAAGCCAAAAGTACAATGAAGCAGCAGTTGATAACAGAGTGCTGAAAGCGGATGTTGAAACCATGAGAGCAAAGGTTAGTTGACTCGTTGACCCGGTTATGCTTCGTGTTTGACTTTTCAATTTCTTTACCGCTTTAACCGAACATACATGTAGGTGAAAATGGCTGAAGAAAGTGTCAAAAGAATAACCGGGTTTAACCCGATGATTCAACCCGTATCCGACATATCAACAATGGGTCCCATGCCGCCTTATTCTTGCAGCCCATCTGATACATCCACCGACACTGTGGTGCCCGTGCAAGATGACATGAAGCAGCAACACTTCTACCAGGGCCAACCGCCGCCACCTGCCGTCACCAGCCATCACATACCCGCTGCACGAGTGCCCGTGGTCAACCTCCCGCTGCCAGTCGAGCATGTTCAACACCCAAATCCTGTGATTTCGGATGTCGGGGTACATAAGATTGGTCGAACTGTTTCGATGCAACGGGTGGCTAGTCTGGAACATTTGCAGAAACGGTTCCGTGGAGATGTTGGCGGGAGCGGCCCAGGTGGCGGGGAGCGCTAGCTAGTATTATATCATTGGAATCTAGTGTTAACCGAAACACGATCATTTTTATGTGCAGTGGGTTCATCCTAATTTTGGATTTGTATTGTGTCAAAAATCAGTTGGTGTTCTGGTTATTTGAACTGTGAATATCTTCTATCTGTTGTCGCCATTGGATGGATGTCTTGTTCTCAATTGAAACTTGGAATGTGAACGAACAATGGATTTTTATGCTTTTTGGACTTCTTCTTGACCATTTAATTAATTATTATGATGGAAAACGGTCCAAAAAATAAAGAATATGGTAATTGGTAAATATAATTCAAATTTGTTTAATGAACAAAGTCAGGAGGTTTGACTATATAATAGCAAGCTATAAATGATTTAAGTTGTCAATAGCTGTTAAATGAAGATTCACTGTAGATTTCAAAAATATCGAAGGTAGAGTTGACAATTCTAGAATAGTTAATACATGATGTGTGCAACAAGAAATGTTACCGGTCTGAAGATCTTTAAAGATGTCAAATTTTTGGTTGTTTTGGATTAAAAATATATTATCGAACAAAGCTCTAAACTGGAACACTGGTTTAATGTTTCTTTTTAATTTTTAATTTGTTTTTTTTTTTGCTCTAAAATAAATGGATTAATTTTTTCCTCCTCTCCACAAATGCACATTGTTCTTAACTTGCATGACGAAGAGATAACATTAATATACGTGCATGACTCGGAAGGTAGTTCCATAGGCCCGTGTGATAGAATAGTGAGACAAATCAGAATTATACATATGATCTCACTTGGTCTTATATAATATGATCTCACTTGTACAATACAACCCATGGATTCAGGGCCGGCTCAACGTCTTCGGAGGCCTAAAACTAACTAAAATGTTGAGGCCTTTTATTTTCTTTTATTTATGCGTGTAACGCTAGAGAGTATACAAGAATTATAGAAAATGGATGATATGTCGTGATAATGGATATTAAGCAATCATCCTTAGCTTGTAGCTTATCATTGATTTACTAATTCTAAAAGAACTCTACTTTCAAATCTCATAATACATAACTCTTATTTAAAATGGAGGCCCTGTAAATCTGGAGGCCTAAAGCCATTGCCTCATTTAGCTTACCCACGAGACGGGCCAGCATGGATTTATTGGTTACTAAAGTCAATATCTTGGAGCAATTTACATGAACCCAATAGAGCAGTGCTACTGCTTTGACCACCTAAACTCCCACCTACAATGATGGGACATGGTCCCCAACATTGATCAAACACACCGAAGCTGGTATCAAGGTGTGTAATATACGAGCCCATCGCTAGCCAACAAGTTGTGATGAAGCTGCGACGACGTCGTTTGGTGGTTATGGTATTACCGAACCGGTTAACCCAAAGAAAATATTACATAACAAGAGGTTATTCTAATGATGATTGATGAGCTGGATTTTATTGATTTGATTTTGATTTTATCACTAATCTATTTACCTAAAATAAGTTGAATTTACTTAGTTTACTACAATCCCTTTCCCTCTCTATATATATAATCATCGATATTTATGGTTTCTCAATTCCACAAAGTCGATTGAAGAACGAACAAGGTTAGTGGAAATACATTATTTTTCATTATCTTTCTTCTAGTTTAATATCTGTTGTGGTTTACCAACTATGTTTTAACCAGAAAAGTAGTGTCAAAAATGGTTTTCCTAAATGTTGAAACGGGTTGATGTTTTAACCAGAAACATGCGAAAGCGCTTTTTTAAGGTTGAGCAAGCTATTGTTTTAACAAAGAAAGATGTTTTAAACAGCCTGAACAAGCTGCTGTTTTAACCAAAAACATGTTTTTTTAAGGTTGAACAAGCTGTGTATTTTAAGACTGAATAATATCTTTATAATATTTGCTAACTTTCTTATAGTATAAAGAAATGATATTATGTACTTTTTCGGATGTATATATGAAATTGTTCTATTTTTATTTTTTTTATATATGTGAGGTTTTATTTTTCTGTAGAATGCCATCAAACAAAGAATCTTCTAGACGTTCAAGAAGAATAACGCAGGCTCATTTGACTGAGCTTGAAACACTGGTCTGTTTCTTAAAACATTTTGTGTTTTTTAAGGTAGACAAAACTCGTAATTATTAATATAACCAAATCTTCTATCCTTGTTCGTAGGGTGCTCAATTACGGGCTAAAAATGCTTCATTAAATAAACGCCTCGCTGACATAAACCAAAAGTACAATGAAGAAGTAGTTGATAATATTGTGCTGACAGCCAATGTTGAAACCATGAGAGCAAAGGTTAATTTACTCGTTGACCCGTTTATACTTCATGTATGACTCTTCAATTTTTTTTACCACTTTAACTGAACATGTATGCAGGCGAAGATAGCTGAAGAAAGAGTCAAAAGAGTATTCGGGTTTGTCCCAATGGTTCAACCCGTGTCCCACACATCAACAATGGGTCCCATGACATCTTATTCTTGTAGCTCATCTGATACATCCACCAACACTGTGGTTTCCGGACGTGAAGCCGTAACCGACACCACCTTCTGCCCGTGGAGATGTTGGCGGGACTGCCCTAGGTGGCAAGGGCCACTAGTATTATATTGTTGGAATCTAGTGGTAACCGAAACGTACATCATCATATTTATTATGTGCAGTACTAGTGGCCTAATTTTGGATTTGATTTTGTGTCAAGAATCAGTTGGTATTTGAATATCTGTTCTTCCCATTGGATGTCTTGTTCTTAATAAAACAATTGAAGCATGGAATGTGAACAATGGTTTTTATGTTTTTTGGACTTTTTGAGGTCCAATTATTACTCCCCTTGATGGGAAAGGTTCCGTGGGTGGGTGTGTTATGTTAAAACGGGGTTGGGTCATAACGGGTTTGGTTTTAATCGGCTAGGTAGACAAAAGTAGTACTTGGTAGCTAACTAGCTATAGTCCAAATTGTTTTAATTTTAAGTAGTAAATTTAGGAGATTTGAGAATGTTTTGAAAATCGGACTTGACCAATTGGTCGACGCAATGGTTCAGATAGCTTGGTTAAACCGCTTGTTTGTGAACCTCTTTAGGCTCTTTTGTATATGGATTCATCTCTTTCATATAGTTGTACTAATTTAACTACACACATGAAGATAATTAGCATGGATCTGAATAATGTCAATTGTATGATTAGTAAATATAATACAATTTGGTAGAGGTCAAATAGATATGGATTTTATTTTAATCGATCTTCATTCATTCATCTAGTTGATGATTTCAAGACATGGCACATATATCCTTGAGATTCCACAAGTCTTATAAATCATTTACCACTGTCCACAATCTTATAACCGCGCTTGTGATTGTTAAATTAATTTGTTAAATAACAAATGAAGGAAACATTTCATGTGGATCCTTATCGACGATATTTATAAATATCTCATTCTAATATTATTGATTAATCGGATTGGATATTTGGATGTATATACTATTGTAGTATCATATACAAAATACTTTTAACATAAGAATCGATAAAAATATTTTTTATTTAAATAAGGGCAATTTCTTCCTTTTTTTACCTCTATATGTTTGCTTCGTTCATTTATACTTCTGTAGCATTAAATTGGTAATTAAATTTATTTTTTCATAACTACTTCTTTGTTCCCAACAAAACGGTGGTGGTGATAGATGGTGGTAAACGGTAGAGGTGGTAGGCGGTGGTGATTACGATGAGTTGCAGGTGTGGCTGGATGGTGGGTGAAAATTAGGGTTTAAATACAGAGAAGAAGGGATTTTTTCAATCTTGACATAAATAAACTTTTGAGTTGGAACATCATTTTTAATTATGCTACACATATAGTCCTTTAAAAGGTAAAAAGACTTAAATGCCCTCATGCGTGGTACACATGGGGTGACTTAACTGGAAAATTTAACGTTCATTAGTGTAAAATACTAAAACCGAGACATTTTTTCATTTAAAGGACATTGAGTGTAAATAAACTTTTCAAAGAACTCAATTCATAAATTCAGTATGCTTAAAATACAAAATTTGTAATTATGTCTTTTATATACTATTCCTAATTTTATCTCTATTCAATTAAATAATACTTAATAATTTATTTATTTATTTTTTAGTTATGTTTTCTTTGAGCGGAAAATTATAAGAAACGAATGTTCAAAGTGAACACTAATCCTTATATATTTAGAATCACTACTAAATCCATATATTTATACCAGTTTTAAGGAATCGAATGGAGTGCATAATTTGATAAAAACCTTAAAGCTGCTTTTTAATCATAAGGTTACGAATGATATATGGATTCCAATGTGAATTTCAATATGAATGCTCTAACTAAAGGGAAACCGAAGAAAATGATTAAAAGAAAAAATAAAATCCAGGGGAAATTGAAGGAAATGATTAAAAGAAAAAAATAAAGTCCAGTCCAACCATCAGTCCAGTAACCGTCCGACCGATCAAATTGAAATCAGTTCATTAAGGCTTAACCGGACCGGCTAGGCGTATCGTTGGGTCCGGTTGTGAGAAATTGCATCCAACAGAACAAAAGCACTAAAACTTAAAACCACACCATAAGCAATGGACACTGAAAAGTAAAACATATAGCAAAGCAATAGACATTGAAATGAAAAACATATAGCATATAACGAAGTGACTGATGATAAAAGTGTTGATAATGTTTTACAAAATGGAATCCGAATACTAGGTTTTGCATATTAGCTAACCGTATCAAACTCTACGTAATACTTGTGTTTTGCTAGCATCAACTAGCCTATAAAGTCACCTGCGTGCTTTTGGCGTCTTTGTTTTCCTGCTCAACCATCTCATTAACGGCAGTTTTTGACTCTTCAAGTGCTTCTGGATCCTTTTTCAACTCCGTTTCAAATTCTTTTGCCGCCTGCAAGAGTATTGGATCTTCAAGACTCCCAAAACTAAAATTTGAAATAGAGGTTGCAATTTCGAGCCGTTTATTTATGAACGGATCAACTTGGGTCATGCATGAGATGTGACAACCGCCAAAAATTAGACTAATCTGGTAATTATCTTAATCATAATCGTGTATTAATTAGTAAAATAAATACATAGGAATAATATTTTTAGTCAAAGTTTTTGACTTTAGTTGAATTTTAAAATATGGAACCCGAAAAAGTTCAATTTTGTCGTGTAGCTGACAATGTACAGATTGACACCGGGTAATATCTCAAAACGGATAAATTCATAAACGTGTCAAGATGACCTCGAAAAATAAAATTTTATGTTAGGATATTAGAGATAGTGTATAAACTTAATTTTAGAAGGTTCGAATCGCAAAAATTAGAAAATAAGTAACCGAAAGCCAGTAGAGGACACCGTAAGAGCCCGACATTAAGTTTATCAGAAAATTTTGTTTTTAGGCAGACATTGACTGTAATCTAATTTCGCTCAAAGTCTGATAAAAATTATTAGAAACGGAAGTCGTTTGGCTAGATAAATTACGAGATACGTTAAACTTTAACACCTAGGTATTATCACATGTCATTATTCAAAACCACCTCTCTCTCTCCCTCTCCCATCTCTCTCGGCCGCCACTTACACACAACCCAACCCACCTCCCAAACCCACCAATGAAAAGCTTACATATAGGTATGCAATGATTGATAGATTACTTGGAAGCTACACACTTGGACACATGCACACCATATACCATCCAACTCACAACCCTATACCTCTCTTTCTCCCTTCATATAACCGGCCACCCCACCACCACCTTACCATCTCACATTTTCAAATTTTTATACACACAACACTTGATTAGGAGATCTTTGGTGGAAGGTTAAGCTAATAACAAGAAGTAGGAAGCCAAAGGAAGGATTATAGCCAACACAAGGTCACATTATCACCTCCTTAGACACCAAATCCGAATCCCAAGGTAACCCACTTCAAGATTTGTGTATATTAGTTGCTATTTGATGTTTAAAGCTTGATTTTAGTATGCTTGGTAGTGTACATGTAGGTATAATATGGATATATACATGCATATGTGTGAACCGTGAGTTTACATAGGAATGTATAAGATGGGTTTTGTTGATTATAGGACTTGTTATGGTTACATTTTAGCTTGTATAGATTGTCCATATTGATGTTACTTGAGTTTGTTTAACAAATGGGTTTAGGTATTGTTTTAATATTGGAAGTAAATGTGTAAATGGCCAAAAGATCAAAGATGGATAATGAGTAAAAATACCCACGTTAGGCCGTGAGTTTTGATTTTGGTATTGGATTGAAGTTGTAAGCTTGTTAAATGGTAAAATGGTTAAAGAAGAATGATAATTTTGAAAACCCACATACTTGATTACTTGAAAAAGTTGTAAGTAATAATAATAATGGTTTTGAAAGGATCTTGGAAAAGGGTTGACAAAAGTGTAGGGATTTGACTTTGTTGGAAAGTTACTTACACATGCAAGTAATACAAAAATTTGATTTTGATCATAAAGCTCATACTTGTCTTATATGGATTGAAAATGACAAACTAAGTGATTGAATGGGACATATGGAAAGGAATAAAATCTACTAGAAGTACTAGGATGCATGAAACATGATAACTTAGATAAACAAGAGTTTGTGTTAAACTTACTAATAAAGGAAACTTTGTAAATTGTACAAGATGTTTTGCAAAATGATTTGATAAGTGAACATAATCTTGTGTGGATGATTAAAGACTTGTGGTTAGGATTACTTTAGTAAACTCTATTGTAAAGATTGTTAGTATGATAATAAGGTTATTAAAAATTGCTACTTACTAGTAATAGAAACTTTGTTGTTAAAGAAATCAAGAATGTGTTTGTTAAAGGATAACAATGGGATGAAATAAGATGTTAATATGGGTTAATAAGATCTGGAAATTTTGGTACATAAACACCTTGTAGAGATTGTAGAAATAACATGTATATTGTATAGTTGAAAACTTAAGCTAAGGCTTGAGCATGTGTAGTTAAAAATTTGTTTTGTGTGCATACTTGGTGCTAGATGATCAAACATGGATGTGATGATATATTACTTGTTATTATATGTATATTTGCTGTACCAAATGGTTTGGTTTTGACATTGTGACTTAAATAGCTTGTCGGTGACTTTAACGGTCGGAAAGTTCGACTTTTAAGGTGAACTGACATGAGTTTTTGGAACTGAATTAAAACAGCTCCCAAAGTCATAATATTCTTATATTTAACATAAGTTAAAGTATAAGAAAAGTCAAGAATAGCAAAACTTAAACCAACACGGTTCGTGTCGCGAAAACCGACACGAAAACGTTAAAAATTGACATTTTTAAGAAATTGGCAACAAAATAAGAACCAAAACATTTTTATTGAAAAACCAATAAAACTTGACTAAAAACTATATAAAAAGTGTTCTAGATAATTTAAAACTAAAAGTTTCATAAAAATGACAACCGGTTCGTTTTTAAGCTCAAAATCAACGAAACCGGCAAAACCGACAAAACCGATTATAACAGAGTCAAAATTTTAAATAAAATAATAACTTGAATTTTTCCAAAACACTCCAGCAACTAAAGGTAATAATTTTTATAAATTTTAATAATTAAATTAAATTATTAAATAAAACAATTATTAGTTGATTATTACTTGTTTATATTTTTAAGTATAGAATTATAAGATTATAAGTAGTAAACTTTATGTGTTATATGCTTGTGTGGATTTTTAGAATAAGAATATATATATTTTAGTCAAACCTAAAATTAACGAACGTGTACTAATATAGGAACGAGCATTTATTCGAACACTGAAATCAAAGGTGAGTTCTTCCTCCGAAAAGCATATTGTATATATATATTCGTATTTATATATATATGTTTTGAAAACGCATTATACTACAAATTGTCGTTATTGTGGGATGAATCAATTTGGTTAAATAACTGTTAACCGAATTTAGGGCACATAAATGTTGGTAGATCTATCGGGGTGACGCCCCCCACTTCCATTCGCGTTGGGTTAAAAGTGGGAATATTTCGAGTATGGTACGTTTCGAGTTATCAAATTGGTAGTCATACACGCGTTGTATTCTTAGCTAGTTTACAACTAACGCTTTTTGTGCTTAAAGGTAAAATGCGGGTTTCGTTATTGTGTTATACCTTGTTATGATCGGTTTTATTGGGAGTATAATGTCCGTACACCATTATATTCATGTGTTGTTTATATATAAATTGTTTATATTTATATAATAAGTTTTTCTTCTCAGGAATAACTCACCAACATTCGTGTTGACCCAAATATTATTTAAATATGCTTTGCAGGAAAGTGAAGGTTTCGAGGTGGCATGGAAACGAGAGCGTGGGGTGTTTGAACAAAAGTGATGTGTTGTAAACCGTGCATTAGCACGTGTAGTAAACTCTGATTTTGTAAAATATTTCTTATAATAAAAGATGATGCTTTTATTATTAAATGATTACTATTGTTGACTATCGGCATCTGTCATAACCCGAATGAATTAAAGTTAAGACTTCCGCTGTGTTAAGTTAAGGTTTTCGGAGTGTGACATGAGAGAATTAAATAAATAACTAAATGGAAACGGGTCAGATGGGTTGAAAATTTTACCAAACACAAGGTGTAGTGGTAACGGAAGCGTCTGGCTCTACATAATACTTCAGGGTAACTAAACCTTTAAATGTATATAAAAAAGCAAGTATTTGTAATAATAAGTCTACCAACCAATTCTGTTAGACAGGAACCATGTTATCACAAAGACATAGTTTTGAGAGAACTCAATTTTAATAAAAATTTATATCAAAATAATCATTAAAAAAAACTAAATAGGATTGTATTTTTAAAAGGGTACAAATATTTAAAATAATTAAACAAAAATCACTTCTGGTTGCAACCAATTTTCTTACCAAACTTCAACAAAATTGGGGGCGGAAACAGGTTTCATTATAATCAAGAACCTAACTTTCAAACCAATAAAAGTTGATCTAGGAAACAGGTTTCATTATAATTAAGGCCCTACTTTCTAGTCAGGCGCGGTTCATAAAGTTTGGGGACGTAATTAAGGCCATTCAACCACTTTATCCAGTTCGAGTACAACCACGAGCTAAATTATCTTATCTTAAATATATATAAACAAAATCTTTCTAAATTTTTTCGAGCTATCAGATTGATTTATTTGTTAATGGAGGTTTCTCATGCATTCGACCCGAATTCACGGGTATGAGTCTCACCAAAGCCCTTAAACATGTTATAGCATCTCATTAAATTAAAAATTAATGTCACCAAATACTTGATACGAAAATCCTATAAAATATGGATATACTACAAATTAGTATCTGATTTAAAAAAAAAGTTATTATTTAAAATTAAGAAACAAATTATAGTAAGAAAATATAAGGATCATGAGTTTCACCAAGCCCAAATAGCTTTTAAATCGGGTTATAGCATCTCATTTATTTGTGAAACTATTTCATATTTATTTGTAAAACTATTTCATCGTCAAATCCTAAATATATTAACTATTAACTTACTTACAATAAATAAAATCAAAGTCCAAAAAAATATATAACTATTAGAAACGAATAATATAAAACAACCACGGAATACCGGGGATAAAAACTAGTTTTAACATAATTTAAGAATTCATATTAAGGCCTACTAAAAGGCTAGTGCAGGCTCTGGTGTGTGAAGGTTAAATTAAGAGTGAAATAATAATATTATTTATTTATGTATTTATACCTGCTGAAAGCTTTTAAGGGTTTTGCCAAAGTTGCGGCCAATTTCCGGCATGGCCTTAGGGCCGAAGACGAGGGTGGCGACGCCGGCGATGACGACGAGCTCCGGGACACCTAATCCGAACATACAGTTGCAAGAGAAAGCAGGTTTTTTGGTGGTGGATCTGAGATTCAAGGGTTTGAAAGTGTTGGTGAAGAAGGATGAATTGGAAGAAGATAATAGAGTGGTTGGTGGTGCAGATGACGTGCGATGTGAAATGCAAAGTGAGGTTAGATTCATGGCCATTGTCAAAGAAGAAATAGATTAAGATTAAGATTTAAGAGTTGCAGAAGGAAGGAAGATATGTTGGTTGGGTGTTGAAATAATAGAGTGAAAAAGGAGGTAGGTAGAGATGTATTGTTAGACCCTCGAAGATGATGAATTGATTATTATTATTTATCCGTAAATGAAACTCGTGTCTTATTTTATTTTTCTATTTTTTTTGTTTTTAAATTATTAATTATGGTTTTCGTCTGCAAAAATCTCGATTTACAATGACCACGACCACGAGTGTTGTTTCGTGTTAACGCCTAGTTCAGGATGTTGTTTGATCAGTAGTTGGTGAAATGGACGTAATAATCCTCACCTTTGTTTCTCATCTCATAATTTCTTTACCATATTAAATATGAATGGAGGTTAAAATTTACAAAAGGTTAAGATTGAAAAATGAGGCACAAATCAAAACCAAAACTAGAGGTAGATGTATGTTATGGTGAGCGGGGAAAGCCCATGCTCGAATGTAGATTTAAAGTGCAAAAGGTTTGTAATTTGATTAAGCGAATAACGTCTTATTCTTTTTAATTATTAAATAAGGTGCTCAACATCTTGTTATAATCCAAAGTGGTTGAAATGGATGTTAATGATTGTGTTTTATCAGGTGTTAAACAATTCAACCGGTCATTAAAAGTTTGGGGACCAAAACCATCAACACGTCAAACTTGAAGTTGAGGGGCTAAGCTGGCAATCTGGCAAATTACCTTCCACACTCATAAACGTAACGCGCATGGTCGTGACAGTCATAATGATTATCAAAATCATCACATATGTTAATCGGGTCTAACGTTGGCGTGCATTGCATTGTGAACCACTAGATCGCCTATGAGGTGCTGAAACATGTCAGACAAGTCATCAGGGGTTTGGCAATACATTTATGGTTGGGGTTCCCATTCTCACACATCGTCGAGTTTTAGACACCCAGGGTATCTCTAGGGAGTGTTTTGGAGTCACTTTCAAAGATAATTATGGTATAACATAGGTATTAGTAGATATACCTTGTAAAACGAATCGTATCACAATAAGCATTATTAACAATCGTGACTTTTCAAATTATATAAAAAATGATTGGATCGAATTGATGGTTACTTAGTGACATCCTGAAAATTAAGGTTAAAATCCAATTTTAAACATACAATTCATTATGTAAATTCATTATCTAGATGGGTTGAGTTTAAATAAAAAGTTTGATTTTCTTAGGAATGCTAGAAAGTAAAGTATTTTGGTCTATTACTTTAATCTTAAAAATTCACTTACATATTCACTCATCCCTTACAACCACCACCACTCCACCGCCCACCGCCACCACTTCGTCGGGAAGTCACCTGAAAACAATTGCTGAAAGTTGTTTGGAAGTCACCTGAAAACAATTGCTGAAAGTTGTTTGGAAATTCGTCAGAAAAGCCGTCGGAAAAAACACAATCACAATAGAAAACACTATAAAAAAACACTATGAAAAAAACACACTGTAAAAACACTATGAATAAAAAACACAATTCAATTGCATAAACACAATGAAATCAGAATTTGATAAAACACAATATGTAAAACCCACTAATTTTTTTTTCTAATTTTTATATAACAATATGGTACTCATATTAAAATTAAAAAATGCTCATTATGATAATGGTTTTTTTATTAAAAAAGTTCGTATAAAAAGTTGTGGACATTTTAAAATGATGAGAGAATTGACATGTGTCTTGCATGTGTAGAGAGAAAGTCAACAAATGTGTTATACCTTTTATGCATTTCCCTTATTTCATACTTGATTCCCTCTAAACTAATCTCAACCATCAGTGTCTAAAATAAATAGACTGGATTACTTATTATCCTTTTTACAAAAATCATATTTCCTATTATAACATAGGATAAGGTTAAAATACACAGTGCCACATAAATGACAAGTGTGAGAAGAAATCTCGTCCATTGATTTTATATTTGAATCGTTGTGATTAATTAAAAGAAAACAAAATAATAAGGAAAATTGGATTTAAATAATCCCACCTTTAATGGGTTGGCCAATAATAATCCCACCTTCGGTATTTCCCGCTGGCAGTCCCACATTTTCAAGGTTTTTTGTTTTATGATCCCCCGTTAAAAATAATTAACGGGGTTAAGTTTTTGCTGATGTGGCAAGTGACTTGGCTTTTTCATTATCCTACATGGCTTTTCCCTTTTTTTTTCTCCCCTCCTCCGATTACTTACGTGTAATACTCACCCTTTCTCTTATTTCTTACAACCGTAAATTCTTAATCAATATTGAACCCATCAATCAACCCAATTCATTTCCTAACTGAACCCTAATTCGAAGAACAAAATCGTCAAAATCCCCAATTCGAAGAAAACGATTAACAAATTGTTGTCCATCGGATGTGGTGTACCATCATGGCTGGAAAGAAGAAGAAACAAGCTCGAACTCACCGAATCTGGGTTTTATTCATGCGCCACAAACAATATCTTACCTCAGATCTGGATCTGTTGTTGGTTATGAAACCACTAGATCTAGGTTTTTCTCGAAACCACCCGCTGCATCAATGTAATTTAAGCTATGATTTTGAATGTTGGAAATGATTTTGTGGTTTTAATTGGGGTAAAGATGCGAATCAGAGGTTGAAGGAGCTAGGGGATGTGAGGATTTGAGGGATTTTGGTGAAGATGAAACTGGAGTGTGAGTTTATTGGGTAGCCGGTTTGGAGGGGTTTGGCGTGTGGGGCGCATTTTTTGGTCGCCGGTGGCAGGTGGTGGTGGTGGCTGTGACTATGGCGGCGGAGGAAGTGGCGGGTGGGGCTTGAATCTTTTGGTTGCCGGAAAACGAGAGGTGAGAGAGTGACGTGGCAGGTAGTGGTGGCTGTGACTGTGGCGGCCGAGGAAGTGGCGGTGGGGCTTGCATCGTCTGGTCGCCGAAAAACGAGAGGTGAGAGTGACGGTGGCAGGTGGTGGTGATTGGTGAAAGTGGCCAGGAGAGAGAGAGGTGAGCGAAAGAGATGGAGAGAGAGAGTGTGTGTAATTTTTATATAGTTTTTGCTAATGTGAGTATTACATGTAAGTAATTGGAGGGGGAAAAAAGGGAAAAGCCATGTAGAATAAAGAAAAAGCCAAGTCACTAGCCAAATCAGCAAAAACTTAACCCCGTTAATTATTTTTAACGGGGGGATCATAAAGGTGGGATTATTTAAATCCAATTTTCCAAATAATAAAAAGGCATAAAATGAATAACACACATTTGTTGACTCTCTCTTCACTTAAAAGACACATGTCAATTCTCCTATCATTTTCAAACGTGCATAGTTCTACGAAATGATAATTTAAAAAAAAAATTCATCATAATAACAACTTTTTTTTATCTTTAATATGAGTATTATATTGCTATATAAATATTTTAAAAAAAATTAGTGGGTTATTATACATTGTATTATTGGTCGGTCATTGTGTTTTTCAATTGGGTTTTCTATGCATTGTGTTATAGGTTCTAGTCATTGTGTTTTTCAATTGATACTCATATTAAATATAACGATTTAAAGTCATTGTGTAATATGTATTCAATATTGTGCTTTACGTTTCAAATTATTATGTAATATGGATTCATCATTGTGTTTTATGTATTTGATAATTTGTTGTTATTTTAACATTATAATAACATATTAGGATTACACAACGGTGTTGTTAGTATTAAAAAAAAAGTGCATAATAATGAGTAGAAAGACACAATGACGAAAAAAGACACAATAACTTAATTGTTGTTTTAGTTTTATATAGAGTAAGTGCCAAAATCGTTGGTGTGCGATAGGTATAGTATGAAAAAGGTGTTAATTTTTTCAAAGTTTTGTTCACACAATGTTAAGTTTTAAATTTATAAAAATGATTATTATCTTAACTAAACCACACACAAAAAGCAAGTGTACGTATCGTATAAGTAGTAAAGTATAGTTAAGAACCAAGTACCGATCCACGGACACACTTATAGAGTTTTACTACTAAATCGTTGTATTTATTTAACCGGAAGTGAAGATCATTTTGGTTTTGGTTTTGGTTTTGGTTTTAGTTTTAGTAAATGAGTTTTAAGAAAAATATATTAAAAGACAATACTTTTGGGTTTTCATATTTTAAGGTAGAAAGAAGATTAAAGATAAAAGTTTATCATCTTGGTTAAAACTCCTCTTAACTTGGTTTAATAGTTGATTAGTATACATGTGATTTTGAGCATGATATGGTGATTAAATGTGAGAATAACATCGTTAGTCACGTTATTCCATGATATTTAAAGAAATGGATAACTCTTAGACCCATTTTACTAAAACATCATTTTATGTAAGCAAGTGGTTTTTGATAAAGATAAGTTAACTCACTTTAAAGATGAGACAATCTCTTAAATTATTAAATGAATTGTCCTTGATACTTTAGTAAAATAACCCTTGTATTATGCTTAAAATATCAATTAAGATTAGTTGAGTCTTAAAAGATTAATCTTGAATTACCAAGTATTAATCCGCACAACTCTTGAACAATTATAGAACTCATGTAATAACCACCCAAGAGTTGATTTAGATTGGTTATGTTGCACACTCACTTAACGAGTAATTAACCAATCTTAGTTGATGAACATAACCAATCCGTTTTCACAACATTATTGATAATTCTCATTCTTAAATGGTCAATCACTATTAATATTTCATTTGGTCCATGTCAATATTAATATTCATGTTTTTTTCCCAACCAAGCCCTTACTGGAATGGTGATATCTCGACTTATCATAAAGCTTGGAATCTTGGTGGCTCTTTAAAAGTTTATTAAGTTATTCCCCAAACCCTCACAAGAGTGGCAGTTCCCCGGCTTATCGTCAAGCTCGGCATTTGGGGGTTAATTTTAAATATTCTTAATTTATCAACCAAGTCCTCACAAGAATAACGATTTATCGACTTATCATCAAGTTCAGGGTCTTGGTGTCTATTTTAAGGTTCACCAAGGCTTCGCAAGATTAGAAATTTCTCGGTTTATGTAACATCTTGTTTTATAGTAAAAATAAAAATATATGAAACTTATACTGTATATATTAAACGAGTACCTGACGAGTAATATGACTATTTGAAACATGAGGTATCTAGATGAGTATTTAGTGTTATGAGAAAATCGAACGCTATAAAATATATTATATTTTGGCCCTGCTCCGTTTTTAATAAAACTTAGGTCAAAACAAAGAGAAAAATTAATTTGTCTTAATGGCATATTTGTAACTTTATAACGCATTATATTTTAAACGTTATAAAAGAAAAACGAGATTTAAGCTAGATTAATTGTATATTAAAATAATAACAAATATTGTGATAACAATGATTTCAAGGTGGACTTGCTGGACGCCATATACTTCGAATATTATTATTATTATTATTATTATTTATTATTTTATTTAAGTAAATTAACAAGAAAGGCGGTTAACTATTGCTATAAATGAAAGGAAATCACTTTCATATTACGTAAACATTCCGAGTTCTCTAATGGAGCCATTAAGGTACTTATTTCTTTCTTTTTCTTTTTATTTATTTAATATTATAGAATAATAAAATAATTAGTTATAGAATATAATAGCATGAGTAATTAGGGACCTCAAATGTAACTCGTAGATAGAAATTATGCACCTTTCAATACTTTAATAATAAATTACCAAGAGATGTCAGGATAGCAACCCGCTAGAGTAGGGTGTATGACCATAACATAACTTGTCTAGTATGTGCACAACTGGCTTTGTGGTATGGTATGACCACTTTGGTCATAAACTGTTAAGATGAACCATGAATTGTAAATTGATGGGTATGGTGGTTAACCATAACACTATGTGGACTTGAATAGTTGTGCATATTAATGACAACTGTTGTGCAAAGGGTCTATGAGTACTAAAACATTATATATATATATATATAAGTAACCTAGTTTGTTAAATTATAGATTCAAGTTAAAGTGGGGTTAGCCAGTGTAGCTGAAGAAAGTCTGTTCAGGTGAGTTATTTAAACTATTTTCAAAACTCTGATACATGCTCATAAAACTGTTAGGACTGTGATTGATCTTGTATTTGCATGGCACATATGGTGTGGCACCCAAAGTGTTATATATATTATAATGATCATTATATTTTCCCGAGGGGACATGCACTTTATACAGCAGCAGACGTGCGTAAAGTCTGTATGTGCTAATATATGATGCTGACTCGGCTTTAACGTGAAGCGGGCGGGTTATAATTATGGCATGACATGCAATGAGCTCATACTTGATCCATAAAATTGGTTTAGTATCAGTTTATTAAATATGTTAGTTTATGTGACTCACCAGCTTGTGCTGACGTATTTTTACCCGGGCATGTATTACAGGTTGATAAATAAGGGCATGGAGATTAACTTCTATACGTTGGAAGAGTTCAGATGTTTTATTCGGTTATCGTTACATTTTCTAGTAAGTGTAATCGTTAGATATAACAAATACTTTAGTTTTTTTTTATATAAGATTACGGTTCCGCTGTAAGTCTATGCTGACTGGGCACTGTAAGTGCCCCATCCTGGGTGGGGTGTGACAGTTTATCGTCAAGCTTAGCACTTGGGGTATCTTTTAAGAGTGTTGTAACATTCCTCATCAAGTGATAATTGCAACACAACCATTAGTTATTATAATCGATCACATGTTTTACTATCATTATTAAACTTTAATTAAGATTCATTATAAACTAAGATGATACTATGGAAGTTTAGCCACTAATAGACATAATGATAATTATCAAAGTAATAGATACAAACATGATCAAATTGAAACAATCTAACCGATTTGGATGACTAATCTTTGATGCTAATAACTTCTCTCAAAAGCTTAATATTCTTTATATTCAAGGGTTGGATTGATGGGATTGATTCCCTTATTAATGGTGGTGAAATGAAGTGGTTGGAGAGTATTGAATGCTCCTCCAAGGGACGTTCAAGTCTATTAAATGAAGGAGAAGAGCATTCAATTTTATAGGATGATCAGACCATCAAGGCACGACCGTGTCGCCATTTTTGTCCAATTGCATTAATTGTCCATGTCAGATCCTACAGCTCAGGGTCACACGGTCGTGTTAAGCAAGGCACGACCATGTTGAGTTCCACAACAGTCTAAACTACTCCTATTTGGTCATGTTCTCTTGTACTGAAGGTATGGCCGTGTTTTGGGAAGGCATGGCCGTGTTTTGCTTCTAAACCTTCTATTTTGTCATTTCTTATTGCTTTTGATAACATGGGGTGTGTCTTACTTAACATGGCCATGTCTTTATTTCCCAATTTTTGTTTTTACTTCATATGCTCTTGGCATGGTCATGTCTTGATTCACCATGGGGTGTGTTGAGTTAGTTTTCACTGTTTATCTCCGCTTTTCTTTGTATTTCAGATTGTTTATTCCTTAGGACTATATTTACCTATAGATAGAATTTATAAACATTAGTGTTTATTTATTCTAGTATAGTTGCCGAAATTACGCTTATTTGGAGATATTTTTGTGCTGAAAATATGTATAAGTTCTTATACATCGAATCTCCCCACACTTGAACCTTGCTTGTCCTCAAGCAAGCTTTAAACAAATTCTTCGAAACAACACGTCAACCGAAGCTAAACTTCCCGAGAAATTTCAGAAAGTCCCGGTAATCCATAAGAGCAAAATGTGTTAGTATATGATTCGTAAAACTACGGTTTGCTTTTATGAGCTTCATCTTATGAAAAACGTCACGTGCTCGCAATGTTCACACACACTCGGCTTTATGTCTAGACATACACGTAATGTTGTATGTATAAACACTCTTAGACAAGATACGACTTACATAAAATATATTCTTGTCGAGAGCTCAATTCTCCACCCACCTTGTGAATCGCTACATGCGTCAAAAGACATTATATTTCCAAAGGTTTTGGTATGTGGGTGATAGGTTTTGTTGGGTATTTTGGCAAAGGTATTTGAGAGGGTACGACTAATCGAGCTTCGTTTTCAATATTTTCTTCTTTTTCTTGTCCTTGTTCCATTCTTCGTCCCAAAGTTTGGTGAATCAGCAAAGTTTGTTTTTTTCCCTTACAATCATAATGACTCTTTTAAGGTCAGATCCTTAAGACCGGTTTTATCCAAGATGTGGATTAGCTCCTTCTCAATTCTATGTTGAACATAACTCCCAAATCTAATGGATCTATCAGCTTTGAGCCTAATAGCTCCCACCCTCAATAGTTCAGTTATTCGTATTGGGATTGGGTTTGACTTCCTCTACATCTTCCTTCGTGGAACCAATTTTCGTAGCTTAAACATCTTTCATATCTTTTTGCTCATATTTTCATCGTGCTTTAGGAAATCCCTCAAAATGGTGGCCTTTGTTCCTCTTGGCACCACTTTTTCCTCACGTCATTGCTAAACATAAAAATTATACCCCTAAGTTCTAGAGGCCTCATAGGTTTTGCGAATTGTATGCAGCAGAGTAGATTGAAATCGAAAGAATGCATTCCAGTTCTTTAGGGTCTGCCGGTAAGACACAAATGCTGAATTCTACCGGTGAAAGGGTTAATTTGGTAGGGTAGGTTTTTGGTTAGGTTTGGTGATATGTGTAGGGTTTATGTGGTGGTTTTTGTGATTTTTGGAAATATATTACCTTTGTTGTTCTGCTACATTTCGTCTAATCTTGAATAAAATTCTCCATACAAGTTCTATTCCGCAAAAAGTACCTGACTCACTTCAAAGTATCCAATATATGAGTACTTTTCTGAATATCTACATGAAGGTTTAATTCTCACAAAAAGAAAAATTGGGTGAAAACGTCATATTTTGCATAAAGTTAATCTCAATATTAAAAACCATATTTTTATTTATATCATATTTTAAAGTATAGGTAATTTTGCTCAAAATTTTCTCGTTGTTTCTTAGTTTCTAGTTTGTTAAAAATATTTAAAAAGCTTAAGGTTTTGTTTCTCCAAAAACAGAATTTTGAATAATTTGTTCAAAATTTCGTTATTTAGACTTGGTTCGGTCAAGTGTAAATCCCCTTCCCACACTTAAATCTCACATTTTTCTCAATGTGAAAAGATTTAAAATAAACGGAATCGAGGCGTAAAAGGAATATAACTTCCCTACGAGCCAAGACGAAATTTTTGTCATTTGTTGTCTTCCTGTCGGCTGTTTGGAAGTTCTGGTACTAAACAAATCCGACATGCATAAAATCTACAACCACAACCACAAACATAATACACAAAATATATAAAGACCCAAAATAGGTATGTGACTATAATTACCCATGCCGCCCTATAAGCGGGCAACCTACATAATAATATTGTCATAAAACATCCACACCAAGCAACGGAAATGAATATTGTTCAAGTAGTGTGGGGAGAAGTGGTCAACCATGTCATGGGTACTACGAGGTCATACCACACCTAATGGTCCTCTAGGGGGCAGTGCATATTCATCTGTTCACTCATGTATCTTATCTCTCCATCAATATGGTTAAATTGGGTGGTCATGAGATGGTGCAGGCCCGCAAGGAGTACGGGTCAGGCTGTGATGGGCTTGCACTAAAGTCGGTATGTGGAGTGTCGGGATGAAGGCGTGTACGGCGTACTTGAGCTATCGTTATCCTCATCAACAGGAGCCTTTGATCCCAAATCCTGCCATGGGTATCCACAAACCGAAAGCTCCCTGTTCCCGGAACTCGTACCACCAACTCCATAGTCATGCATATCTAGATATCAAAGGGAATCGGCTCTGGTCCCTTGGTACCCTGAGGATTTAACCTGTATACCTCATGAAGCCTAACAATCCAACCTCCCCTAAACATCTTTGTTTCATTGACCTTTGCACATTTTCACCACATCTTGCATAGCATGTAGACAATGTTACAGTTGAATCCCGTTTTCATGAAATAGAGGACCTGCAGATCCCTAAGGCTAATGACCCATGTACTCTCACCGCGGGATGTCATGGTGTGGCTAAAGATACAATGGATGTACCTAAACAGTGGATCCCACAACTCAATACTCTTGGAAACACTCGGATTATACACTGCCTCTGGGTTACATGTCAATAATATCCATGCATCCGCTTCCTTAGTTTTATCAGTTGTCTGTCTCCTCTCTCTTCTCTCTTCACCATCAAATGAGTAGCCTGACGTAAGCCACATCTCTGTCTGGATCTCAACATACATGTAAGTTCCCAAACACACACCTAACTCTGTGAACGAGGTCCTAACCTACCGACTTCCTAGCCTAAAGGTAACCATGTCCTCCTCAAAGTGATCTCCTAGGTATATTGGGTTTTCTTTGAGTTTGAACGAAGCTAGGAACTCTATTGTCAGTTCCCTATATGATTTTGTTTGATTACTCCGGAAGCGCTGCCACGGTCCACAAGTTATTTTCTTATACCTTTCATATTGATTCACCTTCCTAAGTGTTTCCTTACACGCATAGTAGTGTGGGTCTTCCATCATTGAGTTCATTATCTCGACTTTTTCACTAGCCTATATATTCCTTCGTGAAGTACTCGCAAACCGTAAAAATGGTTGATGTATCTCATGAAACTCATCATCGTCATATCCGGCCATCATAAATAATGAAAACGAGTCAAGAATATGGATTTGAGAATTTAAAATTTGGTTCCAGAAGCAAGGCATGACCGTGCCTTGGAAGGCATGACCCGTGGTGAGTTTGGGCGAATTTTGGTTGACTTTCCGGTTGACCACGGTTGTTCTTGGTGAAACACGACCCGTGTTTTGCACAAATTCGGAGTTATGAAGTCTCGAACATGTGTATCAACCTGATTCATCAAACTTATCAAACGGTTTTGGACATGGGTCGGTCACTAGGGTTGAACTCGACCCGAACCAAAAGTTAACCAAAATTGGACTTAAAATCATGTTTAAACTAACTTTTATTCAACTTTATCAAACCAATTAATCTTTTAAATCATGTAAACTAAGTTTAGACCTGTAATTAGTCCTAATCTAACCCGATTTGAAGGTGAACTGGGTCTAATATATCCCTAGAACGAGATTGAAACGAATAATTTGACATACCTTGATGATTGAAACAAGAAATCGGTGGAATAATGGCCGGAAAATCGCCCGAAGTCGCCTAGGGTTTGAAAGGGTGCGGTTAAAAGTTAATAAGGTTGATTTTCAAGATCTAAAAACCATTAGACATGCACGGCACAGCCATGGTCAGCAAGGCATGGTCGTGCTGAGCCGGTCTGCTTCAGTTTTTTGGTTATTTAACCATTTTCGTAACCCGCGATTTGTTTCACGACCACTTTGGAATATACGAGTTAGGTATGCCAATTTAAAAACATAAAATGAAATTTCATTGATTCGGAATACGAATACACGAACGTTAAAACAAAGGAAACGAAGAATACAGGTGATAAACGACTAGAATCCTAAATCTATTGGAAACTATTTGAAAAATCTCGGTCCTCCTCCGAACAAGGTCTGCATGTGGGCAAGTCCTGACTTGAAGTTGGTTTGGGTTCCCTCTCGGCTTGGTTTCGGTTAAAACAAGTGAGCTCGTCTATTAGCCGCTCGAGGTTGTATTCTAGCTTCGCCATCCTTCGGTCCACATGATTATGTTCGAAACATAGTGTTTCAACCTTATCATGCAGCTCTTGGTTTCTTTACCCCGTCGCCACGTTTATCTTACCAACTCGTCAACTCTCTCGCATAAACACATTAATTCCCTAACTAAATCTATAAGCACCTCTCATTGTCTTCCGTAACATGGCCTCCATCATCTCCCCTCCATTGTTATTTCTTGATGGAAATGTGTGAAAAGGGGTATGCCAAAAGAATGGGATGTAATAGCCATTTATAGCCACATAAGAGGGAAAAACATGGCCATGGTGACATAAGCACGGCCATGTTTTCCTTATAACATAATTTCAACTTCATTTCATTATAAGTTCTAAGATTAAATTACTTGCCCTAAAAACACATAAAACATCACACGAAAAAAAAAAATAATAAAACAACAGATAATCGGGTTAAGCCCGATAAATCCTAACAACTAGTCTTTAGCACAATCCCTTGAATCATTAACGAACATATCATAATAAATGGAAGAAAGGGTCTCCAAAATCTCCTCCGGAGATGTTTATGCCAAAACTGCCATCGCCACCGAAAGGGGGGGGGGGGTAGAGAACCCCAACCGAATGGTCTGAATTTGTATATGCTCATTAATGTCACGAAGCTCGACTTTCATTTCTTCCATTATTTCCGTCAAAGCTAGGACTCATTGTTCATTGAGAATGAGAATGTCCATGAGATTTTTTGTCATTTCCTGGAGTTGAAGGATCATATTCGGGTTCATGTTTTTCTTCTTAGGTGGTGTGACGGCAGGGTTTCCGGCAATAGGATGTTCCATCGGCATCTCAGGAGGCTGTTTAGTTTAGAGAAGTGTCGCTAGAAGTTCTGCAAAACTCTCAAGGAGGTGATACAAATTTATAATTTGGCATGTCATCTCAGCACGGTCGTGCCTTGCAAGGCAGGAAGCCATATTGACATGTTTTCTATGAAACAGGATAGTCTAAGCCGGAAACAATACCAGAAACGATCACTGTAAGGAATTTGTACTGGGCACAACCGTCCCTTCTTAGATATATATGATTAGGATCATGTGAGAACCATTTTAAAATTGAGAACTTTAAGAACCCTTTTGGACCACAAAAAAAACACTTTATAAGAAAATTAAAAAAAAATTATAAAACAAAAAAACATGAAAATAAAAAAGTAAAAAAATCAAAAATCTTTATTTTTCATCCCTGTTTTATAAAAAAATAAAAAAAATTATCGGTTTAGCAAAAATATACATATATGTAAATTACTTATTTTTTAATTTTATACATGTTATTCTTTGTACACATATGTACAATTAATATAAATGATAATATACAAATGTGTAAATTATGTAAATTGATATTAAATAAAAATATACATATGTGTATAGTTATGGTTTTTTTTATAAAATTGGGATGAAAAATAATTTTTTTTTGTTTTTTTACCTGTTTTATAAATAAATAAAAAAAATTATCGATTTAGCAAAAATATACATATATGTAAATTACTTATTTTTTTAATTTTATTCATGTTATTCTTTGTACACATATGTACAATTAAGATAAATGATAATGTATAAGTGTGTAAATTATGTAAATTGATATTAAATAAAAATATACATATGTGCATATTATGGTTTTTTTATGAAATCGAGTAGAAAAATAATTTTCTTTTGTTTTTTTACTTTTATAATTTTTTTGTTTTTTTTTTGTTTTATATATTTTTTTAAGATGTTTTTGTGGCCCAAAATGGTACTCAAAGTTCTCAATTTTAAAAAGTTCTCTTAGGATCCTCACACACACACACACACACATTAGCTTGACTCCCGATTTTGCCAATTTAGTTCATGGAACAGAGGCGAAGTACCTCCATTGTGGTTTCTATGGTTTTCCTAAGTAAAGTTTAAGTCTATTACCGTTTACCTGAAAGCTATGTTCATCCTTTCGAGCAAGTTCAACGACTCCATAACCAAAAACTTCCTTAACTGTAAAAGGACCGGACCATATGGATTTTAACTTTCCAGGAAATAAGTGAAGGCGAGAGTTATAGAGGAGTACATGGTCGCCTGATTTAAAATGGTTTTCACCTTTTAGCCGTGCGTCATGAAGTCTTTTCATCCTTTCTTTGGAAATCCATGAGTTTTCGTATGCTTGCATCATTAATTTTTCTAGCTCGTGAAGCTGCTTGATTCCTTTTCTCCAGCGAATTTCATATCAAGATTAGCAGTTTTAAGTGCCCAATATGCTTTATGTTTGAGTTCAATGGGAAGATGACACGCCGTTTTGTACACCAATTTGAATGGTGTTGTGCCTATAAGAGTCTTGTATGCAGTGCGGAAAGCCCACAGAGCGTCGTCCAATTTCTCAGACCAGTCTCTGCGATTATAACTCACATTTTTCTCAAGATTCTTTTGATACCCCGATTCGTAATTTCCACTTGACCACTTGTTTGCGAGTGCAACGATTCGTGATGAACTCCGTATCTGGCCAGTGCTTTCTCCATTGCGTATTACAGAAGTATGTTCACCAATCGCTTAGAAGTGCCCCGGGAATACCAAAACAAAAGAATAATTTCTTCAAAAACTAGACTACCATCCTAGCATCATTGGTGGGTAAAGATTGGGCTTCGACCCATTTTGATACGTAGTCTACTGAAACTAGGATGTAGTGATGACCAAATGATGTTGGAAATGGTCCTATAAAATTGATGCCCCAAATGTCAAATATTTCACAGACCTGGATTGGCCTTAGTAACATTTCATATTGGAATGACATATTGTTGACACGTTGGCATGCATCACATGAACAAACTATTTCATTTGATTCTCAGTAGATCGTAGGCCAATAGAAGCTAGTGTCAAATACTTTTTTGCAGTTGCCGATGCTCCATGATGGCCTCCTGACATTGTTTTAGGATCTTGTGTGCTTCATCCCTATATACACATCTTCGAATAATATTATTAGCTCTTTTGAGGAATAAGTATGGATCTTCCCAGAAGTAATATTTTACATTCGAAAAGAATTCTTCCTTTTTTGATACGTCATTCCATTGAGAACGATTCGACTAGCTTTGTAGTTTGCGATGTCAGCGAACCAAGGAAGTTTCCTTCATGAGTCTGGATATGCATAAGAAATTCATAGGGAAAATTTTCGCTTATCTTGCTCCCCAATTTTTCTTTTGAAGCTGGGCATTCCAAACAAGAAAGATGATCGGCTGCAACATTTTTAGTACCTTTCTTGACCTTAATTTCGATGTCGAATTCTTATAGAAGTAAAATCCATCGGATCAGACGGGGTTTAGAATCTTGTTTTTTGAACAAATACTTAATCGCCGCATGATCAGTGTAAACTATGGTTTTTGAAAGGAATAGATAAGAATAGAATTTGTCGAAAGCGATGACTACGGCCAAAATCTCTTTCTTGGTAGTTGTGCAATTCTCTTGAGCATCATTGGGTGTCTTCCTGGCGTAGTAGATTGGATGAAAATGCTTATATTTTATTTGTCCTAAGACTGCTTCAACTACAAAATAACTTGCATCGCACTTAAGTTCGAATGGTAGTGTCCAGTCTTGGCTACCATGATTGGAGCGTCAATGAGCTTGTTCTTCAGAATTTTGAATGCATCCAAACACTCTTCAGAGAATATGAATGGAGCATATTTTTCAAGAAGTTGTGTCATTGGTCGGGCTATCTTTGAAAATTCTTTAATGAAACGGCAATTTAAACCTGCATGGCCTAGAAAACTTCGAATTGCTTTAACAGATGTAGGTTATGGAAGTTTGGAAATAGTTTCTACTTTGGCTCTGTCCACTTCTAATCCAGCTTTAGATATCTTGTGTCTGAGAACGATGCATTCTTTAACCATAAAGTGACATTTTCCCAATTTAAGACAAGATTGGTTTCCTCACATCTTGTTAACATCCTTTTCAGGTTTTCAAGACATATATTGAAGGAGTAGCCAAAGACGGAGAAATCGTCCATGAAGACTTCCATTGAATCTTCAATCATGTCGTGAAATATAGCTACCATGCAATGTTGAAAGGTAGATAGAGCATTACGCAGTCCAAAGGGCATTTGTCGGTATGCAAATGTGCCATAGGGACATGTGAATGTTGTCTTCTCTTGATCTTCACTAGATATCAAAATTTGAAAATAACCAGAGAATCCATCAAGGAAACAATAGTACATCTTTCCTGATAGAGGTTCGAGCATCTGACCAATGAACAAGAAAGGAAAGTGATCTTTCCTGGTGGCATCATTGAGTTAGCGATAATCGATGCAAACTCGCCATCCCGTAACGGTTTTCATATGAATCAGATTGTTCTTGTCATTGGTGAAGACCGTCATTCCTCACTTCTTCGGGACTACTTGGACATGACTTACCCAAGGAGAGATGTGGGGTAAATCAATCCAGCATCAAGTGGTTTGAGTACTTCCTTTTTCACCACGTCTTGCATATTCGGATTTAGTCATCTCCGGTGCTGCACTGCAGGTTTGAAGTGTTCTTCCATTAGAATAATGTGAGTGCAAAATGACGGGCTGATGCCTTTGATGTCCGTAGTTTTCTAAGTGATGGCTTTCTTGTCAGATTTAAAAACATCTAGAGGTTTTTCTTTTTCATCGCTTGAGAGATCGGAGGAAATGATAACATGCAATTGAGATTTTCCTTCGAGGAAAGCATACTCTAAGTGTTTGGGTAATTCCTTAAGCTCTAAAGTAGGTGGATCTTCAACAGAAGGTTTGGATTTAGGTTCTAGATCTCTATCTACTTCCTCAATCAGTTAGCTTAATTAAAACTTTCGCGGAATAAATAAAACTTCAATCATTCGTTACAAAACATTCAAACTTGTCTTTAAAAACATAACATAAAGCATCTTATTTAATATCATGACAAATCTTTCTACAGATGCCAGCTTCTTCAGATCCTACCATGTGTCCCCCTCAAGCTAACTGCTTCAGTATATTAACCTGCGTGCGTACTAAAAGTCAGCCACACTGAGTGACATACAATACATTCACATAATTACTCATACGCATCCGTAAATACATATTACTTACTTAACCTGCTTATCTTTCTTTCATACATACATAACTATTTACTTTCTTTCTTTCTTCGTTTCATTCTTTCTTTCTTTCTTTCATTCTTTCAAATTTTATCTTGCTTTACATACATACTTATACGTTTTAAAGAGCCTTTCGCCCTATAACCTCACATATATTATTAGGGTCTGTCACCCTATAACCTCACATATATTATTAGCATCTGCCACCTTCCTTCACATATATTATTAGGGTCTGCCACCCTCCTACCGTCAATTCATACATACTTTCATTTTCGTTTATATTTATATACTTTCATACATACTCTTAATATTTTCTACATCATTCATATATCACACATACATCATTCATAGACATTCATATATCATACATACATCGTTCATAAACATATACATAGCATACACTTACCACTGAAGGTAAGTGTATTAACTAATCACATCGAGTATACACACAGGCGCGAAAACATAACAAGGAAGTGCGGCTAGAAACTCACTTGAGCTCGGTTCCTTTCCAAGTTAATGGTAACTCCTCTTTCTAATTCGGCGCGACTAACTGTATAACAATTACATGTATCAATTAACTACTTCTAACTATATCAAACTTAAAAGTTATGGTAACCCCTAGCTACGGGGGGTTCAGGGGCAGCTTCCCCTAGCAGGGTCCAAGGGGCAGAGCCCCTGGCTGGGGTCGAGATTCCAGGTGAGCTTGGAAAAATTTATTTTCATTAACGGTCCTTAACAAAATTTTCATTAAAATTCTTAAATGATTATCTTCTTCGCTATCCCATCGTTGTGACAAATGGTCTCTGGTTAAGCATCATTCGTTATCCCATTCGTTATGACGAATAGTTAGATTTGAGACGAATGAGTGCATAACGAATGCCTAAGGCCATTCGTGCTTCTATAAGAGGAATGAGGGCTCATTCGTTACAAGTGCATGCAAGTGTATTTTATAGCGAATGAACTGATTCGCTGTCTTATCATAGCGAATGGGTAGATAACGAATGACGAATGCCATTCATAGTTCTGTAAGATGAATGAGAGGTTCATTCGTTACAAGACACGTGATTGTATCTTATTCGTTAGGACTGTTTAACGAATGACCAGCGATCCGTTTGATATAACGAATGAGCATCGGTCCTTATCCAATCTTGACCTGATTCGTCAAAGTCAAAATTGATATGAACTTTAAACAGTCAACAGGCATCCGGTTTACAATTAACCCACGAATCTTGATGAAACAACACAAATCTGATATCGTTTGATTCGTATACCCAGCGCCTACAAACCCCAATAAACTAAACACTTAACCAACATGTTTTAAGGGTGCGTTTAATTGATATGTACATACGGCTCTTCGTTTGATTAATTAACCTATCTAATGTTAATGAATTTCAACAAGGATCATCCGTTTTGGTTAGATTTTACCTATTGAATATCATTCAATCAAAAAGGAATTGATTTCAAGGGTTTCTTTTGATATAAACTAGATGAACGAGCCAAGCATAAACGAACTAGCTTTTCACTATAAAACGTACCTTTAGACGAGTCGGTTTACGAACACGATCTGATCTTGGTGCAGGTCTTGCTCGCCAAGATGCTCTACACCAACAAGTTCGGGTTTTTGCCTTCGGATCTTAGGTCCGAGATATTTGGTAGTGTTTGTGTGTGTTTTTTTAGAGTGATTGGAGGCTAAGGATAAGAATGAGAGATTTAGGGTTTTAGGAGGTTTAAGGGGTTTATATACCCTTAAGCCCATGGACCTAAGGCCCATCACCATCCCTTATTCCATCTTTTAAGGTCCAAGCCCACACTCTAATATTTCATTTAATCTTGACTATATATAAACACACCCGTAAGTAAACACAATTTCTTTTATTTAATATTATCAAAAGCAGGGTGTTACAAGTCTTCCCTCCTTAAAGAGGTTTAACTATTACCTAAATAAATCTAGGTAAAACTTGCGCATCTCTTCTTCAGCTTCCGAAGTGGGATGCTTCCATATCACTTTTACCAATGGGATAACTTTATGACGAAGCTGCTTTTCCTTGCGGTCAACGATCTCTACAGGCTGCTTAATATAATTTAGCTGTTCATCAACCTCAATGTCTACTAATGGCACGTGAGAAGTGTCGTCAGCTAGACATTTTCTCAAATAAGAAACATGGAAGGTAGAGTGAATTCCTTTTAATTCTTCAGAAAAATCCAGTTTGTAAGCCACTTCTCCCACACGATCGATGATCTTAAACGGTCCAATATACCTTGGGCTTATCTTTCCTCTCTTCCTAAAACAGATAATTCCTTTCCAAGGCGAGACCTTGAGCATCACATTGTCACCAACATTAAACTCGATCGGTCGTCACCGCTTATCAGCATACGACTTTTGACGGTCTTGAGCATCTTTCGTCCTTACCTTGATCTGATCAAACCTTGACGAGGTTTCTTGCACAACTTCTAGGCCGTTCTACCACTTCTTAGAGTTATGGAATTGGCTAGAGCGTTAGGATTGGTAATGGTGTTTCTAGGGAGTCCTCCGGGCGGTCGCTCAAACTGTAGCTAGGCTAAATGACCTACTTGGTTTTCGATGTTGTCAGGTCCCAGATTACAGCTGGATCTTACTTAATCATGTCATAACTCACACAGATTGATGTGTCGACAAGGGAGTTAATGACGGGTTGCTATATTTAGAAAGATTACTGTTTGTTAAAGGCGGAATCAATAACAAACATGATAGTTGCAATTAATAATCAGAGGTAGATAACACAAACAAGATTCACTCAAAAGATTTCCATTTATATAATTTTCATCATACAAAGTGGATAATCGATTTAGGGTTTCTTTTAGGAAAACGGCAGTAACTCAATAAATATTATCGTATTTAGCCGTCTATTTTTCCGTGTTGTGTCTCTTTCCCTCTATCTTCAAGTGTGCCCTAATTATGTGCTTTTATAGGCCTGACACCCTTGGACAGCTGTCATTCCTTCTAGAAACCCTAAATACAACGTACATAATCAAATTACATATTCAAAATAATCTAAGTGTAAAACAAGTCTTCCGGGTAGGCTTTGCATCAATCTTCATTTTCCGAGTACGCTGTGTACTTTGCCACCCTTCAGGACTTGGTAACATAGAAGTGTGTCCGGGATCAGTTTCCGGGTAGACTTTACTTGAAGAGTATTTTACCAAGTAAAATACTCACCGGGTAGACTTCAATCTTCTTGACTTTGCTAGACTTTGCCCGACAAACTCTTACGAGCAACCTTGTTCTTCAAAGATCCATTTCAACTCTTTGCTACAAAATAACTTATTAGCAAAGTGTACTCGGGAGTACTGTTCCTTGCTTGAGTTGAACCTTGCCCGATATTAATTAAAGATATTCTTTTAGATCATCAAGCTTGTTCGAACCAATATTATTAATGAATACCTTGCCCGGTCTTCCAATCACTTGGCTTCATGGACTTGGTTAACCAAAAGCTTACTTGGGAGTGAACTTTACTTGGCTATGAAGAACATACTTGCTTGATAAAGTGAACCTTGCCCGGATTTACATAAACTAGTGAACCTTGCCCGGTAATACACTAATTTGCAAACCCTGTTCGGATATCCACTAAAGAAGACTACTTGAAGATAACCTTGCCCGATAGACAAAATATCGTACCCGGCTAAGTAAAACCTTGCTCGGATGTCTAAGGTGTGCCCGGATCCATACTTAGCGAATTCTGAGGAGGTTGAGAAGATTCCAATCTTCCATGTACTTCATTTTGGTCAAATATTTGACTCAACAACTTCCCCTTAGGTCAATTGTTTGACTCAACAATCTCCCCTTAGATTGGAACACCTCAGCTGACCCAAAACATTTCTACGGTTACTTACACTTAGTCAAAATACACATCAAATCAAAAGTCAAATTACATATTCAAATAACATAAACAAATTACATATTCAAAAACTGTCCGAAGACATTACAAAACAAAGCCTAAGCTAAAAATTCTTCAATTTAGCCAAAGGTACTTGTTTAGGCATGGAAAGTCCAACTTTTCTTGCTCTCTCAAGAATCTTAGCAACTCTGATTGCTAAGCACTTGTAGGCCTTTGCCTTTCCTTACAATCAGTGAGATACAGTGCTGCAATCACAGTCAATTGCCATAGATTGGATTTTCTGAAGTTATTTTTAGAGAAGATCTTCACAATCTCTCCATTTTCCATCATAACATTCAGATGTTCAGTCATGGAGTCATAGAATACTCCACTTGGCATAACATTGTGGTTGACTGAAGGGTGTTTGGATTTTACTGCAATCTTGACAAAGGGTTTATCCATCTTCAAGTGCATCTGCTTTGGTTTTTCTTGAGTAGTCACATACATCTTCCTATTCTTTGTACTGTTCTGTTTTGAGAGCAAGGATGTTGTCTGTTTGCAGAATTCCTCTACTTTGGATTTCCCCTTCATTGTCATCCTTGATAGATCAACCATCTTTTTGGATATTCTTTTGTTCTTACCAACTATAAACTGGGCAGCTCCCTTCTTCATGTTTAACTGCTGTCCTTTCATTTTCTTGAAGTTGCTCAAAATCTCTTTTCTTTTCATGACTTTTACAGAATCAAAAGGAATTCCATTTTTAACCAAAAATGTTGGTTTACCACCATATTTTCTCAAGAAATTTTGAGTGTTCATTTCTTCTTCCAATTCATCTTTCATTTTGTCTTGAACAGTCTCTTCGTTCAATGTTTTTGAAATTTTATTAATAACAGTGTCTAGTTTCTCTTTTACCTCTATCTCTGGTTCTTCTTGTTTAATCAGCTTGAGCAGAGATACTAACACACCATTTGGAATTTCCTCATCATTTATGCAACTTTCAATCAATTCTTGAGGAACTTCTTTATGCTCTTCATAGTTTGATTTATCCCTTAATTCCTTACTGTCTTCAAATAGCTTTATCAGACTCTCTTGTTCTTCAAAATCTTTGTCAGTCAGCGTTTGACAAAGAAGTTCTTTGTCATAAATTTCTGTCATTCTTTGCACATAGACCATTTTGGCTTCTAATTTAGATTCATCAAGGTCTAAGTCCATTGTATTCTCTTGAAGATTGAAAGTCTGAATCTTATCATCTTCTAGAGCAATTTCTTTCCATTTTGATTTCTTTCTTTCCTCAAGAACTTTCTTTTCATCTTCTGGAACATTGTCAGTTTCATCATCTGAACTGTTTTCTTCATAAATAGAAAGAAGCTTCAATGAATTATCCCCCTGATTCAGTGATTTTTCCCCCTGTTTTGGGGCAGTTGAGGTCTTCTCAACCTCAGACATTAGGGTTTGAACTCTTTGTAGTGCCTTTTTCAGTTCTTCAGAAAGACGATGTTTGTAGGAATTGAAATTACTTGAAGTTGGATCCATCTCTGATTCTCTGTTAAGCAATGAACACACAATTGTCAGTTAGATTTATAGGTAAGTGTAATTATGATAAATAAAGATTAAGGCATAAAGAATATTTCGATTCAAACCGTTGTCTTGAATGATATTGAAATCTGCACAAAATAGAAATGTGAGTTACTCTTGAAATATGAATTTTCAATTTTGAACAACATATGCAGGTCTCCTTTTAATGGGAGTTAAGACAAATGTAAAGTACATCTCTGCAACTTTTGGCATAAAAGCTGTAGATAAAGCTCTTTGGTAAAGTAAGAAACTTAAAAAGTGTTTTGTCTTTTAGCTCATAAATTCCTTATCTACTTAAGGAATGGTTGCTTTGGAATATATCCAGAAATGGTAAAGTATTTAAAGTAATTCTTGAAATAAATTTAAGTAAAATGAATGAAGTTAACCTGAAATACCTGATTTCTTGAGAAATTAATCACAATGCAAATAATCAAGTATATGACATCAAATAAACATCCTTGCTAGGAATCAATTAAGATCCCCATATACATTTTGTGAATTCAAATTAAATGACTTAATCTAGCATAAACCCTAATGAAATAAGAATCATAATCAAACAGTCATACTCAAAACATATACATTCAAGCATACTTGGAAATACAGTGTGCCCGAGCAACCTTTTGGATGTATAGTGTGCCCGAACAACCTTCTTATGCAAAGTATACCCTAATAACCTTCCTTGAATACAACGTGTGCTCGGAAGAGAACTTCTAGCAGACAGTGTACTCGGAAAGTCAAGTTTTGAAATTACCAAGTATATTGAGGGAACAAAAATGTACCCAGAATATAAAGTGTGCCCGGAAAACAAAGTTTACCCGAAAACACTTGTAATTTCAAAGAAATCATAAACAAATATTACAGAGCATGCTATATAAATGAGATTAAACACATAAAATAGCTTGCCCGAAACACCAAAGTTAGCAATAAGCTTACTAGGAAACACATATTCAATCATCAGGTATGCCCTTACCCAAGGGATTTCAACAGATCAAACAATACCCGAAAATGACAAACTTAAATAACAATATCTAAGCGTGCCCGGAAAGGTTAACAAATCTTTCCTAACAACATATTCACACAAATTACAAAGCTTACTCGGTGTACTAACTTAAGTTCACAATTTGCTTGGAATAACAATCAGTAAAAAAATGCAAAGCTTGCCCGGAATAAGAATTTCTTGTTAAAAGCTAGCTATATCACATAATCATCTCAAGACTTCAAGCTTGCTCGGGAAAATAGTACAACAGTGTACTCTACCCGGAAAGTGTAAAACACTTCAAAGCATGCCCGAAAATCATAGACTTAGTCAAAAATGACTAAGCTTGCCCGGAAAGGTCATAAATCATCAAACCTTACCCGAAATAACATATTCAAACATATTCAACTGTTTTGTGCCCGGAAAGGTTATAAAACATCAAACCTTACCCGAACTTACATATTCAGCCAATTAAAGGCAAAATGCAACACTTTTTGACTTAAACCACTTGTCAAATTTATATCTTTCATTAAAGATCATAGTTTAAGAGCAAATGGTGCATTTAGAGATCAAATTTCAGTTGTGTTTCTCTTCAAAACAGTTTCTTTCTTTAACTGGAAAGATCTCAAGAAAGGGATCATATTAACTAAGTAGCTTTCACAATACTTCACTCTCAGCATTATTATGACAACATAGATAGGTTAACAGCAGGTATAAACTTAACATGAATTTCATCTGTTTGGTGATATGATTATGGTTCAATTTAAGCATAATGCATTAATGGTCAACACTGTGCTATGATGCCTCATATCTCTTCTCAAAGCTTATTTGGCTTTCCCCAGATCACCCCAATTTGACTCCAACCTCCTGTATTTGGTGAAAAACTTGTTTTTGTATGACAGAACTTATTGGATCTTTTTGTATTTTTGATTTTCAAACATATATAGAGGTTGAACGTTGGACTTACTGTTAGTTAACAAGCCTTTCATTCAAGATGAGACAGATTATGTCAACATCTTTGTAGTTCTTAGTTGTAACCCTCTTGTTTGATAAAATATTTAAAACACTTGTCAACTTTTGGTTGATTTATTCATTCTTCCCCTTGTTTTTGATATTTTCTCAAATTTTCTAACACATGTTCCTTGTCATATTTAAAGATGTTTCATTTTTGGTTGACCAAATAACAACAGGCTTGTGTATGACTGGGTAATCACTTTTCTGCCTATCATTTGGAGAGATTTATACTGAGACATGCAAAGACAACTATGTATCTCCACATAAAGATAAGCATATTCATTATGTTTATATCACCTTAGATTTTACATCATCATGGGAAAGCAACCATACATGTTAATGACTATACTATGGTCCTTTTAGCCTATTAATTCCATATGATTGGCTAAGTAGTCAATGTACTATCATTTCCCAAATAAAAACAGTTTAATATTCAATCACCCCAATATCTCTTTATTGGAAGGTAAATGGCTATCCTGTTTGACCAGAAGTGGTCAGCAGGACCAAATATACATGTGAATATATGTCCTTTCAAAGTCAGAACTATTGACATAGTTTTAAGTGAAGGAATAAGAAACAAGTCATAATTGTCCCAAATGCATTCAGTTTTCAGGTCAATGGCTATCCTTTGAATATGTAGAGATTCTAGGACCAAACATACACAAGTGCATGTCCTTCCAACTGGGCAGATGACATAATTTTCAGCAAAAATAACTACTTGAGTCTTTTCTTAAAAAAATCCTTCCTTTTAAGCTTCTTAAAGCTTGAACTGAATATTCTTATCATATCTCTACACCATTAACAACTTGCTCATGTTTTGATCAAAATAAAGTATTTATGCAAAATTCATTAGAAAATTTCATTTTTTACCACTTAATTTTGACATAAAACATATTTTGACATAAAAAGTTGCAGCACATAATCAAATCTTAATCAAACACGATATCATCAAGACAAGTAGACAATACTAACAATCAAATTCTAACCTATCTTAATAACATCAGAAGATCAGATAAAGCACATATTCAAGCAAATAAGCAATGATGTCAGATAAGCTCACAAATGCACAACAACTGATAATCAAACAAGCATATCAATCAGATCAATCATGTCATAACTATGCAATCATTATCAGTTAAAGCACATATCAGTTTAAATATCCAGTAGCATAATCAATAACATACTCAAGCATATTCACATAACATTCAATTTGTGAAACCTCTAAATAAAATAATCAGTTAGCACATAGAGGTACACAACCAGGCACACGTCCTTAATCAGATTTCATCAGAGTTGATCATTCCCAGGGCTTTCAAAAGAAAGTTGAACCTGGTTCTATCAAGTGGTTTGGTGAATAGGTCAGCCAAATTGTCACTTGTATCAACTCTTTGCATTTCAATCAAACCTTTTTCACTACAATCCCTAATGAAGTGATGTCTGATTTCAATGTGCTTAGTTTTAGAATGTTGAACTGGATTCTTAACAGTAAAATATGCAGCAGTATTATCAATAAGAATAGGGGTGTTCAGAAAATTCAAACCATAGTCCAGCATCTGATTTTGAATCCATAGAACTTGTGCACAGCAGGCAGATGCAGCAACATATTCAGCTTCTGTAGTAGAGATTGAAACAGTAGTATGCTTCTTGTATTTCCATGACACTAGCCTTTCACCCAAAAATTGACATCCTCCTGAGGTTGACTTTCTACTCATGTTACATCCATCATAATCAATGTCTGTATATGCAATCAGATCAAAAGATTGGTTCTTTGGATACCAAATTCCTAAGTCTGGTCTTCCCATTAAATATCTGAATATTCTCTTAACAGCATTCATGTGGGATACTTTCGGACTTGATTGAAATCTTGCACACACACATACAGCAAACATGATATCTGGTCTTGTTGCAGTCAGATACATCAGAGATCCAATTTTGGCTCTATATTCATGTTCATCAACAGGCTCCCCCTTTTCATCTGCAATCATCTTTCTTTGGTGTCCATTGGAGTTGAAGCAGTCTTGTACTCATGACAGTTGAACTTGTTCAAGATGTCCTGCACATATTTTATTTGGTGAATGAAGATCCCTTCAGCCTTTTGTTGAACTTGCAATCCAAGAAAGAAGTTCATTTCTCCCAAAGAACTCATGTTGTATTTGGACTTCATTACCCCTTCAAACTCCATGCACATTTGTTCATTTGTAGATCCAAATATAATGTCATCCACATACAATTGTAACAGAAGTAAACCTGATCCCTTTCTTTTGTAGAAGAGTGTCTTGTCAATGGCTCCTCTTTTAAAGCCATTTTCAAGAAGATGGTTTAACAGATCATCATACCAAGCTCTAGGAGCTTGATGTAAACCATAAAGGGTTTGTTTAGTTTATACACCCTGTTTGGATACATTGGGTCCTCAAAACCTGGAGGTTGAGCTACATACACCTCTTCATCAATCTTTCCATTTAGAAATGCAGACTTAACATCAAGCTGGAACACTTTAATGTTCTTTGAGGCAGCATATGCAAGAAAAATCCTGATAGCTTGAAGTCTTGCAACAGGAGCAAAGACTTCCTCAAAGTCTATTCCTTCTTCTTGAAGACATCCCAGTGCTACAAGTCTAGCTTTGTTCTTAATCACCAAACCCCTTTCATCCCTTTTATTTCTAAAAACCCATTTGGTTCCTATTTCATATCTGTCTATTGGCCTATCAACAAGATCCCACACATGTAGGTCTCTGAACTGTGCAAGTTCCTCTTGCATTGCTTCTACCCAACTATTGTCTTTTAGTGCTTGAGCAATGTTCTTTGGCTCTATTTGGGATAGAAAGCAGGAGTACAGACAGATGTTTGCAATTTCAGAATAACTTCTTGTAATTCTTTCATGCAAATGATCTCCAATGATGTTTTCAGAAGGATGATTCTTTTCCACATAAGGAGTTTGTATAATCATATTTGTAGAAAAATTTGTGTCAAGATTTATTTCATTGAGTTCTGGTTCTTCAATGATCAAATCAGTTTCTGCATCATGAAATTCTGGTGCTTCATCATTATGTTGTCCTGAAGTAGATGCACCATTGTTTTCTAAGTTCAATCTTTGAAATAGATTTTGAAATCTTGTTGTAGATGCAGCTTCTTCTCCACTTGCTTGGTTGCTTGTGTCACCCTCATTCTGAACTTGATCATTCTGTACATCTTGATTGTCTTGATTGTTCTCAGTATGATCATGTTCAACATTGTGATTGTTTTCTTGATCAGGTTCACCAGTATCACATGAGGAATTCTTCACAAAAGTATACTCCTTTTCTTTTCTAGCAACATTTTTCCATAATTCTTCCAAGTCCAATGATTTCTTCTTTTTCTCTTCAATTTCACTGGTCTTGTAGAAAGATTCATCAAAGCCTTCAGGATAAATCTTGAAAGACCTTATTAACTTTTCATGATCAAACAGCCATGCTGCACCATCAACTGTATTGAATTAATTCTCACTAAAGATGATGTCAGATGATTCTATAACACTCAAATGGTCTTTCACATATACTCTGTAAGCTTTTGAGTGTGTAGAATATCCAACAAAGAAACAGTCTAGGGATTTTGTTTGAAACTTGTTCAAATAGTCCCTTGTGTTCAGAAGAAAACATTTGCATCCAAAGGGCTTGAAAAACTTAATGTAAGGCTTTCTGTTGTGAAATATTTCATATGGAGTTTTGTTATGCCTTTTGTTGACAAGTACCCTGTTCTGAACATAGCAAGCTGTATTTATGGCTTCAGCCCAAAAAGTGACAGGTAAATTTGCATAAGCTAACATGGTTCTTGCAGCTTCAATCAAGGTTCTATTTCTTCTTTCTGCAACACCATTTTGTTCAGGAGTTCTAGGAGCTGAGAATTGTTGTAGTATTCCTTTCTCTGCACAAAATTCTTGCATAACTCCATTCTTGAACTCAGTACCATTGTCACTTCTCATTATCTTAACTTTCTTATTCAACTTGTTCTCAATCATTGTTACACAACCTTTAATCAACTCTGCAATCTCATCCTTGGTACTTAAGAAATAAACCCAAGTGTATCTTGAATAGTCATCAATGATCACAAGACAATATCTTTTCTTCCCTATACTTGGTACACTCACAGGACCAAAGAGATCCATGTGAAGTAATTCAAGTGCTTGATCAATTGAGTTGATGAGTTTTGGCTTATGAGTAGATTTGTGTTTTTTTCCTTTTTGGCATGAACTACAATGATCTTCCAATTTGAACTCTCTTGTAGGTAAGCCTATGACATGCTCACCTTTAACAAGTCTATTCATGTTCTTCAAGTTCACATGACACAGTTTCCTATGCCACAATTTTGACTCATTTTCAGTGGCTTTGGAAACAAAACATGCACCTCCTCTTGAAATAGCTTCTTTCATATTAATTCATACAAGTTACCATTTCTTGGTGCCATCATCATAATCATTTCAGGTGGAATCACAAATTCAGGTTTTAGAATGAAACAGTGTGAATCATCAAAACTGACTTTGTATCCCTTATCACACATTTGTGATATACTCAGCAGATTGTACCGAAGACCTTCAACATGAAATACATTATCAAATGAGACTTTCCCATTTGTTAAGATTCATTTTCCAACAATCTTTCCACCATTCTCATCACTCCCAAAAGCTACTGGACCTTCATACTTTTCTTCATAATTGACAAGAGATCTCTTGTCACAAGTCATGTACCTAGAACATCCACTATCCATATACCATATGTCATTTAGAGGAGTTGACTGTTTCTGCACATACAAAGAAAATTTGATTAGTTGAGTGATGAAGTGCAAGCCTTATCAACTTGCAGCTCATCAGATTCAGTTTCAGACACAGCTTGGGAAGTGAGTGTTGTTGGTTCAGGATCTTCATGAGTGATTTCTAGATTATCTGAATTATCTGTTTCATAACCACACTCTCTTGGGGTTTTAACTAGTGAGGTTGAGTTCTGATGCTCAGTAGAGTCACTGTCACACTCCTTTATCACATAATCCTTCTTTTCACAGTAATCTCTCACATCAGGAACTTGTTCAACCTTTGTTTCTGTTTTAGGTTTCCAAAGAAAACCTTGTGGTTCAAATCCATGCTTTAACAGAAATTTCTCATCACCAGTGAGTTCTGTTGGTTTCTTTCTAGGATATGCATCTTTTCTTGTTTTCTCACTGCTTAATGATCCTTGAGAACTATCAGATTTGAGATTATCCCTTTTTGGGATTGTTCTCAAGGGTTGAGAGCCCTTCTTATCAGTTTTTACATGCTTCACTGTAGATTTACCCTTGTTAACAGGTTTGTTCACATGTTTCTTTGCTTTCAGTGAATGCCCTTGGCTCTTATTTTCTAGTACTTCCTCTTCACAAACCTTTCCCATACCCAAGTATTTTTCATACTTCATTTTGTAAGCCACAAAGTCTTGTCCATACTTTGTTTCATTTTGGACATGAAAAGGCTTGAATTTGAGTCTTTCATTACATGAGTCTGTATGATGCCCATACTCATCACACTTCTTGCACCAAACCTTTCCTTTGAATATTTCATGTTCTTTTGGTTTCTTGAACCTTTCACTTGGTCTTGGCTCATTGACTCCAATGGTCTTCTTAGATTTTAAACTATCAAAATCAATCGAGAAGGGAACAAATTCAGCTATCCTTATGTCATTTCTTTCCACTTTCCCTTTAACAAAAACAATTTCTCTTATACTCAAGGGTTCTCCCTCAATGTTTTCCCTTTGTCTTGATTTCCTCTTTTCATATTCTTCCATTGTTTCTACTTCTCCAATGTCAAAATCTTCAATGCTTGAGAAAATAGGGTAAACTGGAATAAAGTTTTCAACATTCACATCTTCTTTCACCCTTTTCTTGTTATTCTGCTTTATCCTTTCCAATACTTCTTGGCTTGGAGGCCTTACAGCATTGTAGTTTACTTTCTTCCTTTCACATATGTCGAAGGACACATGTTCTCTATTTTGTTTTGGTTCAACCTGTAGTCCCATATAAAAAAACGGATGGTATAATGACAGGTGGATATTTTGGAAGTTTATCAACTGATTCTGGTTTCTTATATTTTCTTCCTCTTTCAGCAGCTTTAAGTTCCTCTTCAGTAATTTGATTACTCAAATCACTCAAGTCATCTTGATTCAAGTCAATTGACTCAAGGTCATCTTCAGAGACTTGAACTCCAATTGACTTTTCTTCTTTCAGTTCTTTCTTCACAACAAACTCTCCTTCTTCACTCACCTCAACATTCTTGTACAAATCTACAAGTTCTTCTTTGTCTTGAAATACATCTTTGAATTGTTGTAGATATGCATTTCTTTTCTCTTTATCAACTTTTGGCATAAAGTTGTTGTTGAATGGTGGTGGTACTGCTTTGTATTTGTCTTCTTCCTTAACTTGGTTTAGAATTCCACAGATGTTTCCAGTGGAGACTAAGTACTTCAAAAATTCATTGTCAAATTGCAGTTTTGTGTTCAGTAACTTCTCTTCTATAATCATTTTCTTCAATCCATCAATCTCAGTGGTGAATCTTTTTTGAGCTCTGTAACTGTTTACACAGTCTTCCTCCAAACTTTTCATTCTTCCTTCACTTACCAATTCACTTGCCTCATATGCATTGATGATACTTTGTTTCTTAAAACACTCACTTTCTAGCTTGCCTACTTTCATTTTTAATTCATTGATAACTTTAGTTAAATCAATAGTAGGAGCAGAATGTACCTGAGATGATGATCTAGCTTCTTTCTCAATTATGGCCATGAATGCCACATTTTCCCTCTTGATATCATCTGCAATGTCTTCTTCATGATTGCTTCAATCAAAATTTCCTTCATGTTGTGTAGTCACTGCCACATTTCCTTGATTTCTTGGTTGATTTTGGTTGGCTGGAAAAGTGTTGTTTGGAACATTTTGAACTGCTTGAAGGTTTTGATTGCTGTTCATTTGAAAACCTTGATTATATTGCATACTTTGATTAAGATTATTCATTTGAGGCTGAAAGTTGTTGAAGTTGGGATTGTAGTTGTTGTTGGGATTGAAGTTGTTGTTGAAGTTTTGGTTGTTATTGAAGTTTTGGTTGTTGTTTCTTTGTTGATTTTGCTGGTATTGCTGCTGACGTCTTGGCTGTTGATTCTGGAATTGATTCATCTGATAGTTCCTTGGCAGGTTGCATTCTCTTGCAAAATGTCCAGGCTGTTGGCAGTTGTAGCAGATGGCTTTTGACTTGTCAAAACCAATTCTTTCATTTGGTCATGATAGGAGTGACCTACCAGTCCTGTTGTAAAGCCTCTTGCTTCAAAGAGCCAACATGGCGGCTTGCCACTTTAAATCCATGTCCTCCAAATCATCAGCATCTATCTGCTTAAGATCATCTTATACCACACTTGTGTGAATTAGATTCTTTGCAACAAATGCATTATATGACTCAGTGAACATTGAAAGGAAGGCTTGTGTATCACTGCCTTGACCATTTCCACCACTTGTGTGAGGAACATTCCCACTTGCCATAGATGCAAAATCAGTGTCATCAATCAGCTGCACATTAAATCTTTGCTGGTTTCCTTGATTGCAAACACCAACAAATGATTTTGGAGTATCAGAATTAAGTTCAACAGGTTCTTCAATGATAGGAATATGCTGTTGATTCTTGGTAGTCAAATTACCCATAGGTGCAATCAATGCATTTGAAACATTGAAGCAGGGTCTTTCCTCCTTAATCATTTCATTCTCTATCATCTCTATTTCTACAGCTTAAAGAAAACACACTACATCATCCACTTTTAGCTCATTGAAATTGTGCTTTGTAAGGATGAACTTGCACGTAGTGTACCATTCCTTTGGCATAGAGTTGAGCAGTTTTGTATTTAGATCAAAGTCTGTCATAACATAGTCAGTGGTCCTGAGATCATTCACTATTCCCAAAAACCTTTCAAGGATAGACTTCAACCTTTCTCCATCTTTGTACTTAAATCTTTCTAGCTGCTGCTTCAGTCTCTGCTTCTTGATGTTTTTGAGCTCAACATTTCCCTCAAACATTTCAAGTATTGCATCATACATTGCCTTGGCATTGGGATGATGTGCAACCTTCATAAGTATTTCCCAAGACAGACCTAGCTTCAACATAGCTAAAGCCTTGTCATCAACCTTTCTCATTCTTTCTCTTACAGCAGCAGTTGCAGCTGCATTTGCCCCTTCTACAGCTTCTCCTTGTGGACCATTCTTGATGGAGTTCCACATATCAACATCATTATAGCAAACGGCTGCTTCAAACAAGACCTTCCATTTTGTGAAATTTTCCTGTCCATACAAACTAGGAATCTTGTTAGTAGAGACTTCTTGTTCCTCGTAACCAGACATTTTGTGAAAAACAAAAATAATTTCTTTATAAAAACAGAGTTTCAAAAATATTCAGATCTGAAAACCAATAGTTCAGATCTGAGGTGTCTGATTCGATAAGAACAAGATTTAAATATAAAGATTAAAACTTTAAATAGAACAAGGAAGAGAAAACACCAAATGATTGTAGATCTGGAAGAAAAATGAAGAACAGAGCTGCTGACGTCACTTTTTAATGTAACAGTGATCTGCTTACGTCATTCTTCTTCAAATCTTCAATCAGCAACAATCTTTCTAAAATAGCAGCAACAAGCTCTGATACCAATTTTCAGGTCCCCGATTACAGCTGGATCTTACTTAATCATGTCAAAACTCACACAGGTTGATGTGTCGACAAGGGAGTTAATGACGGGTTGCTATATTTAGAAAGATTACTGTTTGTTAAAGGCAGAATCAATAACAAACATGATAGTTGCAATTAATAATCAGAGGTAGATAACACAAACAAGATTCACTCAAAAGATTTCCATTTATATAATTTTCATCATACAAAGTGGATAATCGATTTAGGGTTTCTTTTAGGAAAACGGCAGTAACTCAATAAATATTATCGTATTCAGCCGCCTATTTTTCCGTGTTGTGTCTCTTTCTCTCTATCTTCAGGTGTGCCCTAATTATTCCTTTTATAGGCCTGATACCCTTGGACAGCTGTCATTCCTTCTAGAAACCCTAAATACAACGTACATAATCAAATTACATATTCAAAATAATCTAAGTGTAAAACAAGTCTTCCGGGTAGGCTTTGCATCAATCTTCATTTTCCGAGAACGCTGTGTACTCTGCCATCCTTCAGGACTTGGTAACATAGAAGTGTTCCCAGGATCAGTTTCCGGGTAGACTTTACTTGAAGAGTATTTTACCAAGTAAAATACTCACCGGGTAGACTTCAATCTTCTTGACTTTGCCAGACTTTGCCCGACAAACTCTTACGAGCAACCTTGTTCTTCAAAGATCCATTTCAACTCTTTGCTATAAAATAACTTATTATCAAAGTGTACTCGGGAGTACTGTTCCTTGCTTGAGTTGAACCTTTCCCGATATTACTTAAAGATATTCCTTTAGATCATCAAGCTTGTTCGGACCAATATTATTAATGAATACCTTGCCCGGTCTTCCAATCACTTGGCTTCATGGACTTGGTTAGCCAAAAGCTTACTCGGGAGTGAACTTTACTTGGCTATGAAGAACATACTTGCTTGATAAAGTAAACCTTGCCCGGATTTACATAAACTAGTGAACCTTGCCCGGTAATACACTAATTTGCAAACCCTGCTCGGATATCCACTAAAGAATACTACTTGAAGATAACCTTGCCCGATAGACAAAATATCGTACCCGGCTAAGTAAAACCTTGCTCGGATGTCTAAGGTGTGCCCTGATCCATACTTAGCGAATTCTGAGGAGGTTGAGAAGATTCCAATCTTCCATGTACTTCATTTTGGTCAAATATTTGACTCAACAATCTTCCCCTTAGGTCAATTGTTTGACTCAACAGATGTTTTGTAAAGAAGCCTTTTGGTTCCTTTGCTCCACTTCATTCTTTAGGAATCGGTCTTCAGTCAATTTATTAGAAGCGTCAGTACTTGCTATGAGTTGTTGATATGATGCTAAATATATATGTTTCCCTTGTATATTTTATTTAATATTTATTTAGTCTTTGTTCGTTTTAGTCAAGATTTGTATAGTACTAATATTATTATGTTTTGTAGGTTCCGAGAGTTGATCGTGATCGAAAAGAGCGAAAAAGGAGTCAAAACGAGTAGCCGAAATGCGTCAGGAAATGAACCAGAAGGAGAACCCATCGAACCGGCCAGTCAGACCGGCCCCCATATTGATAGTGTTGCGTCGCACGACCATGGGGGCCAATCATGGCCGCGCAGCGCCTTGACCCATAAATTCTAGAAAATTTTCGATTTTTTCAGTTTAAGGCCCTGTTTCACTATATAAACACCCTTAACCTTAACCTGAAAAATACCCTACAGCCACCAAACGAATTTGGAGATTACTTGAGCAATATTTCGAGATTCGTGGTGGTTTTGAAGGCAAAAAAGCATCCGGTGAAGAGTTAGACATTCGAGAGTGAAGATTACGGTTTTATCACCTTTGATTTTCCGTTCTTTATTATTTCACCATGTTTTCGTATTTCATTACTTTGTTTAATTTTGATTACATGATGTTATGCTAAACTCTATAAACTACCTAGGTCATGATGAGCCTTTTTTTGGTTGGATTTTAATTGGGATTATGTTAGTTATGGATTTTATGTTTTAAGTAAATTATTGAGTTTGATTTAATTGATGCACATGATCACTTGGTTTTATTTGCTTAGGTTTATTGTTTCATATTACCCTTGTTGATTGTTTCATAGGATATGGTTTTGTTAGGTCATTTACTGTGTGTTATTGACTAGTTTATGATTGAATTCGAATAAGATCATGAAAACAATAAAACTATTCAAATAAATAAAAGTGAGTTGCTTGCCTATAAAGCTGTATGGTGATAGGTTATTGATAGATCTTTGTTGATCAGGATTGCTATATTTAGTTCTTCGTAACGAGTCCGTCTAGGTTTGATTGTTATCTTAGTCTATTAAGTCAATTGAGTCTGCCTAGCTATCTTTGATTTACGCGTTGTAATGTAGGATTTCGCCATAAAGATACGTAAACATTAATAATTAAATAACCGTAAGGAAGTTTAATACATATAACTGGTGTGACTTAAAACTTGTTAGAAACTCATAGGTGTCTTTTTGAAAGGTCAATGGTCATGTTCGGGTTTTCTTTCAAGGGTTTATCTTACGATTCCAGTTCCATAACTTAATCTTCCAAGTTGAATAGATAGCCATAACTTAGGGGATTCTAACCTAGGTAGTTACTTTTATCATCTGAATTAATCTAAGTAATTTACTAGTTTATTAATCTTTTAATTAAATTAGGGTTTTTAAGAGTTTATTAATATAATAATTAATTATGGTTAAAGTAATCATTATAGTTTATTATTATTTAATTAATTAGGGTTTAGTTTTAGTTTAATATTAATTAGTTTAAACCCCTCCTCCCTTTAATAATAATACTTAAATAGTCGTGTCAGTTAGTTGAGTCTAATTTGCTAGTTATGTAATTTATAGAGACTCGTGGGTTCGATATCAGGACTTACTTAGCTACATTATAGTCGATCGGTACACATGTCGGTAAGTAGTTTAAGAATCTAGAGTAATACTTAGTGTCTAGATTAGCGTATTTTTATTTGACTACTTTTAGCTCCTCAGTTGCGTTAGCAGAGTCTCCTGTGTAGATCTACTACTTGATTGATGGCTGATATTTGTACCTTGGTTTTGGTATGGAGGTTTACTTTGAGAGGGTTGGTTTTAATTGAATGTCTTTTATCAAAGCCAGACGGGGCTAGATTGTTGGCTCCGTCCCTCCAACTGAAGTTCGGATGGTTTCTCCAACCAGGTTGTAATCGTTGCCATAAGTGTAATTTTGTCGGCTTACAAAATCACATTCTTCGATTGTCATGATCTGGCAGTATTTAACCTTGTGGTCACCCCACACCTATGACCATTGCTTTGAATAGCTCAGACTGAAGATGTTCAAATTTCTTCGAGAGGAACTCGAATTGTGTAGAGATGAAGGTGATATTATCGACATGTTGTATGACTTTGTGTGACGGGGTTGATCGTGGTGGATTATAAGCAAAACTTTTCTTGGCAGCTTTTTCTAAGATCTCAAATGCCTCATTCGGTGATTTGGTTCCGAGATCTCCACCAATGACTTGATCTATTGCTTGTTTGAGCGTCAAAGAAAGTTTGTACTTGAAACCATTTGTTCAATCCATGGTGCGGACATCGTCTAAGAAGGTTCTTGTATCTCTCCCATGTTGCGTGTAGTGACTTGTCTTCGTTTGTCCAGAATCCGGTGATGCTGGCGTGGTACTTGGCAGTTTTATCAGGTGAAAAGTATTTTAGAAGGAATTGCTCAACAAGAATTGTTCCATATATCAAGGATTCAAGCCATTCTAAGGCATTGCCTCAGAGAGAAAATGGAAAGAGTTTAAGCATAAAGTGATCTTCTGATCAGTTTTGAATTTTGAATGTTCCACATATTCGAAGGAATCGAAAAATATGATACAAAGGATCTTCGTCGAGAAGTCCATGAAATTGGACAAAATTTTTGATCATATGAATGATACTAGATTTGATTTCAAAGTTTTGAAGTACTTCGGGTGGTGCAATGCTATTACTATAACTGTCGAGTGTCGGCTTTCCATATTGGCTCATGTTTAGCTTGGTGTGCGATAGGTATAGCATGAAAAAGGTGTTAATTTGTTCAAAGGTTTGTTGACACAATGTTGAGTTTTAAATTAATAAAAATGAATATTATCTTAACTAAACCACACACAAATAGGCAAGTGTACCTATCGTATATGTAGTAAAGTATAGGTAAGAACCAAGTATCAGTCCACGGACACACTTATAGAGTTTTACTACTAAATCAATATATTTATTTAACCGCAAGTGAAGATCATTTTGGCTTTGGATTTGGTTTTAGTAAACGAGTTTTAAGAAAAATATATTAAAATAATAAGAAACGGTCTCTCCAACGCGTAAATGGTTGGGAGTTCACGTTCTCATCATCTTTAGTAAAATCAAGGCCACCACGAAGACATTCATAACAATCTCTATCATAGTTTTTAGCGGATAACCCCAATTTAGGTTTAATAGTACATCCCAACAGGGGACGACCATACTTGTTCAATTTATCTCTCTCAACTTGGATACCGTGAGGCGGACCGTCGAAAGTTTTAACATACGCAGTAGGAATTCGCAATTCTTCCAGATAATTGGATTAATATGTCCAATTGAATGAGTATGAATAAAGAATCCATGGATGAAGATAGACAAGTAGATTTCTAATTTCTAATCGTAACTAAATCTTCAATTTTTGTTTTGATTTCTAGCAAATAAATTGAAGCAAAATAGCTATTTAATAATGTCTTTAGTTTACTAGAGACATCGACATCTTTTTTTAGCTCAGTGGAAAGAAAACCCTTTTCCTTAGGTTCCTCTCAAATAGAAATAGAGAACGAAGTAACTAAAAAGGTTGTTATAATCACCTTCTTCTAGAGGGATCATCTAGAAAGCGAGTCGTTTTGATTTGATGAATATATTCAAAAAATGCTAACATAGATGTTATGGGTATCCTTTTTTTGTTTGTAAGATGGGTATCGTTTTTGTAGGAATTCGCAAACATTTATTCTATATATTTTGATATTGAAAATCAAAATTTTGTGATTGACAATGGTCTTCTTTTTGTAGTGAACTAGCAAGTTCTTTTTATTGGAATTCTAGTTATCTGAATAATGGATCTAAGAGTAAGAACTTCCATGAATGATCCTTCCATGAATGATACTCAGTATACTTGGAATAATCACATGAATAGTTGTATTGACAGCTATCTTTAGTCTCAAATCTATATTGATAGTTACACTGTAAGTGGTAGTGACAATTCCAGTCACAATTACATTTCTAGTTCCATTTGTGGTGAAAGTGGAAATAGTAGTAAAAACGCGGATGCCAGAATGAGTGATCAAATTATACGAGAAAGTTCTACTGATCTGGAAAGTTCTACTGATCTGGATGTAACTCAAAAATACAAGCATTTGCGGGTTCAATGTGAAAATTGTTATGGATTAAATTATAAGAACTTTTTAAATCAAAAATGAATCTTTGTGAACAATGTGGATATCATTTGAAAATGAGTAGTTCAGATAGAATCGAACTTTCGATCAATCCGAGTACTTGGGAGCCTATGGATGAAGACATGGTCTCTCTGGATCCCATTGAATTTCATTCAGAGGAGGAGCCTTGTAAAAATCGGATCGACTTTATCAAAGAAAGACAGGATTAATCGAGGCTGTTCAAACAGGCATAGGGCAACTAGACGGTATTAACGTAGCAATTGCGGTTATGATTTTCAGTTTATGGGGGTAGTATGGGATCTGTAGTTAAGGAGAAAATTACCCGTTTGATTGAATACGCGACTAAAGAATTTCTACCTCTTATTATAGTGTGTGCTTCTGGAGGGGCACGCATGCAAAAAGGAAGTTTGAGCTTGATGCAAATGGCTAAAATCTCTTCTGCTTTATATGATTATCAATCCAATAAAAAGTTATTCTATGTACCAATCCTTACATCTCCTACTACCGGTGGGGTGACAGCTAGTTTTGGTATGTTGGAGGATATCATTATTGTTGAACCCATTTTGGGTTATAATTTAAGGTACAAAGAAGATCAAAGATAAAAGTGTATAATCTTGGTTAAAACTACTCTTAACTTGCTTTAATGGCTTATTAGTTAACATGTGATTTTGAGCTTGCTATGGTGATTAAATGTGAGAATAACATCGTTAGTCACGTTATTCCATGATAATTAAATAAAGATATAACTCTAGACCCTTTTACTAAAACATCATTTTATGTAAGCAAGTGGTTTTTTATAAAGATAAGTTAACTCGCTTTAAAGATGAGACAATCCCTTAATAACTAAGTGAATTGTGTAACATTTCGGGTTTCCGTTTCTTTTTTTATTTGTAATCATTACCCGACCCGGGTTCGGGTTCGAGTATTTTATCAATAAAGTTCGTTGTTGTATAACATTTTATTTATTTATTTATTTATCTTATTTGATTATAACTATAATTCATGTACAAAACTAACCCCTCAACTAACTTTAATCTACTTTTGAACCATCAACCATAGAATCAAGTACCATTTAGCAAATAAACAAAATAATATTCTTTCCCTCCTTTCTCTCTACCACCATCGCCGACCCCCCTCCCCCCAGCTTGTTCCTCAATTTTCAGGAAAACTTATATAATTAAATCGTTGACAACCTAAATCGCGTCTACCGACAAGCTATACAAGGTAATTGGTTAGCTAAGACAACTAATTGATTCGTAATCGCGAATAAAACAAACCCGGCCCTACTTAGCTTTAGATTTACTCATGAATTCAGTTTAATACAGCTGAAGCATACAACTTGCAGCAGAAACTATAACTTTTATACATTTATCTTCTTTTTCTAACTAATCTTCCACATGGATAGCCTCGTACGCACTCCAAGCGTTCCACGTCATCTAAAATATATGCATGCATACTAAAAGTTAACTACACGCTGAGTTCTAGTTTACGTAAACATTAGGTTCTTCTTTTTCATTCTTTTCATAAAAACATCTTATAACAAAATCACATCTTTCAAACATTCATACATAACTTATGATTACTCGTTCATTCTTTAATTGTTCTATGTCGGTCTATTAATCAATCCATAATCGAGCCGTCTATGCTTGCTCATAGCCGAGCCATATATGCTAGCTCATAACCGAGCCTTCTATGCTTGCTCATAAACGAGCCTCATGTGCTTGCTCATAACCGATCCATCTATACTTGCTCATAATTGAGCTGTCTATACTTGTTCATAATCTAATCAAGTTGTCTATGCTTACTCCAAACCAAGCCATTCAAAGTTAGAGGGATTTGTCATCCTAACTTGTTGTGTATGCATGAGGCCCGAAGGGTCTACACATGAACATATACTAAGTAGTCTACACATAGCATTCATACACATTTACATTCGCACTAATTCATATCCATTGAAGGAACTCTATTCATATCCATAAAGGAGACGTTAATTCATATATAGAGAAAGAACCTTAGTGTCAAATCACATATTGTTGACTCGTATCTATAGAAAGAACAATAAGCACATAACCATTTAATGTACACTTAACACATAACCATATAAGGAACATAGATTGCAATTGTTGAAGTAACAACACATCAACTATCATTTGCACAATCCACAGAAATAGCACATGTCTATTGTGTAAGCACGCACATATCGTTCACGAGCATTCATGATGTTGACAAGTATAAGTACACTAACCTCCCTAACGTCCACATCATGACGTACTCACATTCCTCATACAATCTTAACGTAAAAACGGCTAAGTATTTTATATCATTAAGCAACTTACATTCCTGTCTTAATATTTATGTATTAACCTTTTTATATAAATGAGCCGTTTCGTCTTTTAACCTTCTTTTTGAGTATGTATACAGCCCTAAAACCAGTGTTTTGAAACCCGGCCCGGCCGGTTGGACCGACTGGGACCCGGTACTTATACTGGTTTAGGTTAGAGTATTTGACCCATTTCTTAAAACATCGACCAGGTTTCCCGGGTGGCGGTCGGATCAGACCCGGGGAACCGGCGAGTGAACCGATAAAAAGCTTTTTTTCTAAAAAAAGATAAAAAAATAATCAAAATCCACCTATATTCTAATGACAGACCATTCGATATCATCGCCGCTCTCTACCTTCGCCCGGACTCTCTAGCTGAAAAAGGGATTTGTGTTGATAATGGGACTATTAAAGTAGGTATACTGAAGAAAAGATTATTTAAAATAAAATGAACCGAAAGGATATTCCGACAGACGGTGGCCACGACTATGATTGTTGCATTGTTGTGTGCGGCGGATGTAAACAAAGAAAAATAATAAGCAAGGTAGGGTTTATTGTTAAGCAGTATGGCTGCTGGCATTTATTTATCCAACTTGGGCTTGAAAAGCCCAAATAATATGTGTAGTGTAGAGCTAGACTTTTGTTTTGATGTTTAGAACTTAAAAGTCAAGTAACTTATCGTATTAAAAAGTAATAAATACTACAAAATAGACAATTAACAAATGACGTTTAATAAAAGTTATTAAAGTTAAAGATAATTTCTTCAATTTTATTTTCTTTTAACCAGTCTAAAAGAGTAACTAATTTTATAATTATATATAATATATTATTTATGGCGTTATCCGGTGTCCGGTCCGCCCTCCCGAGTAGGTCCAACCTTTGATCCTGTAAGGCGTCCAGGTCAACGTTCGGGTCGGGTCTGAAAACATTGCCTAAACATTTAAAAAGGAAAATGGGACTAACACTCACTTGAGTCGCTTATCCTTCTGAACTTTAGAGGCACATCTGATATCGTATCTGAGCCGTGAACACTGTTAAATAATTAACTACTCAAGTTAATCATATTAGCAACGTTAATTAACTAGGCTATCAATAAATAGGTTCACTTGAACAAGAACCTAACCATGAAAGGTTCGCAAAATTCTCTAACACATACTGAACCAAAATTGCTAGAACCGGTACCCATCCGCAAGACCCGGCTCAAACTCGCAAAACCCGTAATGCGTTCGTTGTTACCCTAACCTTAAACAATGTAAAGTTCTAAACTTTATTAATCTATCCCAATAAATTTATCACTACACCAAGTTTCGAGTCAAACAGACTATGTTTACCCATTCTTTTTTGGAACCAACCTTTACTCGTTTAACACGAACTTGTCCAAATAGCTCGTTTATTATAAAGTTCATTACTTTATCATTAATTAAAACCCAAACTATCATCCTACCAAGTTTCATGCAAATCCATACACAAAAAGTAAACTTTTTAATAAAAATATACATTTAAGGTTTATGTTCGAAAACACATGAATAGCCAAAAAAAACTATATCAAACGAGCTCCGATTTATCATTAATTAAAACCCAAACTATCATCCTACCAAGTTTCATGCAAATCCATGCACAAAAAGTAAACTTTTTAATAAAAATATACATTTACGGTTTATGTTCGAAAACACTTGAATAGCCAAAAAAAAAAACTATATCAAACGAGCTCCGATTTAGGTGATTCAAAAGGCCACGGAATCTTGTTAATGCGATATACGAACCTCTATGCACTTCATACCCGGGAATCACCGCTACAGTCGTCGAAAAGTTGAAACATTTTCCGGAAAACTCATTTCTTCACTGTTACGATTTGCTTGAGAAACATCAGACTTCCAGACCTATGATCGAATATCTAAATGTTTGTTATCTTTGTTATATGATATGAACACTCTGTTAAAATATGAGACCGATTTGATGGTTATATCTCCGGGAATTGTTGGATCTTTGTTGTTTTTCACTCAAAACAGGATTTGGGGCTATAAAGAGCATTCTCAACCTTTCTCTCATCCTCATCTCTATAATTACACTAAAAAAACACTATATTTCTTTTTCATGCTCAATTAAATAATATTTTTTATACATTATTATAACAATTTTCTCTCTCCTATACTCACACCCAATTCAGCAAATATTATATATATATATAAACAGGCGTATTTGGTTTGTGAGTGTAAGACCATTGTAGCTAGATGTATATTAAGTAAAGCATAATGTACAATCTTTTAAAGCATACTTTGTAAATGGTTCACAACTTATCCACGTGTTCCCCTTCTCTCCTACTTACTTTTTTGTTCATTCACAGTTCACACACACACCACGTACTTCACCTCTACTCACATAAGTCACTATAGATCATTTGTACAATTTACCAAGCACAATATACTACTTTTTTGTGCGAGAGTTTCTATGATATGTGGCATGTTATTGTTGTTGCCCTGTTTGAGACAGACTGAGAGAGACAGAGAACAGGAGAAGAGAACGTGGCTTCGTTTATTCTTCACATTACCGATGAAAAGCTTCCCGACAACAACTTTTATCGGCGATGGCAGTGAGAACTAGCAGCTCTACGACGAGCAACAACAAGTTCCTCTACTGTGTGCACCGATCACAAACTCAGTGACCATACATTTCTCATGCTCGAATCTCTTAATTCAACTATTCTTCAATCACAATCGCAATCGGGTACGTGTGATTCTTTTTTTCTTCAGTTATGTGTATGAACCCTAATTTTCTAACCATGATTTCCTTGCTTATTAATTAATAGGTTTGTTTCTAAATTGAGGAAGTCCATGTTTCAATATTGGTCTTCACTCTGCACTCAACTCTCAACTTCCATTGTTTACGGTTTCGGGAATTATTATTGAAATTCTGGTAAGCCTTTCATTTTACTAGGAATTAATTTAGGATAGGCATGTTACTCTCAGCTACCTTAGTTGATTCCTAAAGGTATTAGTTAGTTATCATGAATAAACTATTCTTAGGTTCTTATCCCTAAAATATATTAGTTAATAAAGAAACATATAAATTCTATTGACTTCATTTTTATACCCTAAAATCAGAGTAACCAAAATTAGAAAATGTCCTGTTAAAGGGATAATGGATTAGTGACTATAGGTGTTAGTCATTGTTAGCTAAACCATGAAATTTGAACTTTTATTAGAGAAATAGAAGAAAGTCAACTGAGTTGTCAAAGTTACTTTCCGAAGGTTAAATTAAAGTAAAGAATGTACAACATTATTAACACGCATGAATGAAGTCATAAAAATGACTGTATTGGTGAAGTCTTTTTTTTTCTAAAATAGTGCTTTTGAATGAGGTCATATTAAACAATCCCATACATACCAATCTATAATGGTATAAAGTATCTAGACTCTTCTAAATAAAATATTGAATCAGCATTGTTTAAGTTACATAAGTCCACATTTGTTATTTTGTCGTTAAGCTTCAGTAAATATTAGACTGTTATCTATTACCTTTGGTTTTTATGTTGGATCAAGTAATATTACGGTTACCACAGTTGTCTTTTCGTTTGTTTTCATTGTTTGATTCTTTTTGGCTGTTAAAATTGTGCAGTGCTTTCCCTTACTTCCCTTTGCCTGGACGTCAAGGTCACCGTCATTTGCATTCTTTGAGGTAAGTTCTATTGTGGTTTGAATATTGGCATGTTAATCATAGTAGTTAAGAGCAGAATTTGTTTGTTTGGGCATTTTAATATCACTTCTATTGGTTAAGTCTTCAAAACCTTAATGTGTTTGAATGTTGTTACATTTGCGTGTTTGAATCTTCAAAACCTTAATGTGTTTGAAATCTAATTACTCTAATCCGGATATTGTTAGATAATTAGGTTTTTTTGTTAGTGTTGCTATTATCTATTTTCTATTTGTGGCATGCAGAAAGGTTCCAATTGCGGGCGGCGTGTTTATTTTTGAAGGAACAACTCATATGGAATTTGCGTTGATGGATGGTTATGGTGTTTGAAGCATGAGATACATGATTTCAAAACTTTTGTAAGTTTTATGAAATAAAAATGTTGCTACTGTAGGGATTTTAAATTATGTTAATCTTTTCGTTTCATTTTATTCATGTGTTTACGGTATTTTGTTTCATTTTATTCATGTGTTTAGGGGCCTCGGATTCTGTTAGATATTAGTAGTTTATTGAACTTACCTATGTAAGGAAGCCTTTTACTTAACTTCTAATTTACCAACGATATTGTTGTTGCATAACACGAATGACCATCTCAACTTGTTCAACACAAACGAAGCATGCCAATAACTCAGCCCGCGGCAACGCGCTGGTACAATTACTAGTTAAAAAAAAATGGGTGCAAATTTTGTTTCTCCAAATTTACAAAAAAAATCACTACATTTTCTCTCACCATCCTATAATTTACAATCACAAACACTCAAAACCTCACCCTATAGTTTGCAAACTTCTCTCACATACTTTTAAAGGACAGGATGAGAATGATCTAATGGTTTTTTTTCTTTCTAAATCTTGATGTGGAGGCCAAGATGATTATAAAATGAGATGGTGGTTATATTAATAGATATGGTTTCATGTTTAATTTTTTATCTAATGAGACTTAGCCCTTCATATTTTGAATAATTACATTTATCTTCTAAAATCCAATTAAACACGACCCATTTAAATACCAAACGAAACTCGGAATGTTACATTAAAACAATATTAGATTACAGCTTATAATACGTATACATATTAATATGTTTGTGAAGTTCATATGAAGAAGGGTGCTGTTAAACGTACCCCACTCCCCTTCATTTTACTAAACATATCACTTCCCTCAAGTTTTGCATTAATACAATTCAAACCTTTTTGTTTTTCCTTTACCATTTTGTTATCTTTTGTTATTATTATTATTTTAAAAAGGTTTTTTTATTCCTTAAAGAGTTTTTCTTTCCTTTTTTTCATATTATCTTATAAAACCTTTTTTTTGTGTTTTAATACTTTGGGATATGTTTTTTTAATAATTTTTAGGGATAGCTTACACTTTAAAAAAACGCATTTTTTTAATCAATAAAAGAGATTAAACAACATCTACTTGATCATCAACAAGTTATTTCTTTTCTTATACGCCCGAACATAACAACATATATTCAAAGGACATTTTTTGTCGGATGGAAGACATATAATAAGATAAAAATATACAAATCAATTTATTGTTTTATAAAGATATTATATCATTATTTCTTTAAATATATTTATAATGATAATAAATATTATTATTATGATTATAAATAATAAACAATAAAAGAGATAAAATAAAAAAGAACTTTGCAAAAAATAATTAATGTTACTATTATGATAAGCTTTACAAAAAATGTTAGAGGGTAGTAATATGTCAAATAAAATTGTTAAAGTTATTGAAAGTCTAGCGGAGAGTGTATGACAAGTACACGAGAGGGATGCGTTTAGTCTAACCCTTATATGAACTTTTCTTTTTAATTAAGGTGCATGTAGCTAAAAACAGTAAGTAAAGAAATCCACTAAATGTCTGCATTAAATGCAAATAAACACTAAGCATCTTTAAGAGAATATTTCCAAAATAAGCGTTTATGAAAACGTTTTTCAGGTTTTAGGTATCATTTGTAAGAAATTCCCAAAATATGTATTATAATCTGGTCGTAACGAGTAGTTTGTATAACCAAAATAAAACTTGACACGTGTCTTTAAACTAACCGTAACGATTAGATTTACTAACCATTTACTCGTCACGACTAAATAAGTTTTATGCCTCGTAATCAACGCCCACGAGTAATTCATAAGTTCTTTAGTCGCGACGACTAGATTGTAGGGTTAAACTAGTAACGGCGAGTTAACTACTAATAAACAACTCGTGTAGGGAATGTAAACCAGGTAAACTAGTCGTCACGATTAAATGACTTATGAATTACTCATGGGCGTTGATTACGAGAAATGAAACTTATTTAGTCGTGACGAGCAAATGATTAGTGAACATGCTCGTTACGGTTAGTTTAAGGGCATGTGGCAAGTTTTAACCGGTTCTACAACCTACCCGTGTGTAATCATAAACTACTCGTCACGACTAGTTTATAATACCTGTTTTGGGAATTTCTTGCAAAATGACACCTAAAACCATCTAAAACCTGAAAAACGTTTTCATAAACGCTTATTTGAAAATTTCCCCATCTTTTAATTGCATGCCACCATCCTACACATGTATTGACACTAACCAAAATTGTAACATAAAGTCCCTTTACATAACCTAACGGCCGACAACCCACATTCCGGTCCAACCACCAATTTTATTTTACAAACACCTCACCAGGCTCACACACTCACATACATATTCTTGGAGCATTTCAATCATGTGTAGGTCTTCTGGTTTAATAACATAAAGGTGATGATTTAGGTTTGTGATATTATGGTTATTTGATAATAAGAAAGTCAATCTCCATAATTATGATCCTGGTCAACTCCTATGATTGAGGAGTGATTGTTGTATGTGTTTTCCATATAAATATTTATGTAATCATCTGAGGTTGATTTTACCAAGGTATCAGCCAATTCATTCCCCTTCTCTCTTTAACCTACCTCTTCTCATGGCCGATTCTTCTTCATCCTCCGACAAATGAGCACCCTGTTACACTCAAACTCTCCTCTACTAATTAATTATCTACTATGGAGAGATCACATGATTCCTATTTTCTCCTTTCAAAAGCTTCTAGGTCACATTGATGGTTCATCTCTTCAGCCACCGTCCCCAACACTAAGGCCGCATCCTGGAATGATAATGATCAGCGTGCCGTCATTCTTTTGCACGCCTCGCTTACTGAAGAATCTGCCTCTGAAGTTCTCGGTATCACCGGGCTCGCCATATCTGGGTTGCTCTCGAAAATGCATATAGTAGTTCTTCTATTGAGCGCGTTTATGCTTTGCGTGATACCCTTCGTCAACTGACTAAAGGTACATCCACTGTACCCGATTACAGTCGTCGGTTTAAATCCATATGTGACCAGCTTGCCGCGGTCGGCCAGCCGGTTGTGGAAAAAGAAAAGTTTCATTGGTTTCTCTCCGGTTTAGGACCGTCTTTTGAAACATTTTCCACTTCTATCCGGGCTATCAAACCTGCGTCGCTCTTTCGTGATCTTGTTACCCAAGCAGAAAGCCATGAATTATTTCTTCAATCTCTACATGAAAATTCCACGCCACCTGCTGCCTTTCATGGTCAACACACACGGCACTCTCGTGGTGGTCGGTCTTCAGGTAATTATAAAGGCAGCGGTTATCGTGGGGGTTTTAATGGTGGTTGGGGTCGGTCTCAAGAAAAGCAGTCCCCTCCTTGTCAACTTTGCAAAACCTATGGTCACGGTGCTTCTTCTTGCCCCGATTTACGAAGATATGCTTCACAAAAGTCTCCTTCACATGAATCCTTGGCAAAAGCTTTTAATGCGCAATGTCACGTTGCTACAAATACTCCGGATTGGAATGTTGATTCCGGGGCAACCGCGCATATGTCTCCTGACTTTGAATCTCTAAATCAGTCCACTCCTTACCAAGGTAATACTCATGTTATATTTGGCAATGGAAAATCGCTCCCGGTTACTCATATGGGTACATTATTTCTGATCATATTTCGTTACGTGATGTTCTTGTCATTCCAAATTTAACAAAAAAGTTATTATATGTCAGCAAGTTAACATCTGACTACCCGGTTGATGTTCTTTTTTCACAACCATTTTTTCATATTCAGGATCGGAAAACAAAAAGGGTTCTTGCTAAAGGAAGTTGTGAAAATGGTCTTTACGTGCTAAAGGAAGTTCCACTAGCTTTGGTTGCTAAAGTTTCAAACCGGGCTTCTTATAAATTATGGCATGCTCGTTTAGGCCATGTTGCTTTTCATGTTATTTCTATTTTGAATAAATTAGGGGCTTTATCTGTTACTTCGGTTTTGCCCAAACCTAATATTTGCACTCCTTGTCATCTTGCGAAAGGACAAAAACTTTCTTTTGATCTTAATTTAAAACGATCTTTACATCCATTGGATCTTATACATTGTGATTTATGGGGTCCGGCACCTATTTTCTTTAAAGATGGTTATTTATATTATGTTGTTTTTATTGATGACTATTCTAGATTCACTTGGTTTTATCCTCTTAAAGCCAAAACGGGGTTATATGCGGTTTTACCGGCCTTTATAAATCTTGTTCAAACACAATGTGCACGAAAGATCAAAGTTCTTCAAAGTGAAGGTGGAACGGAGTTTGTCAATCACACGGTTCGAAGGATCTTTGAAGAAAATGGCACTTTTCATCGCTATTCGTGTCCTTACACGCCTCAACAAAATGGTCGAGCGGAACAGAAACATAGACATATTGTTGAAACGGGCCTAGCTATGTTATTTAATGCTCACATTTCCGCTTCTTATTGGGTAGAGGCTTTTACCTCGGCAACATTTATTATTAACCGATTGCCGACTTCATTATTAGACAACAAGTCGCCATTTAAATTAATTTTTTTATCAAGACCCGCAATATGCAAATTTTCGCACTTTTGGTTGTCAAGTGTTTCCCTATTTACGAGATTATTCCAAACATAAACTTGCACCACGAAGTATCCCATCTGTTTTTATTGGGTATAGTCCACAATACAAAGGACGTAGGTGTCTTGATCCGTCTACTTCTCGTATTTATATTACTCGGCATGCTTGTTTTAATGAAGCGGTATTTCCCTTTCAAGGCTCCACTACTGTGACAAGTTTGTCTAATCTTGATATCACAACCTTTTTAGAAGAACTCAACGAACCAGCATCAAACTCATCCCCATCACAACCAATCCAATTATCCACACCCTCATATAGCCCACCAACTGACTAGCTTAAATCCTTGCACTTTATGCCAGCCCACTACATCTCAAACTACACCCTCACAAACTCCATTAATCATCCCAGACTCACCCACGGCTCAAAATATTTCCTCATCAGGGCCAAACTCACCACTTATTCCATCAGCCACCAATGTTTCCCATGCAACCACTAATACTACAACTAACCCCACTCATCATACTAATAATACCCCACCTGTTCACACCCCTGCTACTGAACCCATACCAACTTCCACTCACTCTATGACCACTAGGTCAAAAGACGGGATTTTTAAACCGAAACATATGGTCGATTTAGCATCTCTCTCTACTCACTCTCTTCATGTTGCTTTAACCGCTCACACCGAACCGCGTGGTATCAAATCAGCGGCCAAGGATCCAAAATGGTTGGCCGCTATGCATGAAGAACTTGATGCTTTACACATAAACCGAACGTGGACATTGGTTCCTCGTCCACCGTCTACAAATATTGTCGGGTCAAAGTGGGTTTATCGCATTAAGTATCATTCTGATGGGTCTATCGAGCGATACAAAGCTCGTCTCGTAGCCCAGGCTATACACAAATACCGGGTCTCGACTATTCGCATACGTTTAGCCCCGTTGTTAAAGCCTCAACTGTTCGAATAGTCTTATCCCTTGCTGTTTTGAATAACTGGAAGTTACATCAACTTGATTTTAAAAATGCCTTTTTGAATGGGAACTTAAATGAGACCGTTTTTATGGAGCAACCACCGGGCTTTGTCAATCCGAAATTTCCCAATCATGTGTGTAAATTATCCAAAGCTTTGTACGGTCTAAAGCAAGCACCACGAGCTTGGTTTCAACGTTTAAGCTCGTTTCTCTTATCTTATGGTTTCACTTGTAGTCGTGCTGACATTTCTTTGTTTGTGTTTCGTCAAGCCGCATGCACTATGTATCTACTCATTTATGTGGATGATCTTATTCTTACCAGAAATAACGAGACAACTATAAGTGCATTTATTTCCAGACTTAATGCCGAGTTTGCCATCAAATATCTTGGAGATCTCAACTATTTCCTAGGTCTAGAAGTGGCCTATACTGACACCGGTCTCTTTCTCATGCAATCGAAGTATGCCACTGATATTCTTAAGCGTGTGGGTCACTATGACTCCAAACCGATCAGTACACTGCTAGCACCTCATGAAACCTTTGTCACGAACGGGGAACCTTATTCCGATCCAACGTTATATCAGTCTCTCGTTGGTGCTCTTCAGTATTTAACCATCACGCGGCCAGATTTATCTTATGCTGTTAATCAGGTTTGTCAGTTTTTGCACGCTCCAACCATTGATCATTTTCAATCGGTTAAACGCATACTTCGCTATGTGAAAGGCACCCTCTCATTTGGTCTTACATTCAGTCGACCTAATAGATCCTCTCTAGTTGGATACTCTGATGCTGGCTGGGCTCGATGTCTTGATACACGTCGATCCACTTATGGTTATTATATATTTTTAGAAGGAAATCTTGTGTCATGGAGTGCAAGGAAACAACCGACTGTCTCAAGATCTAGTTGCGAATCGGAGTATAGGGCTATGGCTAACACGGCGGCGAAAATTGTTTGGATTACACATTTACTACAGGAACTAAATGCCTTACCACCCGATCGACCCACCCTTCTTTGTGATAACAAAAGTGCTATTTTTATGACTCAGAACCCAGTTTCTCATAAGCGTGCTAAACACATTGATCTGGATTATCACTTTATAAGGGAGCTTGTTACCTCTGGCAAATTATATACAAGGTTTGTTCCAACCAATCTTCAGGTGGCAGACATCTTCACCAAAAGTCTCCCACGTGCCTCATATGAAGCCTTCCGCACTATGCTTCGACTTGGACCGCCACCGTTTCGATTGAAAGGGGTTATTAGATAATAAGAAAGTCAATCTCCATAATTATTGTATTTATTTGTTACTCGATATTGATCCTGGTCAACTCCTATGATTGAGGACTGATTGTTGTATGTTTTCCATATAAATATTTATGTAATCCTCTATCAAAGATGAGGTTGATTTTACCGATCATTACAATGGTTTTAGGTTTGAAACCCGATTTAATGGGATTTCCTATAGTGGTTGGTTTCCTTCTTGATAATGTTCTTGGGTGAGTCAAACCTTAAATGTCAAAATTAGTATAGACTGTTGGCATCCCGTCTTAGAAAAATTCACCCGGGTAAACGCTATTTAATTAAATCCATGATGATTTTCATTCAAACATGCGTTTTTGCTAATGGAAATCACATATATTCACACTAATACACTTTTTATGAATGTGCTATCAAACCTTTGATGTTAGAGCATCTAAACCAGATTTTTAAACATGTTTTTATCTTGGTTTTTTAAAACTCATAAACATCCTCTATGAGCCAATATGCTTAGATTCACAAAAAAAAAAAAAAAAAAAAAAAAAACACACGCATACAAAGTGATAATTTTAGCGTAAAAACAATCTTAAATCAAGGCTTGATGAATGATATATTTTGCTATACGTGTTATCACCAATGATTGTAGGTTGGACTCAATGTTTTAAAAACCAGTATTTTACTTTTACCGGATTGTACTATAAAATGGTATAACCGATTGAACCGGTTTATACCGGGAGGTTCAACCGGTTGAATAATTTATCTTATAATCTATAATATATATAAACGAAACATTTAAAAGCTATTTGGTTGCTTCCTACATTCTCTCAAGCCACCATATTGCATTATTTGTAAATGAAGGTTTCTCATGCGTTTAACCCGAATTCACGGGTATGGGTCTCACCAAACCCAGATAGTCCTTAAACGAGTTATAACATCTCATTAAATTAAAATTAATCTCACCAAATATTTGATATAAAAGTACTATAAAATAGGATATACTAAAAATTAATATATGATTTAAAAAAAAGATATTATTTATAAGTAGGAAACAATTTTATAGCAAAAAACTAAACGTGTCATGGGTCTCACCAAACCCAGATAATTTTTAACCAGGTTATAACATCTCATTTATTTGTGAAACTCTTTCATCATCAAACCCTAAGTATATTATTAACTTTCTTACAATAAGTAAAATTAAAATTTAAAAAATATATAAATATTACAAACGAATAACGTAAACAACCCCCGTATTACGGGGGATAAAAACTAGTTTTCTATAAATTAAACTTCAACTCCAAAAATAACCCAAAAGTAAATGATTCTATAACAAAAAAAAAATCCAAAAGTTAATCTATATTAAAAAAAATAATACAAAAACACTCAATTTAAAAAAAAATAATCATAAAGTTTACACGTTTGAATGTTAATTGTTGGGTTAATAGTAACTTTAGAAAAATATGGGCCGCAAATACCAAAAATTTCTCTTACTTAAAACTGGTTTGCCGGTAAAAACCGGTATTCTAGAAAAAAACCGTCGGTACGATGTTCAGGCAAACTGGTCGGTTTGAACCGGTTTTTAAAACACTGGTTGGACTACAAGATCATAATCAGTATCCATTGAAAATATAAACAAGGTACTATAAGGCTATATATAGTGAAGGGGCTACAAAATGGGACGACTTGCGATATGTAGTGTCTAGTCAGCAAAGGGTAGGTTTTTGTTTTAAGGGTGTAATGGTGTTGTAGCCCCGCCCCATATATATATATATATATATATATGTATACATCACACATATATAATAATAATAATAAACATAAACCAAAACCAGACGATAAATATTCATTTCCCAACCCCCACCCCCCCCCCCCCCACCCCCTAATTTGTAGCCTCTTCTCGCCCCCCAGTACACACCCCCAAAGTGTTATACTTAAAACTAGAATCTAATCTAGCCATACTATTAAAACAAAACATATTGTCCACATGACACCATACTAGCTTGTCCACATATGATGTCACTCAATCTATTACTATTTATAATATTTTCATCTAATTCATTATTAATTAAATTCAATAATCACTTAATTGACTTTTATTATTCAATTTCCTAATATAGTATTTCTTTTTGCAATTTTAAACTCTTTTTTTACTAGAATTCAAAGTTAAAATATGTAACTAACATTCTTAATTATGATAATTAACTAGCGTTTTATTTAAAAAAGCAATAAAACAAAAAAGAATACTTCAAATATTGACATTAAAATTATAACAAAAATTTTCGAAGCCAATCTTTTTACATTATAACAAGATTTCCGATAGTGTATGATAATTATTAGAACAAGATATAATATTCCACATTTTAAATGATTCCTTATTTTATTTTCTGTATATATTATTCATGATCTTGCTGACTTGTTTTTTAAATCAAGTATTAAGTTTTTTTTTTTTTTGTATTTCAAATAAAATTTGTCAATAGTTAATTTTTAAGTTTTGTTAAATACACGGGAATCAAGTTCAAGCTAACGTTTTCAAGAAGTTGAATTTATGATTTCAAAGGTTCATTTAGTTTTTAAGTTTTACAAATGTTGTATAATGTTTTAAGTAATATATATATATATATATATATATATATGGGATGGATCATGCGAGAAATGATTTTAGGGTAAGAAGTGCGAGAAGTAAATCTGAACCATTGATGGTGTTTAATCAATGGTGTACAATCCAAATGGCATATTTGTAATTAATTACACATTATTGCAACCTATATTTAATTCAAAAGGGTATAAATGTATTTGGTGTTTTGGAATCATTAAATCATAATTCAATGTCTCCATCCGTTACCACCATTTAAGCCTTAATTAATTAAATCATAACCACAATTATCTTGTTATTAGGAGTTCTTATTCAAGAAATTTTAAATCTTTAAGACATTGAACAATTCACTACGTTATAAGTAATAGTTTTTGTGGTAGACTTTTAATCAATTTTTAACATCATCTGAGTTATTATACCTACACACATACATATCTACCTACGTAGATACCAACGTACATACTTACGTATGTACCTACACATATCACATACATACAAATGTACGTACGTACGTACATACATATATACCTACATACTTACATTCCTACACATATTTGTATACCTACATACTTACGTACTTACATACACACCTACACATACTTGCGTACCTACATACGTACATACATTCATGCGTACATACCTACACATTAATACAAACAGTTGACGAAACTAAGTAATTAGGGTGATGTAAAATTTTGTTTTATAAATTATATTTGAAGTATTATGATGAGCACATGTAAAAAAAATATGCAAACTCATGTCTATGAGATGTGTAAGTAAAACATAATAAGTTGTCATGTATGATATGTAATGTTTTTTCTTAATATACAAATAATTTATCATTTACAAAGGTTGGTAAAAAAAACATTAATTTGAATAATTGTGGGACACTAATGTTAACATGAGGAATACATACGGTAATTAAAGACAAACAAAAAAATAGTAACCATAATCAAATGTTTAAGAAAATAAAAAATAAAATAATACTTGCAAATGTTTGAATAATACATATACTAACCTCTTGCAAGTGTTTAAGTAAAATAAAATATAAAATATTATTTGAAACCTCCAGCAATTAATAGTTATCATGTTCACACATTTATGAAGATTACAATTATACCCTTCAAAATAAATTAAAGATAAAATTAAAAGAAAAATTATGATTGGTTATAATAATTTTTCACACTTCTCGCACTAATTTTATTCCAAAAATAAGTAAATAACTTGGATGGTTATTAATAAACATGCACATCTAAATGGTGTTTCAATATTATTAGTGTTAATGACAAATAAAGAAATAACCGTTTCATGAATATTTATTTTGTAATACTTATAGTTTAAAAAATCCATTACTTACAAACTTTTAGGTTTTTAACTTATAAAATTTATGTTTTTAAAGGTTAACCTTATAATTATAAGTTTAAAAATTATTAATTTCGAGATTAAAAATTATAAGTTTAAAAATTATTAGTGTTAATGGCAAATAATAAAATAATTGTTTCATGAATATTTATTTTGTAATACTTGTAGTTTAAAAAATTCATTACTTACAAACTGTTAGGTTTTTAACTTATAATATTTATGTTTTTTAAGGTTAACCTTAAAATTATGAGTTTAAAAATTATTAACTTCAAGGTTACAAATTATAATTTCGAGCCGGGGTCTCACCGGAAGCAGAGTCTCTATTCCTAAGGTGTAGAGGCAAGGCTATCTACACCTTATCATCCTCAGACCATACCGTAGCTTTGCTATTGGTGAGATTTAATAAGTACGATGATGATGATGATGATGATGATGATGATGAAATTATAAGTTTAAATGTTAAATTTACCTAACAGATATATTAATTTCCGTCTGTGTGTTACACGGGTCAGTATCCTAGTGTTTAGTATGCTTTCTCTTTTTTACTATTTTAAAATACGCATTATACATGATTTTATAAATTAATATTATATAATATATAATTGTAAACTTCAAGCTACAGTAAATTTAGGGAGGTCAAGTCACTCTAAATTCATTGTTTTTTTAGTATTTCAAAATTACTTTATGTATTTTTTATTTGAAACTAACAATAGTAATTAAAATGGAAGTTATTTTGATAGTATTGTTGTGTTGTTGTAAGTTGAAGGACCCATGTGTGAATCTCTATTTAGCTAGTTTTTGATGTTTTCTTTTATTGTTGTGTTGTTGTTGTAAGATGGACCCAATTTTAATCTCCATTTAGCCAGTTTTTTGTGTTTTTTTGGTTTTTCAAATAGTTTTTTTTATTTATTTATAGATTTCATACTTAATCATGCAATGAAAAAGTAAGGTAGTGTGATAGTGAACTTATTATTATAATGTATTATGTTTTATGTGTGTTTGAATCTTTCGATCACGCCGAGGGCAACTTTTAGTTGAAATAAAGGGTAAACATTTTAAATATGGGCTACACTTAATATAATAGTCATATTATATTCAAGATATTATTATGATGAAACATAATTTCCGTGAATGTTTAATTTTTGAAACTTTTATATATATTATATATGTTTTAGGAATTTTTTTACCAAAATGAATGAGTGGGGAATATATTTACCAAAATAGATTTTTTTTCATAAACTTATCTTTTCTCACTCTCATTCTTGTTGAGCAAAATAATTTTTATAAAAAAAGTTTTATATAAAAAACATAGATAAAATAATAAGTTAAAATAATAATTAAAACTTTTATTTCTATATTTTATTTCGTTTAAAACAAAATATCCATAACATGTTTTTGGAAATTGTTCTTATATTCATATTTTTATTTACATATTTATCAAAACGGATTATAACAAAACTCTTATGTTCATAATTGCTTTTAGGTTTTTCGTTGCTTTGTTATTGTTTTTTTTTCTTTTATTGTTTTTCTTCGAAGTTTTTTTATATGTATCTATTAGGGGTACATCATGTTTATAAATGATAATACAACTGTTTATGCTTGAAAAAATACAAATATTGAGTTGTTTTATTTTCAAAAAAGATGTTTTTATTTTAAAGAAAGACATAATACACGGTTGTGTTTAATATTTTTTTCTCGGCGTTCAGGATTAAAATTTATTGAATACAAAGTTATGTTCAAACTAAAGTATTTTATATCAAAAGTTATACGAATGCCAGTACTTTATCGGTACTTGCATGAACCGAACCAATTTTGACTGAAGATCGCTATACCGCATCTGCATTTGTTTTTATGGTTTTTGCTGTTGTGTATAATTGTAATGCCGATATTTCGATATAAATTTTGTTAAAAGAAAGTTTTATTCAAAAAATATATTTTTTATATCGCAAGATTTATGATTGCAAGTGCAAAATACCATACCACTACCGATGGCAAACTAAACCAAGTCTGACTAAGCAATATCGGTACCAATATCAATATTAACTCAAACTCAATTTTTAAATAATTATATGTATAAGAAAACAACTTGAAAAAGTAGCAATAATAAAGTAATTAAAAAACAAAGAGAATAAAAACCCAAAAAATAGTCTTCGTTTCCAATCAATTTTACCTTAAAAGTAATTAAAAAAATGAATACAAGAAATTGTTCCCAAAAACATATTCTTGAATATTTTTATTTGAACGATTCGAAAAGTAAAGAAATAAAATTTCTATTATTTCTATTATTTATATTTCATTTTTCTATCTATGCTTTTTATATATAATTTTTAATGAGAATTGTTTTATTGAATAAGATTAAGTGAAAAAAGATAAGATCATAAAGAAAATCCTATATTGGTAAATATATTTTAAATTAACCATTTTGGTAAATAAACCTCCCCCCCCCCCTTTTTCATTTTACATATATATAAACTTGTGATTTATATACGTAATCAAAAATTAATATATAAAATACTAGCTTTAAAAACCCGTGTATTACACAGGATAAGTTAATGTATAAATTACAATGAATAATTTAATACAAATAAAAAAAGATAATTAAGTCTTTTTATATTATGCAAAAAAAAATGTATTACAAATATAGTCGCTTTATTTCATCAAATATATTTGAATTTTAAATTAAGAATGGGTTGTTCTACCATCAGTATACAATAATGAAGCAATGCCATGGGAAGCAACATTTAAAACAATGAGGCATTTTAATGTGAAAGATGTAGCTAAAGTCTTCCACAAAAATTTTTTACATTAAATACCGGCCATAAACAAAAAAGACACCATATTTTACTTTTTAAACAATTTTCATGTTATCCTTATAAACACACTATTATTCAATTACCATAATAGTCTTATAATAAATTTAAAAAATGGAAAATTTGTCTATGATTTTTAAGACCGAATATTTGTAAAAAAAATAAAAAAAAATTATTATAGTTTTCTTCGATATGAAGATGTCTAAAAAAATTGTATGTTAATCTACCTTTTAAACATAAACTCTTTTATATATACATTTCAATTTTAAATAAAATATATTTATGACACGTTATTATTATATTAATATTTTTTATATTATTGATAATTCAATAAATGAATATTGACCAATTAATACGGTATGTTGAATTTATAATCAACACTATATTTAGAACCAAAATTTGTTTTTCTTTTCCATCAATAGAAAAGAAGTGATTTTTGCGAGAATCTGATAGTGATAATTAACCTTAGAATGTCATGTGTCCAGAATTTTTTCTTTTATTAGTATAGGTAGATGATAAAACTATTCTCAAACATTGTTAATATATGAAAAAAAAAACTTTAAAAAAAATATTTTTTAGAAGTTCTTAACTTTTTTAAAATTCTGAAAGGATACTAACACATACTTAAAATACCAATTAAAATTAGTTAAGTTGTAAATGATTAACATTGAATTACCAAGTATTAACCCGCACAACTCTTGGACAATTATAAAACTTTGTAATAGCCATCAAAGAGTTGTTTAAAATAGATTATGTTATACACTCAGTTGACAAGTGACCAACCAATTTTAGTGGATTAACCTTAAGAACCCATTTTCACAGCATTGCCAACGTTGTCATTTTAAATATGATTAATTACTATCAATACTTCGTTTGGTCCACGTACATATTATTTATGTTTTGTCAAACAAGGTCTCACAAAAATGGCAATTCCCCGGCTTATCATCAAGATCAGCATTTGGTGTCTCCTTTAAAGGTGATATAACGTTCCACATCAAGTGATAATTACAACATAATCTTTACTTTTATATAAACCAATCGCATGTTTAACAAATATTATTAAACCTTAGTTAAGAATCTTTATAAACCAATATGGTACCATGAAAGTTTAGCCAATATATGCATAGTGTTATACATCAAAGTAATAGATACAAACATAATCAAATTAATTTGGATAACCAATATTTGATGCTAATGATTTCTTCCAAGAGCTTAATCTTATTAATCTTCAAAAGATGAATGGATGAGATAATGCCCTTATTAATGGTGGTGAAAGGAGGTGGATGAAATGAATTAATGGAATATTTATGGTGATCAAGTCTCTTCATTCAATGAAGAAAGACACAAGGTATTTATAGGCTGATCAGGGCGTCTCAACACGACCCGTGTTAAGTGACACACGACCTGTGTTGATGGTTTTGTCGGATAGTATTAATTGTATGTTGTTAGAAAGTAAGCCATGTGTGAGAACACAACCCGTTTTGGGTCCGGGCACGGACCATGGTGATTTTTAGAAGCTTCCATTTATCTTTTCTCTTATACTATCACCATGGGGCGTGTTGGTTTCAACATGGACCGTGTTTTCATCAATTTTTATCTTTTCTTCTTGTACTTTCGTCATGTGGTTTAGTGGTGTCAATATGGGCTATGTTGGGACTTCTGAATTTTGTTTTTTCCTCGTATGCTTGCAACATGGGGTATGTATTGCTTCAATATGGGATGTGTTGAGTTAGTTTTCACAGTTTTCTCCGGTTTTCTTCGTATATGAACTCGTTTTATTCTTTAAGGCTATCATTACCTAGAAATAGAATTATAAGCATTATTGGTTATTTATTATAATGTTATTGATGATATTATGCCTGTTTGGAGATATGTTTAGTGCTAAAAAGATGTATAAATTTATATACATCAATATGCTTAGTGGTTAAATCTCAAGTCATCAGTTAACTTAGATGATTTTAGATCAATGTACTAGTTAGATCTAGTATTTCTAATGGCGTTCAACTCTTCATAAGTCTTAATCTAATTTATGTTGCTTTGTTTGTTACATTCCATCCCCTTTGTGTGAGTGTGACAACTATCGATAGTAGTAGTACTATTTTCCGGTGGTGATCGGATGGACGACATGATGACCGGTAAAAAAACCTGAAAACCTTTGTTGAAGGTAAAACTCTGTAAAGTAAACTTAATATGTATGTTTTATCTTAGAGACCCATTATTAGGATAGTAAGTTGTTGTATGAATGGTTTAACCGGTGGTTGGGGTGTTACGAGTTAATTTCCCGAATGTTATAGGTTGTTTTGCTAGGATGACATTCGAGGTAAATACTCATTATGTTATACATTATGATAGGCAAGTGTTTATCAAGCTAAGGTATTAAGCTCAAAGTGGACATGGTTACAAGGAACAATTGCGGATAAAGGTGAATGATAATTGCATGCTAAAGGTATATGATAATCTATAGTGTGAGTTAGGTTGTGATTTAAGTTGGTGATTCAAATAATAAATGACTATACGGTTGTGTGTAGGTGGGCGAATAATTCACAAGGGTAATAAATGACCACACGGTTATATGTTGTCAGGTAGATAATCACATATATGATAATAATTACACGATTTGTGTGATTGGATGTATTAATAAACGAGCACTCGAGTTGTCATAACCAGATGTGATATCCTAGTTGATTATGAAATTTGCAAGTTAGTGCAGTTAGATTGGATGAGATGCCCTGATCATAACCAGATGATATGCCCTAGTTAATTATGGGACAACAAGGTGGGTGCAACCAGATAATATAATATGTATATGTGGAATAGTATACACATAATGCTTATGTGAGATAGTTGACTTGTATGTGCTATCGTGGAAATTATAGGTGGTGTAACGAGCATGTATTATGTTGACCTGTTTGTGATGACGTGGTAATCTATAGTCTTAACACTTATGTGTGATAATTGACACGTATGTGGTATTGTGCAAATCCAAGGTACTATAAGGCGTATGCATTATGTTGACCAATTTATGGTGTTTTAGTAATCTATGGTAGTTTAATGTGTATGTGTGATAGTTGAGTCGAATGTGGTATTGTAGAAATCCAAGGTAGTGTCACGAGATTAATGACCCTTTTATGGCGTTTTGGTAATATATGGTAATTTAATGACTATGTGTGATAATTGGCACACATGTTGTATTGTGATAATGTATGGTAGTATGATTAATTTATATGGATAGACGGAAGATTTCATTGTAAATGATCTTATACCATGCACTAAAACAAAATAAGTTTTGATTAACTTAAACCCAACTAGACTTGGTGTATCTAGTTTGTTTCTAAATTATGATGAATTGGTTTAATCAAATGTTGATTAGTTACCAATTAACCAACTAGGTTAATGAACATAAGGTTAATTAGAAGATTACTTTTAAAAGTATATAAATCAATCTTTATTAATTTATCATAATTATAAATAAATAATAACTATTATTGATTTACGTTGTTTCATTTATTATTAGGAACTAGTATCTTACCCCGAGGCTTCGCGGCGGGAGGCGACATAAGGTGAAGCAGGTTGCCTATTTGTTCATGCTCAATCATTCGTTCATTAAAGTTAAACAAATGAATGAACATGAACATGCTTCATTCATGTCACTCGCTTTGTTTACAGGCCTAATGACATGTATAGATTTAATTAATTGCATATCATGCAAGAAAAAAAACAGCTAAAAACGTGACTATATCTTTGGGCCACATCTGCAGTGGTTTTTTTTAAACTTATAAACAAAAATATGAAATCATAGATCAAATCATTAAAGAAAATGGAGCAAAAATAACCACAACACGTTATAAGCAAAGGCTCGTCCAACTTATAAATGAAAGTTGGCAAAGAAAGCTGCGTCAAAAGAAATCTTTGTTGCTTCGATTTTTGATTCGTTCGACTGAAACCGAATGATCTAAAAGTGTGTATGTCCTTGGTTCTAAGTTCCATACATATATTGATCTGCAGGCGTACCAATATTCTGGCGGGTTGATTCCGGTTAAGTCTATTCTGCTCAAGTTAAAAATTTCATCAATTCTCAACACAATGTAATTTGTAAACCTCTAAAAAGACCTGTATATACATACACATACAAACATAAGAGAAAAATAACATAGTTTTTGACCCTTTTTTCACATCAAATTTCACTCAAAAACTTGAATCAGTTTACACATAACACACAAAACAAACTCTTTCATTGTTTTTTTACTTCTATTACTTTGAATTCATAAACCCAAACAAACTATTTTGCCACATTTCAAGCTTAGCGAACATGTAGATATGGGTAATAAACATAATACACAGGTATCTGAAGAAAAAAAACATGGACATAGCTATGCTTGCAAATACTTGCAGCATAAAATAAGGTGTTATCGAATCAGGCCTCAAAAACCAACTCTTTTACAACTTAACATACCAAAAGCAACGTCTCAGTCCTTGTTTATACCTTCACTGTCACCTCTCCAAATTAAATTCTTAAACGATTACGCAAGAACCTAAACGCTCATTAGGACCTGGACTTAAATCAATAAGTTTGCAAGATTGAAACTTTAAAAGAAACAAAATTGACATGACACTTAACTCGAAAACTCGAATCAATTTACACATGCCACACCTCTTCCCCCAAATCAATACGATGCTAATATAGAAAACATCACAATTGCATAAAATAACATTATATTTAATCCTCAAAATAAAGTTCAAATGCTTGCCGGTTTGACTTTCTAAATTAATAGTAGAGAACAAAAGTAAATGTTCAATTTTATTCATCCAAATCCATGCGTAGACTTCTTGATTTAGTAGTTTCGATATACATATACAAACAAATTTGAGTTCCATAATTTAATTTGTAAAGTTAAAGGCATGTAACGTATGTTAAAACTCCAAATCAAAACCTGTTTATATATTGATAATTATTTTTACCCTTAGTCATATATTCGACATTATACTCCATTTATTCAAGACAATCGCACCACAAAATTCATCACTTTGCAAACGTCATGAATGAGCCTAAATATGCCTATGCTTATCCTTACCCTTCTCATGGCATTCAATCATTTTTACTACTTCGATTACTTCACTGATTGTATTCAACATGAATTTAATATTTAAAAGTGGTATGGCATTTTCCCTTATGTTAAAAGTTCAAACTGACAAAGCACTTAAACAACAATTTCCGGTTTAAAACACAAATGAGACAATATCCTTAGCTTAATCACACTGTTTTCCAACATAGTATAAATCACAGAGATTAACTGAAATACTGAAGGAAAAAAGCACAGAGATTAACTGAATGAAGAAAAAAACCCCTAACCTAACTTTTGAGGGTACAATCAAACAGTAGGCATATATGTTAGATGGCATTTAACCCTAATTAATCACATTATCCCTAAATTATATAGTTTCTTAACTAAATGCCCCAAATCAGCGTTGATTAGCCATAGATAGCATGAAATTAAGCCTAATCAATCAATTAATCCCCAAATTAAAAAACCCCTAAATAGACCGCCAGTTGGAGCTGTGAGAAATTTGAAAAACACCCAATCAAGCCAATGCCCCAAATCAGCGGTGATTAGTCGGAGATAACATGAAACTAACCCAAATAATGATGGATTCAAAAATAACTAATCAAGTAAGGGCAACGGAAGGTTACAAATTAATATATTATATATATATATAATATATCATAGATAGAATAGTAATAAAGTTTCATTATTTAATAAATTGTGTTCATTGATTAATCACACGTTAAATGTGTATTCGATATAATTGCATAGTGTGTGATTCTCATAGCATCATATACCAATATCCACATTGTTTGTATGTTGTGTTTGGGAACGCAACTTCTGTTACTATAACACTTATTTTCTTCATCCATAGTATTGACAATTAAAAAAACCAGATTTCTAGCTAGATAACTGTATTGTGTAACTTTGTAAACTATCAAAGCAACAATAAACTGACTTGCTTTTATACGAACGCTAAGAAACAAATGATAAAAACCGAAAGCAAAAAATAAAAGGTAAGACAAGCAAAAAGCACAAAAAATACGTTTGCAATTCAACACAAAAGACTTGAGTATCTATTAATCTGTTACAAATAATATATATAATGCCTAGAGATAAATATAATAAAGAACAATAACATATTCAATATTTTGAATAGCTATATGTATTATAAGTTATGCCCGGTTAGTTCGGTTATGCGAGATACACCAAAACCAAACCTGAACTCCATGTTTTGGTCTATCCATTATGGCTTAACTGAACCATTGATTAATTGTTCGGTTAAGTTAAGTTGGTTATTTCAATCACAGTTTGACCCCAACAAAATTCACCATAGTATTTCTTCGTTATTGTGAAACATTTTCCCATCTCTATTCTTTGATCATGAAGGAAAATAAGGGTGCAAACGAGCCGAGTCGATGGGCTACTCATGTTCAGATCGATAAAAATGTCAAAATGAGCCGAGCTTTTTCGAGCTCAAGTCGAGCCGAGCCCTAAAGCTCGTTTACTAATTGAGCCCGAACCCGAGCCTTGTATGGGAGCTCATTTAAGCTCGTCGAGCCTTGTATTAGTTTTACATTAACTAGTCAAGCTCGAGTGGAGCTTTGACTCGCTTAAGGTACTACACGAGCTCGCGCCGAGCTTAAGTTTGTTTTTTTTTCAAAATATATAAAATAATAATAATAATAATAAAAGTATATAAATTAATTAATAAACAATAAACAAGCCTAACCTGAGCTTTAAAAAACAACTAACGAGCCAAACACGAGCTTTAGATAACGAGCTCGGAGCCGAGCTCAAACTTACATCCTAAATGAAAAAAATGGTCACACAAGTACACCATATGTGCTACACATATTGACTAAGACCGAATATCAAACTTGTAGTTACTAATTGAGCTTCCCATCCCCTATAATTATGTGTGGGAAGTTTGCTAATTATAGGGTGGGGTTGTAAGTGATTGTGAGTGTAAATTATAGGATGAAGAGAAATGTGGTGATTTTTTTGTAAATTTGCGGAAACATTTGGGAAACATTGTTTGCCCCTATCTGTTTTTTAATATTTGTTAGATTGGTTATGAGTAGAGGAGAGAGAAAATTGTAATGATAAAGGTATACAAAATATTATTTAATTAAACAAAAAAAAGAAATATAGTATTTTTTTAATGTAATTATAGAGATAGAGATGAGAATACTCTAAAAAGTTGTAACAAAACCACGTACATATCTCATGGAATAAACTAACCTTTAAAATAAGGCCATAACCATAAACTTTAAAACTTTTAATACTTCAAAAAAATTCAACTTTGAAGGGCAAATACGTCATTTAAGAATATAATAATAATCAGACCGAAGCACGTATCTCTCCGCCTATATATACCTTTCCCCTCCCTTCTATTCTTATTATTACCGGCGACCACCATTGACCGCCGGAGACGTCTCAATTTCCGGCGCTGTACAACCAAATGGAGTCAAATTCATCAGAACTTGAAGCAATTTTGAAGGATATTGAGCTTGCAGACAGTATTGGCACCAGCCATGCCCAAAACGACGATCACGGATGGCAAACGGTGTCGTATAAGAAATCAGGACGTAAATTCGCTAATAAGGCGCCTCAACAGTTCTCCGATCAGAACTCCGGTGCCGGTGATGACGTATTCCGTTCGATTGAACAGATGTCGGAGGATCGTCGACGGAGAGTGGCTGAGGTTGAATCTCAAAAAGCTACCGCCGGTGAGATAACTGCGGATGACGTTGAGGATCACGGCAGTGATGCGGAGAATCTCGCTGGAGAGATGAAGAAGAAGAAGATTAAACCTAAAAAGTTGAAGAAGGCTAAAGTTACTGTTGCTGAGGCTGCATTGAAGATTAATGATTATGATCTGGCTGTTTTTCTAGCTGATGTAACGGTAATTCTACATTTTAATACATCAATTATTATTATTATTGAACACGAGATTGAAATGTGTGTTGTTGTTTGGTGCAGATATCGTACGAATCGCAACCGGACATTCGGCTCATGCGACTTGCGGACTATTTCGGTCGGGCGTTTGCGTCGGTTAACAGTTCTCAGTTTCCGTGGATGAGAATACTCAAGGAAGCTGCTATCGAAAAGATGATTGATGTAAACACTTTATCTATTTTAAGTAATTTTAAAAGTTTAAGTTCATGATTTTGGTAGGCTACTTACTTTTCTAATGATTTAGAAGATTTTTCAAATGTTCATTATTGTTACATTTTGATGTAGCTTTTGGAATATGTTGCTTTTGAAAAGTCCTTTATTAGATTAGTTTATTTGGTTTCTTTATGCAGATTCCTTTGTCACATATATCTGAAGATGTTTGTAAGACGGTCGCAGAGTGGCTGAACCACCAACTGATAGACGCCCTCGGGTCCTTTACTTTGTGGTCCTTAGATAGCATATTCGCTGACCTGGCTCTCCACCAAGGAAACAGCAAGGCTTCAAAGAAGGTGGTTCAGCAGCCAAGTTCAAAATCTCAGGTAATGGACCATGGCTTATTTTATACGTGGTTGGGGATAATGCTCATATTGCTTTTAGTGTAGACTGTAGATGCTCTCAAACTACAAATTTGTTCTGTTATAGTTGTAGATGCTTTGGTCTTTGTTCTTATTAGGGATTTGTCTTGCTTTAGAATCTTGCACAGATAGAAAGAATGAGGACTGTTCTTTGACTTTGAATGATGACTGTCTGGTTTTGGGTATCTTATAGAGTCTTAGAATCTTCAACTTAGGGTTTATTCTAAGTACACCTCTTATTCTTGTGGAATCTACCATTCAATACGTGTATATACAGTAATATTTATCGTGATAAAGTTGCTATTAATAGAAAGAATGAGATTAATAGCATGAACTTCTTATTTCAGCATACTATGTTGGCAATCCTATTTGCATTGTTCAGATGCCTGCAATATATATCATTATGCGCATTAGACCTGTTTTTGTGAGATTAAAAATCCTAGAGAAAAGGAATGATTTGGAAAGAAGGAAATAACCTACAAATTTTGTGGGAAATGTTCACTGTTTTTATCTTCAAAACTTTCTCCCAAATATCAAACATTTTGACAAGAAAAAACTATCAAAGCTTTATAAACATTGTTTATGACTAAACTACCCTTGATGTTTAGATTTATTAGCTTCCTGAGTTCCTTTCAACTCAAGAACACGAAAAAATAATTACAAAAACAACATTTTTATTGCTTTCTTGCCTATTTATGGAGCATCGTGCAATTTGTGACTTTACAGGTTGCCATATTTGTGGTCTTAGCAATGATATTACGGTGTAAACCCGATGTATTGATCGGTGTTTTACCCATAATAAAAGATAGCCCCAAATATCAAGGGCCAGAAAAGCTTCCAGTCTTATTATGGACCATCACACAGGTAACTCGAACCATTTAAGATAACTAGTATCATATTTTCTATAGGTAAAAAGAATTAGCTTCAATAACGAGTTAAATTTTTAATAGGCGAGTCAAGGTGACCTGGTTGTTGGACTGTTCATGTGGGTCCACTTGCTCTTGCCACTAATTTGCAGTAAATCAGGTTGTAACCCCCAATCCCGGGACCTTATTTTGCAACTAGTTAAGAGATTTGAAACATTTATTATTATTTTGGTTCACCAGCCTCTTATAGTTCCTATATGTTAATACTTCATTCGCTCACTTGTGTAGGATATCATCTTTCCCAAAAGCGCGTACAATCTTAGTAAACGGTGCTGTGAGAAAAGGTGAGCGCGTGGTGCCACCACCCTCCCTCGAGCTTCTGATGGGATCCACCTTCCCTGCTCCTACAGCTCGTGTCAAGGTGACTCTTCTTTAGACTAACCATAACCATAGTTTTTAATTTGAACATGAATTTGAAATACATTTGGTGTATCAGGCAACTGATAGATTTGAAGCCATTTATCCCGTCTTAAAGGAAGTTGCTCTTGCTGTTGCCCTGGACAGTAAAGCTATGAAGCAACTTACACAGCAACTGTTACACATTGCTGCAAAAGCGGCCGGTCAAGGTAATAAATATTTAGAAATATTACTTAATGTATTAATTATTAAAATATCTTAAATATCATAATTGTACAGGCAACTCTGCTCTGGCAAGTGAAGCAAGTGACATATTCTTATGGTGTTTGACTGATTTCAGACTTTTACAAGCAATGGGTAAACGAATGTTATTTTAGATATTTGATTATTTATTTTTAATGTTTCTCGTGTTTTCACTGTAAAAATCAAAACAGGATGATATATATCTGGATCATCTGGAAGCTAGTGCGGTTCTTCTAAGAAAACTGTCTGATGAGTGGAATATTCACTCGGCTAAGCTTCCGAGTCTTGATCCTTTGAAATCAGCCTTGAATAGTTTCAGGGATAAGGTAATCTTAAACAATGCTGTTATGCTTTTTTATTGTAACTATGCTGTTTATATAATAGTGGTTAACACAGTAATTATTTATATAGAATGAGAAGGCGATTGCTAGTGGAGATGACCGTGAAGCATTGTTGAAGGAAGCCGACAAGCACTGCAAGGCTATTTTAGGCAAGTTTTCGCGTGGGCATGGTTGCTTGAAGGCAACAGTGTTTCTGACAGTTACAATGGCGGTTGGGGTGGCGGTTATCATCAAAGACCATCCAGTATGGAACTTGAAGGAACATTTAGATGTTGATTGGTCTCGTTTTTTACTTCTCTCTCTCTTTGAGGCAGCAAATGACAATAAGGGTATCGAGGTAAATAGTTGAAATAATGGGTTGAATAAGATGAACAAACCCGCTTTAGGAGCTCGTATCGTTGTGCTTTAGTAAGACGTAGATAGAGAACAAGCATAGACAAAGGGTGTGTGTGTTTTTTTTAAATAAAATACTAGAATAGTAACGTTTTATGCGGGTTAATGTGACAAGAATGTGTGCTATATTCATGGTTTGTTTTCTCATGATTTTTGTATGTTATATATTATATAAATACTATTATGTTTTCTCAAATCAATGGAGAGTAGAGTTTATAAGTTTAAGCTATTTCTTCCAAGGTGTCAATAATAGTTAGGTTAATTGTAACATCTCCCTCAGGAGGATCAATAGTTAGGTACATTGTCCTTCATAAATTGTGTAAATAAAAATCTCTTTTTCTTTCAGATTTTTCCAAACGAACAATATCTCTTTGATTTTATATCAATTGAATAGGCCATTAAAAGGAAACTGGACCAACAGGTGGTATCATTTAAAATCCCAATGCAAACAACAGTTTCCTCTTTTCTATAAATTTAAGGCTCTATCTATTGACACATCCTATTTTTCTATTTACACACCCTCATATGGTCATATTGATCAATATGAGGCATATCATGTATGACATAAAACACTTGTGTGTCTGATTTGAGGCCATATATATTAGGCAATATGGACCATATTAAGGGTGTCTAAATAGATGTGGGTGTGCCAATATCACGACCCTTTAAACTTATCCTTTTGACATAACTTTTTTAAAAGAGAACCATTGTTTAAGAGCCAAACATATATACACAAAAAAAATCTTATATACAACATGATTATGCATTGTTTAAGAGCCAAATATATATACAACAAAAAAATATTATATACAACATGATTAAATAAATAAATACAATAAGAACTACACAAAATAGAAATATACAATATGAACATGCATTGAGGAAAAGTTTAGGATCCATGGTTTGGGTCTCTCAACAGTCTTTTAGCTAACTCCTTCCAGTTAGTTGAGGCAGGTAGTTGTGTACTTAGGGGGGCATCTCCAACTTCATGCTTTGAAGTCAATTCCTCTTCTTGGTTGTAATCTTTCTCGGTTTTGTCAGTCAACAGGCGTGTCTCCTCCTCGTCTGAGTTAATCAATGTGACCGCATGAGGTATCTTGAGGCTAACCGCTCTTTCAAGTGCTTCCTTGTGGTCTTTTTCTATAGATTGTAGCCTCTCAAATCTTTGTACTTTTGGTGGTGTTGTAGTAGCTTTGTCATCTCTCTCTTGTAATAACTGCAACAAACCAACCGCGCTCTGGTTATGTTTACGAAACAAAAGGTTGTGGGCCCAGGATCCATGTGTTCAAACCCGAACTAAACTAAATTTACGTCTCGGTTTATCCAAAGTGGCACGACTTCTTTACTTAATAGGGGTCAACTAAGATTGTATTATAGATCAGGGGCGTGGATTATTGACAAGACACAGATTCAAGACACAAACCTAAAAAGAAGTTAGTGGGTTTGGATTTAGTCCAAAACTGTTTAGTCCAAAAATGCTTGGGTCAACCTAGCGGGTTTATGTGTTGACCATTTTAACCGTTTATATTTTTTAAATTTTGTTTTATGTCATGGTTGGGTGTTTTTGTCAAGATTCAAGTTAAAAAAGAAATTATAACCAAGTTTTATAAATAAGACATAATTTTGTGTGTTTACTTATAAATTATGATTTTTATAAAAATGTAAAAGAAATAACACAAATCCGGTTAGACGTGTTGTATTTATGTCAGCCTGTAAACATTCGTGTCATGTTCAGGTTCATGTGTCTGACACAATTTTCAGGTTTCCGGTTTGTGTGTGGTTGGACCCGCCAACATGAGCTGTTAGCACCCGTACCAAATGGGGGTCTAACATGTATTCATATACTTATTGTCCTAGATCACTTTATTTATGAGAAATTATCCAATTATTTAATAAATAAAAAGTTTGTAATCATATCTAATATAGTTATTCCCAATATACAAAAGGTAGACAAAAGGGTCAATGTCAACTGTCTCAACCCAAGCTAAAACCAGTCTGACCCGTTACCAAAACCACCCGACCCACCTATTTTGCCACTTGTAATCTTTAAGATTTGAACATCAGACATGAAAAAGAACACAAGCATATGACTTACTTGTAAAGCCTTTTCCGCTTCTCTTTCGATCGAAATGATTGCATGATCAGACGTAGCATTGCACGACAACACGATATGTTCAAATCTACCATCAACCGGAATTGCTGTTCTCACTTCGGGAGGGAATCTTCCACACCTATTTACAAGACGCACGCCCATTATTCAGATTTCAACTCACTTATTCCTAAATGGGTCGATTTGAGTTGTTCTATCTCTAACGAGTCAATTTACCTGCAAAACTTTCTCTCAACAATGTGGAACATTCGACCGGGTGCATAGAGTCTTCTTGGATCACTGAGCTTCTTATGTTCGGGTATAAACGTGTCCCTCATGCAAACCATAAGTAGCAAACAGGGCAAGCTGTTGAAAGCATCAAGGCCTGGTTTATAAATGATAATAATAATAATTTATACCCCACAACACAAGATGGAGTTGATGCATAATATTTAAGAGTTTAGCGAACCAACCAGAAGATTGACTCGAAAATGTCCTCAAGTGGAGTGGGTGTCCTAGGTAAGAAATCATCCTGTACAAGGTTTTGGTAAACACCATCAGTAATCATTATTATCCCTTCAAACATGTAATAAATGGTATTTTAAAATTGCTGAAAACATGAAATGAAAATGAATATATAATTGCAAGAAGTATAGTCGAGTATATGACATGTCAAGTTGGTGTTTTGTTTAGTTTAAAGGCAACAGAATCCTAAGCAGTAAAGTTTAACCATGTAATAATATAAAGGGGCAGACCCAACATCTACATGAAAACAAGCAAACCGAAACTGCTAATGAGTAACGGGTACCCGATTGGTATCATACATTGGTTGGTTAACATTTTAAAGGGTAGGTTAATATGCGCGCAACACTGTTATACTATCCACACACCATTGTCAAGTCATATGGGCCATATACATTTTGCAAAATCACATGGGCCGTAGCACGCATGATATGGTGCAAATGTAAATTTGGGCGCGTATAAGGTGTTATACAAGCTAGGGGTGTGCACAAAACTGAAATAAGCAAACTGTAACCGGACAAACCGACGTAACCAAACCCAAACAAAAACCGACTGTTTGCTTTTATGTATATTAATTAGTGAATTTTATGGGTTCAGTTTAAGCATTTGCTATCAACAAAAACCGAACTAGAACCGGAAAAACAGATTAAAAGTAAGTTATAAGAAATTAATAAATGGTGTAGCCCAAATATTTTAGGTCCAAATGTGTGGCTATCAATTAACCATTAATTAACAAAAGTGCCCAAATTGATATTTCAAGCCCAAATGGTAAAACCGTACCGAACTTATTGTGAAAACCGAAAAAAACCAAAACCGAACGGTTTTCAAAAACTCAAACCAAATATTGGTTTTGGTTCGATTGGCCCCAAAACCAACCCATGGACACCCCTCAATTTTAATTTTTAGGTGTGTGATGTAAAAGTTTGCTTTATATTGATGTAATATGTCTGTGGTTTGCAAAATTCATATAGATCATGTGACCTCATATGGCCCGTATGATATGACAGATAGGCAAGTGCAGAGAATTTGAGTCGGTGTAAAACTGTAAATAAGTTATTTTCGTCTAATTCAGTTGTGCCAACACTACAACCATAACCGAGCCACAATTTTCGTTTAATCAGTATGATTAACCGAACCATCGATTAGTTCCCAGTAAATAACATCAGATTTAGGGAAGAACAATGATACCTGCAAGATGACTGAGTAAATAACATCAGCATACTTAACCGCAAGATTCAACGACATACACCTAGTGGGCGCCATCGCATAGCATCTGACCATCTCTCTGGGTATCCCACCGAGCATATCCCGGTGGTTGACCACCAACACCGTGAGCAACGCAGCCACACCGGCCCCCAACGAGTGGCCAACAAACACCATCTTATAACAACTCCCGTTCTCCCTCCACAACCGCCTCAAATTCTCCGAATCCTCATTCAACAGCCACACGGCCGAATTCAACAACCCGTGGTGGACATACCCCCCATCAAACATATGCTTCCCCAACTTGTTATCCAACAACATCTTATAATCACTCTCTTTCCCCAAATTCAACCCGCGAATGGCCGTTACAATCTCACGGCGAGCGTGGTCCACGTATATTAAATACGGGGGCGCGTGGCCTAGGGTGTGTTGGTAGGCCACGCGCTTGAATACGAAATCCGGGTTTAAGCGGTAGCCTCCGTTGGTTGGGGGGAAGCGGGGGTGGTGGAGGTCGTCCTCGTAGACGGCGAGGGCGATGCGGGAGAGATGGGGGACGGGTTCGAAGTCTTGGGCGGAGGCGGGTGGCCAGGAGGCGCTGTCGTCGGCGCCGGTGTGTGTGCAGCGTTTCCAGCCCCAGCGGAGGCAGCCTAGGCCGACAAAACATCCTAGGCAACAAGTGGACATGGATTATTGATGTTTCAAGAATGTGATTTTGGAAATAAAGTGGGAAATGGGGGGAAAAGTAGTTGAAGAAGAACAAACGAACAGTTTGGATGGATATTCTAGACTGCGCTGACGTTCTAGAAGGTCTGTTGGAATTGGAAGCCTATTTTTGAACAACTAGAGGTTGATTTCGTATGGAATAATAATATTTTTTAAAATTATTTGCTTGTAGGTTTGTTTAAAAGTATTAACTAAATTAGTCTCTTACTTTTTTTTTCTTAAATATTTTTTAAAACTAGTTGCATGCCCGCGCGATGCGGTGAGGTTGCACGCAAACATGACATCGGATGCGTAACCGGTGTTACTGTTACTGTTTCTTTATGTGCGTGACTTAACAATAGTATGCGCATAATACGACGATGGTATGCTCGTATTGCGGCATTGGAATCTTAACCGGTGTTAGTAAGCACGTCACACAACAATTGTGCACGCTCAGTCAGGTGTTGGTGCGTACGTAACGCTACATTGAACTCGTTTTGACCCACAACCCGTTCCGCTTAACAATGTTCTAACCGAAATTCGTATGACTTGACCCCTTTCAAGTTTCAACCCAAACTCGTCCCGATTCAAACCAAATTAACCTTTTGGTATCAACTCATTCCAACCTTAACATGTTAGACCCATGACCCGAACGACCGAAACCGCCCGATTCGTTTGTCGGTCTTTAATGGTAATCACGTAACACGTTTAGTTTTTAAAATGAAAAAAACTATAGCAATACCATACTCAAATTAAAGAGAATAAAATACTCATTTCTATGGTATACTGTTTTTAAAAAAATATTAACGTGTGAAAAAGTTATAAACGTTTAAACGTCGTCAGGGTGGTTGGTTTAAAATAAAGGGTATATATGTAACTATTATATAAATTAAGAAAATGTGATTAAAGTTAATGGACCAAACTTGTAAATTTTTTTAATAAATTAAAAATAAACCGTACATGATTTTGGTTATGCTAAAAGACAAAATTGTCAAAATCCAAAATTGCCCCTAAAATGCCTTAATCTTGTGCATTATAGTTTGTACTAAAAGCAATAAGTTTGGTACCTCTTAAAAATTAAGAGGTCCCTCACTCATTCTTTATATATAGTATAGACTAGTCAGTTGTCCGCGCGATGCAGCGGTGTATGCGCAAACGCAACCGGTGGTAGTACGTTTGTAACCTCGCAACGGTATGTGCGTAACCCGAAGATGATATGCATTTAATGTGGCTTCGGATGTGTAATCAGTGCCAGTAAGCGCGTCACATAATGCCTATACGCAAGCAACCCGATTTGTATAAACAATATCATCCACGTAACTGATGCCTGAATGCGCATAACTGGTGGCAACAAGCAAGAAGCAAAGATGAAATGTACAGTAATTTCAAAACCCAGTCTGTTTTGACGGACATGTTCCGACCCGAAAATGTTTTAACCCGAAGCCCGATTTGACATGAACCCTTTCGATCTAAACTCATCCCGGCATGAACTAAAGTAACCCTTTTTGTATTAACCTGTTCCAATCCTAACCCGTTCCAACACCATTAGCCGAACATGCTCGACTCGTTGTCGGTAATAACCGATCACGTAACATGTTATTTTTTTAAAAATTAATAAACTATAGTAATACTATACTCAAATTACAGAGAACAAAATGTTCTTTTTTATGGTGTAATTTTTTTAAAAAAATATATTAACGTGTGAAAAAGTTACGACCGTTAAAAATCCGTGGGGTAGATGGTTTATAATTAGGGGGGAAATGTGTAACTATTTAATATATTAACAAAACTTTATTGAAGTTGAAGGACCATAATTGTATATTATTTTGGAATAAACAAAGACTATTTTACCCTTAAATTATTAAAATTATATGCATTGCTACTTGTACTATATGCAACAAGAGTGGTACCTCTTAAAATTTAAGAGGTCACTCACTCCTATATTATATATAATATAGATTATTTCGTTTTCATTCAAACTAGGATCTTTACGGATTTTGTTTTGATTTTTAACCGAACTGATAGCTACAGTTTTTTGAGAAGTTCTAAAACTGAATTGTTTTTATGGTCCTTTTGAAATTCGTGTATTAGTTTATCATATTTTCTTATTTACTTTTTGAAGTATGTAAGATATGGGTAGCTGAATGAGAGGAAACTAAACAGGTATGAAAAGTTGTTAGAGAAAACTAGTATTGAAATATTTGTAGAGTCACACTTGATTATTTAATAAATATTTCTAGAATCACACTTGTCTGGCTAAAATCAAATAGTTATATAACTAATTTATATATATGATTCCATTGAAAGAATAATAAAGATATTGTCAACTTCCTCAATGAGCAAGTAGTCTTGCATAAATTTTGAAAGTAGCCAATCCTCTCATTCTTCTTCCAATTTCTTATATAAGCTAATTTCCCACATTGATAGTGGATCACACATGCTTCCAAAAGAATGGAGTAAAATATTCTTGAAGAAATAGACCACCATTGTTCTGTTGCTATGGAATATTTGCACTTCAATTGATTGAAGAACTTGTGTTATGCTGCAACTTGGACGAATGAAGACTTACCATTAATTGTTTTGACATAAGCCTAATATAGCCTTTTTATGATTATTAAAGCATTCATATTTGAGTTCAATAATGTGCATATTTTTATCCAATCCCGTTTCATGTTCAACCAACCAAAATCTTTAATACACCATTGCCAATCACAAACATATGGTCTACGATCTCACAATAGAGTTGAGATCTTTGTTGATTATAAGAGAGTTCAAGTAAAAGATAGAGAAATCAACACAGCGGTTTATAGTGCTCGTTGGATGTTAACGAACCCACCTTTACACCTTATATTTACTTCTAGGTATCCACTATCTCCACTAATTACGTCTCACTAAGCAAAGTAGTGATCATTATTAGAATCGTTTCACTAAACATGATAGCTAGTGAATATGAAGCAAGGTAATGATATTTTAATCGTTCACTAAGTGATCACCTCTCTAAATTCTCACTAAGAGGGTAGTGATTTCCCTTATCACCTTTGTTGCAACATCCAACAATCTCTATTTAATCCATCAACAAAGAAATCTTTGATTCATTTCAACTTTTAAAAACTTAATCAATCTTATAACTCCACCCAATCAAAACTACTGTAAAAATAAAATTAAAAAATTATTTGGTTTTGCAAATATATAACTCCATCAAAACATCCCCACCCCATGTATAGCACCACAGAAATGATCTGCCCAAAATTCACCAGTCAAAACGATAAAACTGAAAACACCAAAAATCTCGGAGAGGCGAATATTGCACTCTACACAAGTCAAGACTATCTATGAATAGCAAAACCTACAACAAAACCTACAAAGCAGACAATGTATAGGCCTCAGATATCAGCCACTCCATATATGTTCTTTGCGGAACTCTCGAACAATGACAGGAACACTAGTTGGAGGTATCTAAAAATCCAACATAAACTCCAGCATTAACTTATCATCAGACAAACCGAATAATTACAACACAAATGAATATACCATTGAAACACGGTTTAGGAAACTTACCATGCCATAATCAGTTATAATCATTGAAACATAATCCCAAGGCGTTAAGTCATACCTGTATCCATTGGGACAACAACAAAAACCATTAACAACTTGAAAAATCAAAGAAAATTTAAAGTTTATACATACAAAATCACGCTTACGTTAAATTAAGAAGTTGCAGGTTTTCATTATCAGTCACGTCCTTCAGATCTTTCACATCCGCCCTCCCACGAACTTTAGATATAACATCCGGAGCCCCTGGTTTAATACGCTCAAATCTAAGAAAAAAATAGCACCACAAAATCACATATATAACAACTTTAAGAACTAATATTTACCGAGTTCGTTACAACAGATTGAATCGAGCTGAACTCGCTCATGAAACTTATACGCTTCACAGCATACGATAACAGGAACGCCACACGCATTAGCAACCATAGCAACACACGCGGTCCCGACTCTAGAATAAACGGTCCCGTTAGCCAATACCGATGAAGCACCAAGGAAAACCCGAGTAACTTCATGCATGATATACGGAACCGCGTTAATTTGAACGTAAGTACAAGTAACACCCTTTCCAACGAGCCTTCGAAGCAACAACCGACCTTCAAGTTTAGGTCGGGAATCCACAATCACAACACGGAACCGTTTCCCAAGCTCATGGGCATGTAAAAGTATCATTTCAACTGCTGACGAGGACCCGTATGTAAGAAGGACGTCCCCGTCATTGACTTTTGTCACCGCGTGCCGTACTATCACCTTGTCAGCTAATATTATTTTTTCGGTTATGAAATAGTTGATTTCAGATAAAAGAGTTGACTTGACTTCTGATTCAGATAGGGTTAATGGAAGGTTGGCAATGCGGTGGGTTTTGACGAACTTGATTGCATTCTCCATGCTGATTGAAAGGAACGAGACGTAACTGTTTATTTTTGCGGTTAAGTCCCGGTTAATAGCTTTCTCAGGTGGTGTAGAGTAGTCCATTATGGATTCTTGAAATGCTTGAAGCATTGCAATGCACCGCGCGTTTCCGCCTGATATGTCACCAGCTAAATACCTTAAGCCAACCTGATTAAAAGTTTAAAGCCACCAGGCCGTTTGAGTATCGGATTGAATGAGTTTAAAGAAAAAGTAGAAGTGTAAACGAGCCGAGCCTGATCTTGTAAAGACTCGACCTGCTCGTTTAACTTAAGAGAGCTCAAGCTCAGCTTATTAATTATTTCACTATTTTATATTTATACACATTTATAAATCTTTATATATAGAATATAATATGTACTATGTAATTACTTAGACTAGGGGTGTGCATGGGTCAGTTTTGGGCTCAAACAGAACCAAAAACTAAAAATTCAATTTCTAAAATTTTAGATACTGTTTGGTTTCGGTGTTTTAAGTTTTACCATTTTGGCTTGTAATTTTGAGCCATATATAATTGGCTCAATATACTGAATTTGGGCTAGATAATTTGTTTATTAATGATTAATTATTTGTTATACATTTGGGCTAGAATATTTGGGTTATGCTATTTATTAAATTCTTATCAATTACAATAATTCAAAATAAAAACGAAATCCATAAAACAGTTCGTTTTTTCGATTTTAAATACACACGAAACCGAAATCGAACTGAAAGTTTGATTTGTACAATAGAAAAAAAACGTTGGTTTTTGTTTAGGTTCAGGTTTTTGGTTGGGTTATTTTGACTTTTCATCGCTTTTTTGATGTCATGCACGCCCTTAACTACTATCACAATTTTATATGATAGTAATTATTATGTAAATATATATTTGACATATTAAAAAATTTATATAAGCAATAAGCCCGTTTAGGCACGCAAGCCTAGTCAAGCTCGATATGTAGAACTCGGGCACAAGCTCGTTTATTAACCAAGCTCCAATACAAACTAGGGCTCGAGCTCATTTAGCTCCAATCGATTCAATCTTTGACGAGCCAATCTCAGGCAGATCATGTACGCCTCGGCTCGGATCGTTTACACCCCTATAAACCTAAGGATATTAATGGAAAAAGTACCTTGTAAACAGCAGGATGAACAGAATTAAGATCAAAAAAGTTCATTTCAAGATGAGGAAGCTTTGTTTTATGTTCATACTGAGGCAGATGCCTAAAAAGCTCAACTCGGTTTCTAACCTCCGTTTGTTTTACAACCGCGCGCTTTTTAGCTTTCTCTACACGAGTCGTATCATCAAACTGCATTCGCGGATGCGGGACGTCTTTTTTTCTATCTTTATCTTTATGATCGACTACCTTTTTCTCGGATGGTGCTGCTGCAATAGAGGATGAGTTATCTTTCTTTTAACCAGTGTTGACTTTTCCGGGTTTCATGTTTGCTGCGCCGTTTCCTCCTGCTGGAATTTGTAATAAACATAAATGAAATCAAATTCATGATTATACAAACTTATAAGATGTACTCACCTTTAGCAGCAGCTTTGGCGGCCCGTTGAGCTTCTTGGAGAGCCCGTCTTTCAGCTTTTGAGGTTTTTTCTTTTAATGGCTGCTTTACTTTTACATCTTGAGATTCACTGGATTGTTCCCCAACCTTTTCTGAGAATGTAGTTATAACCGTCTGTCAGTCTTATAATCGTATTGCAATCTGTTTGAAAATTTTAACGAATATATAGAATATATTGTAGGTCACACAAAAACAATAATCAGCAATAATGTAATGATGAGTTCCATGAATTTGATTGACAGAATTGAAGAAATGTTCAATAAAAGGTCACCCATTGAAGAGGTAGGTCCCAGCAGAGTCCAGTTAGACCCGCAAGACTCACCTTGAACAGGGACGTCTGCGCGGTTGGACCCGCAAGACTCACCTTAAACAGGGACGTCTGCGCAGTTGGACCCGCAAGACTCACCTCGAAGAGAGACGTCTGCGCAGTTGAACTCGCAAGACTCACCTTAAAGAGGGACGTCTGCGCAAAGACCAACTGGATCCGCATGACCAACCATGCTCAGAGACGCGACGTCCTTACGTGCAGTACGCAAGCTGTTCCCGCAGGAAAAGCCTCCCAATGGTGACGTACTCCGCCTGTTCCCGCAGCTACGGATACTAGCCATCAGGGAAGGCTACCCGCACAGCAAGGCTACACGCACAAAGCACTAACTCAAATAATTCAGTAATGTCACCTGAAGAGGGAATGAGCAAGCCGGGAATACTCCCGCCCAAAGCCGGGAATTCTCCCACCCAAATGAGCCAGTCCGTACGCTACTGGAGGACCTTTTGTACTATACCTGCCAAGGTATGGACAAAAGATCTGACCAAAGCTGCGACAGCTCACTGATAACAGTACGACGAGCAGCACGCTCTAGTACTTAATGTCACTATCAGCCGCTGCCTACTCACCAACCCTTGTCGTGGCACGTGCATAGCCTGCAGTTGGTGGAAAAGGAATAGTACACAGCCGGCCATGTCACTATCAGCCGCTGCCTACCCACCAACCACCAGCACGGCACGTGCGTAGCCCACAGTTGGTAGAAAAGGAATATAATACAGCCGGCTGTACCTTCTTGGACACCTACCTTCGGCTATAAATACTCCAACACCTTGGAACGGTATCATGATCTTCTCTCTAGCTATTTCTCTTAATATACACTTATATTCAAGAGCAACCTAGTCTGATTCTCACGCCGGATGGTGGTCACAAGGAGGTACCCCCCCCCCTTCTCAGTGACGAGCTCACGGTGTCTGTTTTGCAGGTCACAAGAAGAATAACCATCTTGCCGTACCTAACCCTCGTGGGAAACATCTATTTAACCCCCAGATTATCCGTAATCTGCCCGGGGTCAATTAGTGTTTCTTCATTGGCGTCATCCGTGCATAAAAGCTAGAACTTATTCTTTTTCAGTTTTTTCAAAACTTCTGGAAAGATGGTTAAAGTTACTCCGGTCCCAAGGCCAGCGAGTGACCAAGAAACCCCGGTAATCACAACCCCAGCTACTGGGAGGAACACCGGCGAGTACACAAATTTTACGAACACTACCCCGGTTACTCAAGCCGGGGCAAGTGCAGTAAATTTTACGAACACTACCCCGGTTACCCAAGCCGGGGCAAGTGCAGTAAACAATCATCCCCTGGGATTCATTAATACCCAGGCGGAAAGACAACAGACGAGGCTCCCCCGCCAAACACTTGATCAAGTTAAAGCGTGGGCGGAAGCACGTCAGAAGGAATTCCAAGCTGAGTTGGACGAACGCTTACGTTCACTCCAACAGGCTGACGAATTCGGAAGCACTCGACAACGGCTCAACATGAGCAATGAGTGCGAGTCCTCGGACGATGATCGGGAGGAATCCGACAGTGACGCAAACTCTCGCCATAGGGCGAAAGGGAAGCGTAACGAAACGGACTTCCAACCGAGAAGGAATTTTGGAGAAACCTTCAAACAAAGGAACGCGGGGGGAAACCCACGTGACTTCTCCAAAACCTTTAGACCAACTGCTGCAAATGCGGGAACGTCCAAGTTTGCAAGGGACATTGCGGAAGCAATCGCCCCGAGAAGTGCCAAACAGATGTCCAACATCGGCACTTATGATGGTATATCCGACCCAGACGATCATTTGAACAGATTCATAGCGGGGGCAACCGTCAGCAACTGGACGGAACCCACGTGGTGTTATATGTTCCAGATGACGCTAGTTGGAGCAGCCAGAGCGTGGTTTGACCGTCTACCGGTCCACCACATCTACGATTGGGCGGACTTCCAGCAGAAGTTCAACCAACACTTCAGTCAACAAAGAAAGTATACCGAAGAGCAATGGACGATCCTCAACTGCATCCGAGAGGAAGATGAGTCTTTACTAGACTTCATCACGCGCTTCAATTCAAAGAAGCTAAGTCTGGGCACTATTAGCGAAGATCTTGTTCGCGCTGCTTTCATCCAGGGCGCGAAGGACCCAGAGCTCATCCGCACCTTAACGGGTAAAGACGGCATGCCATCCACGTGGGATGCCATCATGACAGCAGCTAAACGCTTCGCGGAAACGGAAAAGCAACTGGGTAGAGATCTACCCAGAGCACAAAACTCTACACCCAGAAAACAAGAGAAAACAACGTCCTCACCGCCCGACTAAACAAAAAGAGGAAGCTAGGCATTTGGCAGTCAAGGGTAAACTTTGACACCTCATCCAGCTCTCGCCCTCGGTTAGGCGGAAAGGATAACTTGCAGTCGTCGAACCGGAACTCCAGATGGACGCCACTCACCAAAAGCGTCACCGAGATATTCGCCACCGAGAGGCTCCCATGGCCAGAGGCTCCAATTATCCGACAGCGTCCAAACGCTGATCAAAGCAAATTCTGTGACTTCCACAGGACAAGAGGCCACACCACCGAGGAATGCTTAGACTTGAAGGACATCGTCGAAACATTTGTCAAAGATGGGAAACTCACGCACCTCGTGGCGTAATGAATGCTGAACAGGCTAATGCGTGTAGAACCCCAGTTGGGGAAAACACGAATGAAACTGCAGCTTCAATGTTGGAGACTACATATTGCGTAAACAACGAGATTCCGAACCAGGTGAATATCGGCTCGAAAGGCTCGATGACACCCCCATCCCAAGAACATGGAAGGGAGTTCAATTACACAGGTTGCATGTAGATCAATTCCAAACTTGTAAAGAAAAGGCCCAGAGCCACTTCTAATGGAAATGATTCTCCTTACCACATTGACGCTGATGGTCTTACATTTATACTTATGAACTTTCCAGACTGATATGCCGGTATTCACCGCATAAATAAGTGAAGAAGTAAGTCGTTGCGTGTGGACGGCGGCAAAACCTGCATAAACACAAAAAACGGCAAAAATTTGTAAGAGATGAGGACAACCTTCACGCAGGTCAGTTATAGGTAGAGTTTGGTCATCCCACTAAATGAAAGTGACGGTCCTACCTGCACAATCATGATAGAGGAAACTGAACACTAACCTATTGACAACCGCGCGTCGAACGGTTAACTTATTCAAAACACTGATATGCCGGTATTCACAGCATAAATAAGTGGAGACGTCGTTGCGTGTGGACTGCGGCAAAACCCGCATAAAAACAAAAAACGGCAAACCTTCACGCAGGTCAGTTATAGGTGAAGACTGGTCATCCCACTAAATGAAAGTGACGGTCCTACCCGCACAATCATGATAGAGGAAACTGAACACTAACCTATTGACAACCGCGCGTCGAACGGTTAACTTATTCAAAACACTTGGAAAATTGCTGTTAAACTAAAGTATGCACGAGCGAATCATATATTGTTTATGCGGCAAAACAAGTGCCAAATTAAGCTATAATATGCATGAGCAAGTCATATAACGTTTATAAATCAAGTCATCCAGTGAAATTGGCGGTCCTACCCGCACAAACATTTATATTTCATAAAAAATTCAAACATTACAAGAATGGCCGGGTATCTACCCTCCTACAGAAATATAAATCTATCCTAACGGTGGGAAGTGATCTCAAGGTTCAAACTTCAGGACCACTCCCTCCAAACCCACTTGTACCCGCACCATCAGTTGGCTGTGGCGGTTCAAGGTAAGTCTTGAGAATGGTTAGCCCATCATCAGCAGCAGCAATTTCGTTCACCTTCTCCACCACCGGATGCGGGAAGGCATCATACTGGTTCACTGCTTGGTCATAGGCAGCTTCGGTGTCCACATCATAAAGAGGGAAGTTGGAAGGCGGAATGCCCTTCTCAACAAACCCCAGACCAAGCAGAAAACCAGCCTTTTCCCCATCCTCATGGGAAGCGTTGAGGGCTGCGCTCATGGCATCGTCATAAGATGTGTTCGTGAAGATCCGATGCACAACCTACAACAAGAAAAAATACAAAGTATCAAAACCTTTTCTAAGTACAAAGAAAAGCGTAAAGATATTATGAAGCTACGCATACCTGCGACAACGCTTCTCGTAGAAGCCATTCCTTGGTGATCAGAGCCTCCTGGAGGGCAGCTTGAGCTTGGTTACGGGCGCGTTCGGCTTCATTTTTTTTAAGGTTGGCAAGCAACACTTCCTTAGCAGCAGCCTCTTCAACGCCCTTTAGCTTACGCTCAGTGTGGTCAAGCATACCCCTCTGATCCAAGATCTCTTGGAGCTTCTTGGCATCTTCCATGGCCAATGCATCATGAGCCTGCTGGAGCCTCTCTAGTTTGGGTTTAAGCTCCTCATTCTCAGCGCGCAGAGGCTCAGCAACAGCTTCAGCTTTGGTGGCCTTCTCGGTCGCGTTCCGCGCAGTTTCCTTTGCCAACCTAAGCTGTTCGTTAACAGCTTGAGTAGCCTTGGAACGAGCCTCGAGACGGGCCTGAACTTCAACCTCGAGGGCCTTGAAGGCCTTTTCCTTCTCCGCAGCAACGGCGGAAAGTCTCCTGTTCTCCTCCCGGATGGCCCGCGCCTGAGCCACTTCTTGGATACGCGTCGCCTTTAACTTGTCGTTTTCACGATAAAGCAACTCGACGCGTGGCTGCATCCAGGCAAGGAGAATCCGAAGCTCATTTGTCAGCCTACCCTCCTGGTAGCTAGACATGGCTTCCCCCAACGCGCCACTTGGGGCCGCGTGACGCGCCCACTCGACGCAGTCCACAGCCGTCCGAAGGGTTGTTCCCGGCGGATGTTCCACCGTGGAACATACACCTCATTGGAATCCGACACTGTAAAAACAAAAAACAGTTAGGAAAAGATGATATAAAAAAAAAAAAAAGAGGCCAAAATAACCCTACGCACCTGTAGGGTCGACAACAGGCCGGTAGCCGCCGAACCCATCACCCGAACCTAAGGGATATCCATCTAAGAGGTCAGGCAGATGGGAAGGAGGCAGAGATTGGCTAGAAGCCCCAAACATACCTGCTGAACCGGCCGGAGACGAGGTAGTCACCGGTGCCGGAGGCACGGTTGAAGCCGCCGCGGTAGAGACCATCGGAGGTGAACTCACGGGAGGTGAACTCACAACCGTGGCCGCCGCTGCGGAGGAGCCCGCAGAAAAAATCACCGCCGGCTCAGTGAAGGATGCAGTGAAGATGGCACTGACAGCCGGCGGAGATGACGCCACAATTGGAACAGTTGCCTCAACCGGGTGAGCAACTGAACCAACACTTGAAACAGGCGCGGCCGCCTGGGTCATCGCCTCGGGTAGGGTGACCAAACCTACCGTCATGGGTCGAGAGACGCTCCTCCCCGCTCCACTCTGGAATGCGGTAGCATCCACGCCTGCATGAAGACAAGATATTAAAAATAATGGCGGAAAGAATTGCGGGTAAGATTAATTTACACTTACGAGTTTTCTTGAGCTTGAAGGTTCTGACAGGCGGGGACGAACCCGATGGAACCGGCCTCTTCACGCCGGTCACCGTCATCGTACTGGGCGGATCGGAGGTGACAGCTGTCTCAACCTCCGAGACAGTTGTCTCACCATCACCAGGGTTCCCCGCCGCCTCCTCACTTTCGTTCTCCGACTCAGACCGGTTCCCCTGATCAGCAGTGGAAGCAACCTTCGCCTTGCCCTTCACGCCAGCAGCTTTCTTCTTCCTCACGAAGAAAGGACCATATGTGGATTCCTCATCAGAAGATGACAAAATTAGAGGAATTCCAGCAGAGGTTTGAGCATTGAGAAGGCGAGGGTTAAAGAGTCCCTTACCTGGCCGCCTGGCGCTCAAAATCTCGTGGCCCGGCGGGTAGACCTCCACGAACCTATCCGCCGTTTGCTCCAAGATGGGCAATTCGTTCTCGTCGAGAGCACGAGTACCCAGCCGAGCGGGACCACCGCTCTCACGCGGTTGCAGAAGCGACTGCAAATTGTTCCCCTCTGAAAATAAACAGAAAAGCAGTTAGAAGAAAAACCCTAAATCAGCAAAAAGATATGAAGCATACCGTAAGGGATAGAGTTCAAACCGTATTCGAGAACGATGAGAATCTGTGGCGCTTCTGCCCCAGCATCCTTCCATACCCGGCTCATCCCAAGCATCACCATCCCAGACTCCGCAAAGCGGTAAACCGGAGTTTGGATCTGAGAGATCTTGGCGAACCATTCCGCTCTTGGTAATTGGAGGCGTGAAGGCTAGGGAGCGCCCTCCCGTTCTTGAACGTCATCGCAATGGGAACGACGCGAGCGGAGACATACAAAAACTCCCTCTTCCAAGAACGAAGACTGCGCTCGGTAGCGCAGATCTTCAAACCCTTGATCCGATTGACCAAGGTATACCAGCCCTGGATGCACCTCCAAGAGTAGAAGGTCATCAGGCGGTCGAAGCGGGGCTCAACGCCCAGAATATGGCACACCCATTCAAAATGGCGAACCTTTGCGATCACCATCGGGTGCACCTCCGTTAGGTGTACACCGTGTCTCTCTAAAACACGGTACACAAACTTCGTCAACGGGAACCTGAGATTCCCATAGATGAAGAATGCAGCATACACCCCTATCTTGCCCTTGGGGGCATCGTACACCGTCTGGTGAGGCTCAGGAAACTCAGGCTCGAAGGGCTCGAGCATGACTTCCTGACGATGTACTGATAAACGTCGACGGAAAGAGCACACTGGCACTCCCCAGCAGTACTCTTATCGTCCATGTCAGACGTCGGGTTCTCGATGTACACGTCGGACTCCTCGGCAATAGCCTCAGGATCACGAATGGAAGACATGTTTCGGAGGATGGAAATGAACGATTTCAGGAGAATGCTCGACAAAAGTTAGAGTATTCGCCGGAAATCGCTTAGAAGATGAAGTGAAACTGTGAATTGAGATGCGTCCTCTCCTCCCTTTATATACTCATCGCAATGAATGCGATGAATTTAATGCGGGAGAGACGGAAAAGCGCAGGTGCAATGAAACTATGACACGTGGAAAAAGCAAGCTGGTAATAGCTGTTGACAGGACGCGCGTCGTAAACTTCGCGCCCACGCGCCCGAAAAAGCGTCTGGAATGACCATATACTGTCACGTCACCATAACTTCATGCACGTCCTGAAACTGTCAGAAGAAACCGTCAGACCACGCTGACGTCCCTTCAACGGTTAGACTGTTCTTATCCTTTCACTAACTCTTCGAATTTCAAAAAAATTCAAAAAGATTCAAAAGTAAGCGGGACTATACCCCCTTACCTTGGCAACCAAGTAACTATAAGACAGGTGCGGGTACAGTGTCAAGGCAAAACCCTTCACATACTTAGCACCTGCAGGGAATTGAAGCCAAGAATACCTTGGCAACCAAGTAACTATAAGACAGGTGCGGGTACAGTGTCAAGGCAAAACCCTTCACATACGTAGCACCTGCAGGGAATTGAAGCCAACAATACCTTGGAAGTAAAGTAACTATAAGACGAGTGCGGGTACAGTGTCAAGGCAAAATCCTTCACATACTTAGCACTCGCAGGGAATTGAAACCAAGAAGGATCTTCTGGGCCATGCTTGCGGAAACGGAAATAACATCCCCGCATAGCGGGAACATTGAGAACTAGATTGTTTGAAGCTCCAAGATGGAATTGGTTGTTTAACATAACTGATCACTATGTTTAAAACTATCAAAACCTCATGGAGAATCTACACAAGTGGAACTCAACGCTCCTGACTTGCGAGGAGGTTACAGACCTACCCGCATCATACCCAAAGATCAAGCAGAAAAGTCGGGAATTTCGGCACGTGACATTAGGACTTCCGCAGGAAGAATCCCCATGGAAAACCTTAAAACTAAACCCTTTTCAAAACCCCTTGCTTAAGTCCAAAAGTTCACATCACTTATTAACAATTCATGAGAAGAACATTGGACTGGGGGGACTTGAAGAGGTAGGTCCCAGCAGAGGCCAGTTGGACCCGCAAGACTCACCTTGAACAGGGACGTCTGCGCGGTTGGACCCGCAAGACTCACCTTAAACAGGGACGTTTGCGCAGTTGGACCCGCAAGACTCACCTCGAAGAGAGACGTCTGCGCAATTGAACTCGCAAGACTCACCTTAAAGAGGGACGTCTGCGCAAAGACCAACTGGATCCGCAGGACCAACCATGCTCAGAGACGCGACGTCCTTACGCGCAGTACGCAAGCTGTTCCCGCAGGAAAAGCCTCCCAATGGTGACGTACTCCACCTGTTCCCGCAACTACGGATACTAGCCATCAGGGAAGGCTACCCGCACAGCAAGGCTACACGCACAAGGCACTAACTCAAATAATTCAGTAATGTCACCTGAAGAGGGAATGGGCAAGCCGGGAATACTCCCGCCCAAAGCCGGGAATTCTCCCGCCCAAATGAGCCAGTCCGTGCGCTACTGGATGTCCTTTTGTACTATACCTGCCAAGGTATGGACAAAAGATCTGACCAAAGCTGCGACAGCTCACTGATAACAGTACGACGAGCAGCACGCTCTAGTACTTAATGTCACTATCAGCCGCTGCCTACTCACCAACCCTTGTCGTGGCACGTGCATAGCCTGCAGTTGGTGGAAAAGGAATAGTACACAGCCGGTCATGTCACTATCAGCCGCTGCCTACCCACCAACCACCAGCACGGCACGTGCGTAGCCCACAGTTGGTAGAAAAGGAATATAATACAGCCGGTTGTACCTTCTTGGACACCTACCTTCGGCTATAAATACTCCAACACCTTGGAACGGTATCGTGATCTTCTCTCTAGCTATTTCTCTTAATATACATTTATATTTAAGAGCAACCTAGTCTGATTCTCACGCCGGAGGGTGGTCACAAGGAGGTACCCCCCCTTCTCAGTGACGAGCTCACGGTGTCTGTTTTGCAGGTCATCAGAAGAATAACCATCTTGCCGGACCTAACCCTCGTGGGAAACATCTATTTAACCCCCAGATTATCCGTAATCTGCCCGGGGTCACTTAGTGTTTCTTCACCCATGAAGTTTCAATCTCGCTTATTCTTATACCTTGTTTGAGGTCAACCATACAATCTTGCAAATGCAGAACTCACGAACTTAACTATTTTCTAAACGCTTTAACATTAATTTTCATTACTCAATGAAAAAATGAAACTTTAAATGTACTAGATTCTAAGCAGATGTGCACAAAGATTCCCCAACATCTTACGCTTTAAATTCCACGACAACGATCTCAGTAACATTCCATATATCAACTTTTTGTATGTTTTAAGAATCATAGGAAACCAAAAGAAGAAGAAGAATAATAATAATAACAATCACTCATGTAGAATAATATAAAGTTACAGATTCCGTATGAATTTGAAATATTGAAAATGCATAACATACAACATATAGCGGAATAATTAGTTATGATTAACAGCAGTTTAGGGCTGGGTAAAGTATCGGAATATATAATTAAAACAATTATAAAATCCATAAGGTCTTATATTTACATAATACATACATACCAGTGACGTTAGAAACAGTGGTGAAACTTTTGGGTGGCAACTGAAAGCTACCAGCGGCGGGCAAAGAAGACGCAAACTTGCCGGCATTATTATCATGGAAGAAATCTCCGACGGACGGAGACGTAAACTCCGACGGGAATTACGGAGCGATGAATGGGCAGATGACGTGGAGGTAGGATAATGACGGGAGAGAGTGAGTTGCCGGAGGGAGAGAGGTCCGGTGACGGTGATGAGGATTCTGGTAAGGGGGCTGACGGTGGTGCGAAGAATCCCACGTGGCGGACTTTGTGATCGATGACGGTGCGAGATGTACGGCGGGGATCCATCGAATGGAATGCAGGTAGTGTAGTGTTTAGTGATTTAAGTGGAGATTTCGTCCATAGTCTGTGTGTGTTTTGGACACAATCCCAAAATTCATTGAAAACAAAAGATAAACAATCAAACATCACCATTCTGCTTTTCTTGTTTTGTTTATTGTTGTTTCACATTATTTTTTTCTAATCTAATTATTTCTATATAATTATCTATCAAAAAATTTTATGTATCACTTTTAGATTGTTTTCCTGTTCTATAGAGTCACAAGATTGCTTGATTTATAAGTGAAGGCTTCTCATGTATTTAACTCGAATTCGCAGGTATTTGTCTCACCAAACCCGGATAGTCGTTAAATGGGTTATAACATCTCATTTATTTGTAAACTATTTCGTAATCAAACAATAATTTTCACAGACCATGAGTCTCACCAAACCCGAATAACCCTTAAACGGGTATAACTTATAACATCTCATTTATTTGTAAAATAACCTCTTAATCATCAAAGAATAATTTTTACTGGTTATGGGTCTTACCAAACTCTAATAGCTCTCAAATGGGTTATAAGATCTCACTTATTGATAAACACTTGCATCATAAAACCCTAATTTAATTCATTTGTTTTACATGTTCTCCGTTGATGGTATATCATCTTCATCGTCGGTTAACTTTCGATACCAATTAAAAACAAAACTTTAAATAAACTCTCGTAACACGGGATGATCAAACTAGTATTTATATATGTTTTTAGATTTTATATATCAGAAGAAAGTTAATAATAATATATTATGATTTGATGATAAAAAAAGTTTTATAAATAAATAAGATGTTATAACCTGGTTTAAAAGTTATCTGCGTTTAGTAAGACCCATGACCCGTTTTTTATTATAAAAATTGTTTTTTATTATAAATAATATATTTAAAAAAATTGGATATTAAATTTTAATATATCTATATTTTATAGGATCTTCATATCAAATAGTTGATAAGATTAATCATACCATACTCTTCTTCTAATAAAGTAAAATGTTGGTGATGATGTGTCAACCTTATATTCTTTTTTTTCTTGACAATTTCCCCCCCCCCCCCCAAATGTTTACATACTCTCTCATTCATTCAAGATAAGTAAATCCATGACTTAAATATTATACTACCAAACTAGACAGAATTACAAATTTTGTCCTTTAAAAAAAGCCAAATTACGGTTCGTGTCCTTTTCTAAGCTTCCTTGCAGGCGATGTACTTTAAACTTTTTTTTTCTACACGTTATGTCCTTTACGCTAACTGGGTTAGAAAAACTCAGTTAAATGACAACATGTGCATAGCATGTGAGGGCATATTGGTCTTTTCGTCCATATCCTTTTATTTATAACACCTTCCTCTCCTTTGTGCACCACCACCATCACCACCACACCTCCCTTCATCTCTATTACACCTGCAAATCACATTATTTCCAAATCGAAGTCCCAATTCCAAATCAAACCTGCAAATCGTGACTTACAAGGGTCGAATTGAAGATCTGAACTCGTTTTTCTTTGTACTCACCGGAAACCTGCAACTCGTTTTTCCGACAAGTAGATCCTAACTTGGACATTTCATCGAACACCTGGAGTGCATTCTTCACCAACCCATTTTCCGCATACAATTTTAAGACAATATCAAACACAGTCGGCGAAAACCCGAATTCCCGATAAACCCTAACTAATTCAGCCCAAACCCACATCCCCAAACGCTCATCTTCCTCCAAAAATCCAATCAAAACCCTTAATTGCACTCGAGTTTCATCGAACATACGTGCCCTAGACAGTATATGAACTAACTTACTATACGATTTCATATGTGGTCTAAATTTGTTCTGCTTTGAGGCTAAATTAAAGAAATGTAAGCACGCATGTGGGTTTAATTTTAATTTTGTTAATACTTGGTTTACAAGTTGGTCTGAATAGTCGAATGAGAGAGTGGTTATAGCGTCATAACGACGGAGAACGAGCAGACGGCAGATGGTGTCGACTATTTCGGGTCGGGTCAAGTTGGATATGTAACGGAGGTGAGTTGATTGGTGGGTTGTGAAGTGGCGAAGGAAGAGTGTGTGTTTGAACATTGGGTTTGTTGTGACGTGAAGTGAAGTGAACTGAACTGAACTGAAATCATTTTGATTAGCTTAATAAGTACATGTTTATTATAATTACTTTTTTTAACAGCCAGCTAAGACAACTAGCGGGTCACTAACTTATATAAACATTTTATTCCGCAAGCCTTCAACCACCATCGACACATGCTACCACCGTAAACCGTCACCTGCAACCACCGCAAGCCTTTTAAGATCTACTTGCCGGAAAAACGAGTTGCAGGTTTCCGGTGAGTACAAAGAAAAACGAGTTCAGATCTTCAATTCGACCCTTGTAGGTCACGATTTGCAGGTTTGATTTGGAATTGGGACTTCGATTTGGAAATAATGTGATTTGCAGGTGTAATAGAGATGAAGGGAGGTGTGGTGGTGATGGTGGTGGTGCACAAAGGAGAGGAAGGTGTTATAAATAAAAGGATATGGACGAAAAGACCAATATGCCCTCACATGCTATGCACATGTTGTCATTTAACTGAGTTTTTCTAACCCAGTTAGCGTAAAGGACATAACGTGTAGAAAAAAAAAGTTTAAAGTACATCGCCTGCAAGGAAGCTTAGAAAAGGACACGAACCGTAATTTGGCTTTTTTTAAAGGACAAAATTTGTAATTCTGTCACCAAACTATCACAATTATGAGATTTGAAAATAACTAATGGTCAATATTTTTTTATTGTTAAGAATACAAAATATAATTCTCTTATTTTCAATCTTCGATCCTTAATATAGCGGATACCAAATTAAGGCTTGTTTGATATCAATTTCTTTTTAGAGTTACAAATAAGTTTGAATTATTTTTAAAATATATATGTGAATTATGCTACTTTTTTCTAAATATAATCCCATGATTTTTCTTAATATATATTTGAATTATGCTTCTTTAGTTTGTTGTTCAATATAAAATAATTACAGTAAAATGAAAAAATCATAAACTAAATGCTTTAATTCAATGTTTCTATATTTGTATTCTTATTTATAATAAATGTTCAGGTTACTTTAAAAGATTATTGTTTTGTAAATTTTATACCAAACAAGTTTTTACCCCCTCATTAAGGTGGTTGTTTTTATATTTTACGTTTCTAATATTTATATATTTTTTTGAATTATCTTTATAATATTTTCTAATTTTATTTTGTTTCTGAATTTGGTGAGATTTATGAACCGCTTATTTTTTTTTTACCAAAACGTAGTTTCTTATACATAATATTGTTTTTTTTCATGGATATTAATATTTAGTCTGTGTTATAAGATTTTCATATCAAATATTTTGTGAGATTAATTTTTATTTAATGAGATGTTAGAACCCGTTTAAGGGCTATATAAGTTTAATGAGACTCATGTCCGTAAATTCAGGTCAAATGTCATTAGAAACTTTTATTTACAAATAAAACAATTTGGTAGTTTGAGAAATGTAAAGAACAACTAAAAAGCTTTTAAAGTTTTCATTTATATATATTTAAAATTACTAATATGTTATATTTTTATTCATTTTTAGGATAATGTCTTCATCAAACATAACAATTAGAATAACAAAATAACAATACATAGGATGATCCAAATAATAATAATAATAATAATAATAATAATAATAATAATAATAATAAAAGTGATTGATGTTGGGTGCGGATTTTCATCCTCGGAATTGAGCCTGATTTAAGGATAACGACTTAAGCTGCTATTATAAGGAAGGTACGTTGACTAAATCAATTGTCCTATATTATCTGATTGTTTTGCAGATAAGAGCACGTGTTAAATATGATTATAAGAACGTGGATTACAACGGAATGATACTTGAACTTCGTCAACAAAGAACGTGGGCAGCAACGGCTTGTTGAAGAAATAGTCTAGGGTTTCCGGAATAATCGGAATAGCAGTTGCACTCTTTTATTATATATATGAGCTGATAATATCATTAGAACACACAACTCACTTGTTTAGCTACTAGTACTCATTGTATCACTTAGCTTACGATCACTTATCAGCTCCAACCTTTGTAATCACCGGTTTTATTATTAATAATGTCGACGGTGATAGTTTTCACCGTCCGGGGGTTTTTTGTGCCGGAGATCATAATAATCAAGCGTTAATTCGACCAAAAGTTAAGTTCATAATCTTTAACCGAAGAGATTCGACTAAAGATTACGTTGTAAACTCTTGACCGAAACGAAGATTATCATAATCAAGGGTTTTTTCCCTCGTAATCGTATCTTTGTGTTCGATCTTATTATCAACAAGCACTCCACCTCACGCACTAATTTGATCAAAAGTTGCTTTGCCAATTTTTGACCGAAACAATTTGGCGCCCACCGTGGGGCAAACGGTGCTTTAATCATTATTCACTCTCAAACTAAACCCTACTCTCAATATCCACAACATGTCTTCACAACCAAAGATTGTTTCATCTTCTGCCGCAGCATTAGAATCCTCAGCGAGGCCACCTATGCCTCCCCCTCCTGCTGGTGGTATCCCGAAGAAGCCTGACAATGCTCAGAAGAAACCTGCTACTCCCGTCTTCTAAGGTTCGAGGCCATCTCCCCAGGATCCCGTCATGGTGTCCAACAACGACCTTTTGTCTCTGTACAGCCGGCTACAGGAACAGATGGATCGCCAGAACAAGACCAACCAAATGCTCGTGAGGGAACTGGAAGATTTCAAGAAAGCCAAGAAGCCAATGGAAGAATTCACACCACTAATCCCGAGATCTCTGGATTTCACTCCTCCAGGATCCTCAGAATTGGTGCATCCAGAGCCAACCACATCGTACAACTCTGGACCCCATCTTTCCAGCATTTGGGGTCTGCGAGATTGCACTTATCTGGATCTCAAGGATACTCGTATGCGTCATTTGCTGGGCCTTTTCAACAAGCAGGATCCCCAGGATTGTCACAGCCGGGAGGATCCTCCTGATTGTTCCAACAGACTGGATCCTCAGGATTGTTCCAACAGTCTGGATCCTCAGGATTGTTTCAACAATCCGGATCTTCAGGATTGTTCCATCAGGCTGGTCCTTATCAGCAGGCGGTATCTTTAGGATTAGCTCAAGCTCAGTAGCCCTCAGGATCCTCTGATGTGCATCAGGGAGACTTTATCCCGATGCAGACCAATGCTCCAACTGCTCCGCTTACCAACTCTGGAAATACTATGTTTGGGAACACGAGCTACCACGCCCTGACCACTCCTCAGAATGTTAATCAGGGTAACTCTTTCAATACGATTCCATTTAATGCTAATCAAGGATTTTTGCAGGATGCAGGCATAAGTTCGAGTTTAGCCCGAGAATTACAAAAACTTAAGGACATGATATCGAATGTCCCCGCGTAATCCGTCCCATAGCTGAAGTTCCCACTGATAGTCACAGGATATCCCGGTTTGTGCCATCAATTAGCGACGTACAGATCCCAAAACGGTTTCAAACCCCAAATATGAAACTATATGATGGCTCAACGGATCCTGAGGAACACGTCGCACAATATAGAGAACGTATGGAGATCAATCCAATCCCTATGGAAATCAAAGAGGTGTGTCTTTGCAAAGGGTTTGGGTCTACCTTGACCGGAGCGGCCATGAAATGGCTACTGAGTATTCCTCATAATACTATCAATTCTTTTTCTCATTTAGTTAACATGTTTAATAACCAATTTTCTTGCAGTAGAACTTTTGAGAAAATGACAAGTGATCTTTATAGGGTTACCCAGACTCCTGGGGAATCCTTGAGAGATTTTATTACCAGGTTTAGTAAGGAGTCGCTGGAAATCCCGAATCTAAACCCAGCTTCAGCAGTGGAAGCTCTCAAGTTGGGGTTAGAAAAAGGCTTCTCTTTCTATGATGATCTCGTTATGACTCCATGCAGGTCATTAGACGAAGCAAGAAGCAGATCTCTGAGGTTTATCAGGCTAGAAGACGACAAGAAAAACTTTGAGGTCGATATCTCGAAGTATGATCAGACGAACAGGAAATTTGAATCCCCGGAAAATCATATCGAGCAAAGCCTTACTACAAGCCTGATAACCCCAAGATTAATGCAGTGGATGAGGAAAATGATGAAGAATATCCTAAGATCTCTGAATATTGTTTTTCTGTCGATATTGGTGGACTAATGTGTGCCATGCAGGATTTAGGTGAGAAAGCCAGGTGGCCAAGGAAAGTGGAGAGACCAGGATCCTGGAAAGACAAATCAAAATGGTGTGCCTTCCACGAAGACTTCGGGCACTTGACTGATGATTGCATTGCACTCAGAAAAGAAATCAGCTATCTTCTCAGCAAGGGCCACTTGAAAGAACTACTTGGCAAGAAGAAGGGAAGAGAGCAAGATCTCGAGAAAATTCCTGAAAAGCCGACTCCTCCACCAACAGATGCAAGAACAATCATGTTCATATCTGGAGGATCCGACATCTGTGGAACCTCTTATTCCGCTGCAAAAAGAAATGCTGGCCAAAGAAAGTTAGAGATGGTTGACAGACCCACGAAGACATCCTTCCTCACTCAAGAGAGGATCATAACCTTCGATGAAAGCGATAGAATTGATATTCAGGATCCGCAGCACTATAGTCTGGTAATAACTTTATATGTGGCTAACCATTATGTGCGCAGGATCCTCATAGATGGCGGGAGCTCTGTCAACATTATTCAACTAGACGTATTGAAAAAGATGAATATTCCTGAAGATGAGATCGTCCCAAGTTCCTCAGTATTGGTTGGATTCGGTGGAGAGACTAAGAACACTGTTGGGGAGATAAAACTTCCAGTATATGTCGAATGGGTAAATAAAATGCAAAAATTTTGTGTTATTGACTGTTTGTCTTGTTGCAATATTATATTAGGCAGGCCCTGGATACACGACATGAAAGCAGTACCCTCCACTTATCACCAATGTGTGAAACTCCCAAGTCCGTGGGGAGTTATCAAAATCATCAGTGACCAACAAGACGCAAAGAATTGCTACACCTCTTCCATGAAGTGTACTGCCAAACCCCAGCAGGCGTAGCAATTACAGAAGCCAGCACGAGGCGTGATGGAGGCCAGGGAAAAAGAAATTAAAGAAGTACCTCTTTATCCCGAGGATCCTGAAGTCAAAGTGCTGATAGAAACGAGTATTCCTGAGGATATTGAGTCAAATCTGCTCGATTTCCTCAGTACAAGGCTGTCAACATTCGCATGGAAACATGAAGATGTGACAGGTATTTCCAAAAATATTATAACACGTAAACTTGGAATTGATAACTCTTTCAGGCCAATCCATCAAAAGTGAAGAAAGTTTGCACCTGAAAGAAACATAATCATTCAAGAGGAAGTAGAAAGACTCTTGAAGGGAGATATGATTAGAGAAGTTCAATATCCCCGATGGTTAGCAAATGTGGTGGTTGTACAGAAAAATAATGGCAAATGGAGAGTTTGTGTAGATTTCACAGACTTGAATAAGGCTTGTCCTAAAGATCCATTCCCTCTACCACACATTGATTCGATGGTAGACGCTACGGCCGGCCACGAGATGCTAACATTTATGGACGCATCCTCAGGATTTCAGCAAATCCAGATGGAGCCCTCAGATCAGGAAGATACTGCCTTCATGACTCCTACAGGTATTTATTGTTATCTTGCTATGCCCTTTGTACTTAGAAATGCAGGTGCGACCTATCAAAGGTTAGTTAATATGATGTTCAAAGAGCAACTGGGGGACACGATGGAAGTCTATATTGATGATATGGTGGTGAAGTCCAAGAAAGCTGAGGATCACCTCCAAGATCTCAAGACCGCATTCGATATCCTCGACAAATATAACATGAAGCTGAACCCTTCAAAGTGCCATTTCGGAGTGAAGGCTGGCAAATTCTTAGGATACATGGTCACCAAAAGGGGGATAGAGGCAAGTTCGGAGCAGATACAAGCTATCCTGAATCTGAAATCCCCAGAATCAGTCAAGGATGTTCAAAGACTAACCGGCAGGATAGCGGCGCTCAACAGATTCATATCCAAATCCTCAGAAAAGTGCAAAGAATTTTATGATATCCTGAAGAAAAACAAGAGGTTCGAGTGGACCAGTAAGCATGAGGAAGCTTTATCATCCTTAAAATCTTATCTTTCTTCTGCTCCTCTACTGGTAAAATCCGAGGAAGGTGAATCTCTATCTCTATATCTTGTTGTATCAAATAATGCTATAAGTGCAGTTTTGGCTAAGGATCTCGAAGGTCAACAACATCCAATATATTATGTAAGTCAAAGTCTTTTGGATGCTGAAACTAGGTATTCTTATCTTGAGAAATTAATTTTAGCACTTATTATGGCATCTACTAAACTTAGACATTATTTTGAAACTCACCCTATATGGGTTAAAACTAATTATCCTATTAAGTATGTTTTGAGAAAACCATAATTGTCAAGTAGAATGGCAAAATGGGCAGTAAAGCTAAGTGCATATGATATTACATATGAACCTAGGACTGCTATCCCCAGGCATTAGCAGACTTTGTGGCTGATTTCACCAGTGAGCTTAAAGTAAAGGCAGACTTGGAAGTCTAACAACTTGAAGAAACCAAAGATAAGTGGACTCTATACACTGATGGCGCTTCAAACATTAGAGGAACAGGTCTCGGGATTATGCTGAAATCGCCACAGGGGACATTATACCTCAATCCATATCCTGCGGATTTTAAGCCACAAATAATGAGGCAGAATATGAAGCTTTGATAGCAGGATTCCAACTAGCAATCGACTTGAAAATCAGGTTTATTCAAGTACATGTTGATTCATTATTATTAACTAATCACTTTAGTGGTTCTTACACTGTTAGAGGAGAAAGACTAATGAAATATCTAGAGCTAGTAAAAAAACTAGCAAAGTGTTTCGAAATGTTTGATATTTGACAGGTACCTAGAGAAGAGAATGTTGAAGCAGACGCTCTAGCATATTTAGCTTCATCCTTCAGGATACCAGAAGGTGTCAAGATCCCTATCGTACATATCCTGAGCCCAGCAATAGAAGAGCAAGGTGTCAATGAAATATCGGAAGATGGTAGAGATATGGGAGTTACGAATCCTGAGGATAATGAAGATTCTTGAATTATCCCGATCAGGAAATATATTCAGGATGGAATTTTCCCCAAAGATGAAAACTCAAGAGCTTTTCGCACAAAGGTAATCCCATATACTATAATGAATGATACCTTATACAGAAAATCTCTTGCAGGACTATATCTTAGGTGCTTGGAGAAGGCAGAAGCTCAAGAAGTTCTTCAGGATATCCATGATGGAGATTGTGGGAATCACACTGGGGGCAGAGCACTATTCTCCAAGATCCTGAGGATGGGGTATTTCTGGCCAACGATGAAGAGGGATGCTATGAATTATTCTCAAAAATGTGATGCATGCCAGAGACATAGCAACATTTTGCACCAGCCAGCAGAACCATTATATCCTGTTATATCCCCTTGGCCTTTCATGAAGTGGGGGATGGATATCGTGGGGAAACTACCAAGAGCTCCAGAAGGAAAAGTCTTTATGTTGACTATGACAGATTATTTCTCGAAGTGGATCGAAGCGGAAGCCTTTGTTCAAGTCAGAGAAAAAGAAGTTATCACATTCATCAAGCGTAATATCCTGACAAGATTTGGGATCCCGGCAGAGATAGTATGTGACAATGGCTCGCAATTCATCGGCAAAAGAACAACTAACTTCTGTGCCAGTTGGGGAATCAAGATGATCACTTCAACACCTGTTCATCCTCAAGCTAATGGACAGGCCGAATCAAGCAATAAAATCATTATCAATAACCTTCAGAAAAAGTTGGGGTCTAAGAAAGGAAAGTGGGCCGAGGAACTACCTTTTGTTCTTTGGGCAGATAGAACCACTTCGAAGAATGCTACTGGTCAGACTCCTTTCTCGTTAGTATTTGGGACTGAAGCAGTTATCCTTACAGAGATGGTTATCCCAACAGGCAGAGTCAGTCATCAAAATCCCGAAGATAATACTCGAAGTCTACTTGAAGATCTAGATGCAGTAAAAGAACTCCGGGATTTGGCGAAAATCATAATGGCTTCTTATCAACAGAAGATAGCAAAGTCCTACAACAAGAATATCAGAATTCGAAGGTTTCAAGAAGGAGATTTGGTTCTTCGAAAAGCTTTTCAAAATACTACCAATCATACGGATGGGAAGCTCGCACCAAAGTGGGAAGGTCCTTACTTGATCGATTCGGAAGCAGGAAAGGGGGCATACAAATTGTCTACTTTGGATGGTGACTTACTACCAAGGGCTTGGAATGCTATACACCTCAAAAAATATTTCATGTAAGACTTCTATCCTGTGGATAACTGTTATACTAAACAGTCAAGGTATGTACTTGAACTTATACTTTTATTCATTTTTAATATTATTATTCTTCAAACAAGGTATTGACTTAAGCATCGGAGGGGTGTTAGCAAGGCTAACACCCACCCCTCACTTAGAGTTAACTGTTTTGTAGATATGAGGGAATGAAGTTAACTTGGGCTTTATTCACCAGTTTCTAAAGGCCTTGTCGCCAGCTTATTCCTGAGGTATAAAGGGTTTTCTCCTCTTCTAAGATTTAAGGGATTTTCATATCTTCTTAAGGTCGCCCGTATCGCACATTTATTCAGCCTTAGTTTGAGAGGCGGGGCCAACACATGAAATATAGTGACTTGTTACCTTGTTATCCTCGGCTATTGGTTTGAATCTTGAGGTTTAAGAGATCTTCATCTCTTCTTAAGACGCCTTTAGCGCTTGATTTATTCGGCCTTAGTTCGAGAGGTGGGGCCAGCACATGAAATATAGTGACTTGTTACCTCGTTATCCTCGGCTATTGGTTTGAATCACAAGTTTATGGTAGACGTACCATAATCTAAGGTTTAGGAGATTTTCATCTATTCTAAAGGGCCTCGACGCCAGTTTATTCCTAAGGTTTAAGAGATTTTCATCTCTTCTAAAAGGCCTTGTCGCAAGTTCGTTTTTAATGGTTTAAGAGATTTTTCATCTCTTCTAAAGGGCCTTGTCGCCAGTTTATTTAGGCCTTGTCGCCAGAATTTCTAAAAGTATTAGCAGGATAATACTAATATTACAATTCTATTGCTATATCCCCAGGATTAGAAGAATATTCTAAACAATGATCTTATTGCAAGAATAAGACGGTCTATACAATTTCTAGGTTAATTGATACACGGTTCTGGTATGATTTACTATTTGCAAATATTTTGTCTTTCATATTATTTAAAGTTTATGACTTGATATTGGTTTATTGGTATAACTTAAACTATTACTAAGAGATTTTTCATAAAACTAGATTTTTCTAAAAACAGAAAAAGTGAAAGGATGCCAATATAAGTCATAAAAAGTTGTACTAATATTATAATGCAGGAAAAGATAGTCCGGGTTTCACTCAAAACGGAGCCCATCCACCCGAACTATCATAATTGTTCTAAAGCAGAAAATAAAAGACGATTTGGGTTTTCGTCCTGAACCAGGATCCCTCCACCCAAACCATTATCCTGAGCTTTCTACATTATCCTTACATAACCAAAATAGAAATTGTTCAAAACAACCATTGAAAACACATAAAAACAACCTGGAAACCAGGTTCAAACCTTCCCACCTTCAGCATTGTCGCCTTCCTTCTTCTCCAAATCCGTCGCCTCCCCATCCTTAGTCTCTTTCGCATCCTCATTAGCTCCAGCCTCCTTGATCACCTCGGAGGTCCCAGCAATCTCATCCTCTTCAAGCTTCTCCCCCCTTAGCGTCTTGAGTTTTTTCTTCCAAGCTACGGAATTCCAAGAATCCATCATGTGACCTTTCGCTTGCGCTTCCTCTGACATCTTGATCATCAACTCCAGAATGCTGGCGGCTGCACACTTCTTGGTCTCCTCAAAAAACTCAGTCTTCTCCAACTCAAATGAGGCTTTGAGATCCGAAATCTCTTTGTCCTTCTTTTTGAGCAGCTTGTCCTTGGTGTCAACAGCTTGTAGGAGATCGGCGAGCTTGGCTTCAGCCTCTTTCTTGGACAATTCAGCATCGTGGGATATCTGAAGGTAACTTTCGGATTTATGTTATTCCCAAATTAACATTAGTTTTTCTGCAGATCACTATTTTCAGGGTAAACAAAAATACTTACCGTCCGAAGAAAGTTAGCAAGAGCTTGAAGCTTCTCTACAGCATCAGTGGTGGTCATATCAGCAAAGGGCTCGGTCTCAGCCGAGGTGGTGGCTTTCCTCTTCTTCTGTGCAACACTTTTTTGGCGAGTAGTCGGAATTCTCACCGAAGGGGAAAGTGTCTTGGAGTGTTTTTGTTTCACCACAGTTCTGTCCTCAATGAGATCATCCAAATCAACTAAGCTAAAAGACTTTGGCTTCGGCATCCCTATACAATGGTTTATCAAGTTATTTCCTAGAAAACCCAAAATCCCTAGAAAACCCAAAATCCCCAAAATACTTACCAGAAGTCATACTCTCAGCGGGTTTCGCAGCAATCACACTTGTTTCTCCTATTTCTTCCCCTAACCAAAACTCCCTCTCCTCTGCTGGAACCTTGAACAACGCCTTGAGCCTTTTCTTCGTATCCTTCCTAGACTTTATCAAATCCTCAAACACAACTGTCAAAAAAAAAAACAAACCATATTAAGATAAATCGTTTGCAAAAAGAAATTTTATCCTACAAATTTCCTACCCTTATGAACCCAATTAGTAGGCAAGTTCATCCCATCAAGAATAGAATCACGACGAAAGAAAAAAGAAATGTTTCTTCCAATCCGGGTCACTACTAGACACCTTGGGAATCATATAAAGACGGCTGGATTTAGACTGAAGACAGTAGCGGAAAGATCCGTGAGTCCGGAGGTTATAAGTCGCTGCTATTTCAGGAATGCCTATGGAAAACCCATGGGTTTTGTTCAGTCGATCCACTGTAGCCAGAACCCTCCATACCATCGGCATGACTTGAGAATATGAGAACCCAGTGACGTCAAAAAACTCTTGGATAATCGGGGAAAACGGGTATGAAAGGCCAATCGAAAAGGGGTAATAGAAAAAGCAAGTCCAGGTTTTAGAGGAAAAGTCAGCCTTGACTTTGGGATCATATGGCCTAATGACAGTTTCAGCAGGTAGCAAACCCGACTCTTTCAGAAATCTAATATCTAAATCTGTAAAAAGACACTGGTCTTCGTCGGTGGCCGGAATGAGAGCCTGGTCGATGAAATCATCTGAGGTTGCAAAAGAGAAAGGGTTGGGCGCACGAGGTGTTCTTTTCCTCATTTTTTTTGTGGATCGGAAGAAAAACTTCAAGAAATTAAGAAAACAAGGGACGAGAACTAACCTCATTATGAACCGGCGGAAGAGGATTGTGGTGTGGAAGACTGAGAATGCTTTAATTATAACCTAGAGAAGCAGTTGTAGAGTCTCCTCGATTCCCACACACGTCATTTCACATCGCAGAGATATTATTGTTTTTGAAATTCAAAATTTTTACAGCTGTCACGCAGTAAAAATTGGGGGCAATTGTTGGGTGCGGATTTTCATCCTCGGAATTGAGCCTGATTTAAGGATAACGACTTAAGTTGCTATTCTGAGGAAGGTACGTTGACTAATTCAATTGTCCTATATTATCTGATTGTTTTGCAGATAAGAGCACGTGTTAAATATGATTATAAGAACGTGGATTACAACGGAATGATACTTGAACTTCGTCAACAAAGAACGTGGGCAGCAATGGCTTGTTGAAGAAATAGTCTAGGGTTTCCAGAATAATCAGAATAGCAGTTGTACTCTTTTATTATATATATGAGCTGATAATATCATTAGAACACACAACTCACTTGTTAAGCTACTAGTACTCATTGTATCACTTAGCTCACGATCACTTATCAGCTCTAACCTTTGTAATCACCGGTTTTATTATTAATAATATCGATGGTGATAGTTTTCACCGACCGGGTGTTTTTTGTGCCGGAGATCATAATAATCAAGCGTTAGATTATTCGACCAAAAGTTAAGTTCATAATATTTAACCGAAGAGATTCGACTAAAGATTACGTTGTAAACTCTTGACCGAAACGAAGATTATCATAATCAAGGGTTTTTTCCCTCGTAATCATATCTTTGTTTTTGATCTTATTATCAACAAGCACTTCATCTCACGCACTAATTTGATCAAAAGTTGTTTTGCCAATTTTTGACCGAAACAATTGACTTATTAAATCAAATATGACATTTTCGGATTAAAACTGGCAACATGGGTACAAATATCAAAATATACATGCAAAATAGGTCTTACACAATATAAAATAACTACATTATACATACATGCATGATATAAACATCAAGTTCACAATCAAAATAGTCGGAATCTAATAGTTATGCGGCCGGGATTTAAAAGTTAGTGTAATTTATAAAAAAACAAGTGTTGAATATAAGAGATTTTCTCAAATATGTAAATTTTATATTCTAAACTTTTATTGTTTGTATTATAGGTCTTATTTATCTTTTACCTTTAGTTTTGTCCCTTTTTTTTCAAATAACTCATCATATTTATTTTAAACATTTGACAAATCTCATGATTACACGAGTTCTAAAGCTAGTTTTTAATATAATGAGGTGTTAATTATAACCCGTTTAAGAAATATTTTTGGTTTGGTGAAACCATACCCGTGAATTCGGGTTAAATGCATGAGAAACCTTCATTTATAAATTAAGCAATCTTGTGGCTTGAAAGAATATAGAGAAGTTTCGTTTATATATATATTTAAAAGTAATTTTCGTTTTACCATGTGAATGGGAAGTTTTGGTTTAAATAGCTTTTGATTAATTTTTGTTTGGGAAGATTGGCTTGTTAAAATGAAACGATTTTTTTCATAACATTTGGAGATGAAAATTGTAGTTTTGTGCAATTTTGGAGCCAGAAACGCCCAAACACATGATGGTGAAATGCCGATTTGTTAGGTAGGCGTGAAGTTGTAGACCATCATCCACGTACGGATGAAACTACCTAGCTCATCAAACAGGTTTTGATTTAGCTTGAATATTGATAACTATAGGTACCAATCAATCAATCAATCATACCCAGTGAAGTCCCACCAACAGCAAATCTATAAGTAGGGTCTGGAGAGAATGAAATGTATGCACAGGGTACCTCTATCCAAAGGGATAAAGATGTGGCTTACAGAGAGACCCTCAGTTCTAAAATATATATGTATGAGGCAATATAAGGAAGTCAAAGTTCAACAGTAAAAAATAAAATAATAATAATAATAATAATAATAATAATAATAATAATAATAATAATATAACTATAGGTAATAACATAAAATTTAAATTTTAAAATAAATGAATACCAAGCTCATTTAAAGGGTTTTAACAAGATTGTTGTTTTTCGATTCGGGTATTGGTTTCCTCGACTTTGTAGTAGGCTAAATATTAACGGGTTGTACAAATAAGAAGATCTATAGCCCAATATATATGAACTCCGATTATCTCTTAAGAATGTTTGATATTGTTCCTTGACCGACTTTCAAGTAGAAAGTTTTGTAACAACTCGGATTTTTATATCATTATTATATATTTGTTACCCGACCCGTTTTTATTTTCGGGAAACTTTTAATTAATAAATTATCGCACTTATGAAATTATTAATATTTCATTATATATACTTACTTAACAATAAATAACATTCAATGAATAACACTTTTACCCTAAACTTAAAGTTTTAACCTATTTTATATCTACACCTAAACTATAAGGACCAATGTGCAAATTGAATAAAGATTTAAATTATATTATAATTCAATTAGGACCCAAACCCGTTTTCAAGTCCAAACCCGCAACCCATTTACCCTGTTAACATTCTTTCACCATAATTCTCGCTCTAAACTTGGCAATCGAATCAATCACTTTGATAATATTGCCTTAATCGGCTATACCGACATCCGTAATTAGGAAACCAGGATCGTAATCGATGCGTATTGACTAATATAACAAAACTCTATAACCCGTCATATACGAATTCTTGATTTGCAATCTACACGTCATAATAATCAAATTAAACTTATATACACTGTCGCCTAGACGTCGAGAGCAAAACCCCTAGGTTTAGTTTGGTCATAAGACTCTGCAAATGCCCCGTTCATTGTCGTCTTTGGCCGTCAACAACTGTTCGCCGTTCACCATCGTCTAACTCGGGTTTCTGGTAATTGTTTGCTTCTTTTGAATCGATTTTAACCTTGTTTCAATAACCCTAACACTAATTGGATAAACAACAACTGGTTTAATCGAATTGCAGAATCTAGGGTTTATGTATATTTGGGGTTAATCTGGTATGCTGTTCTTTTTAAAATATATATCTGGTACATTAAACAACTGACACCCTAGCGCGGATGGCTAGGGTGTGTGCGTTAAACTCTTTGAGCCGGCCAGGGACGCGGGTTCGAGCCCCCTGGACGCGGTTTGGTCTTTTATTTTTGTTTCTTTCGTTTTAAATGTGTTAATGATATTATAAATTGTTATAAATAATATTTAATATAAAATAAACGTTATTTTACTAAACCGACCTCATTATGGTAGCGTGTCTTAGCAATTAATCTCGCGTACTAGTTTTCGTATATATATATATATATATATATATATATATATATATATATATATAAATTATACATAATATATATGCACCATTCTTTAAACAAAAATTTGTAACAATCGTATTTTAAACGTATTAATCATATTTATAAAAATTAAATTTTCATTAAATAGAATGATAAATATATATTTTAAACGGTTGTCTTAATTAATTAATATATTACAAGTTATATTTATATATGTACGCAATTATAATTGTATTATATTTAATTTAAATATTATTTAAATAATCATATAATTATTCTAACTCGTACTTATTTATATTTAAGCTAATATAATAATGTTATCGCAATATAAGTCATATTAGAAAGGTATCGATCAATTAATAAACTTTCGAATCCCAAACATAATTCAATTCCCATCAAATATTAATTTATTAAAATCATGTTACATCCTTATAATTAATCTTATTACCATTATTAAACTAGGAATCCTTGACGGTATATCCTGAATGGTTCACCTCTCTCACATCATCACTTATACTTCGTTCATCCGATCAGGTGAGTAATCACTCCCCTATTTTACTTGTTTTCAAATGTTTTGGGGACACTTGCGTACCATTTATCAAATTATTTATTTTATTATTTCTCAAACGCAAACTATGATCTTTGTGTTGTGTATCAATTGAATGACTTCCTGTTACTTGTTATTTGCTTACTTGCTTACTTGAATCGCATTCGGAGAGGTCCAACATAATCTCATTATAGTATGATCATACGACCGTCGTAATGGTCGGAGCCCGATCGCATTGGCAATGGTTTCACCGACACTCATTACTTGCTTAACACTTTCATTCTTTATACTGACAGATAACAATTTTGCTTATTTTTACTCTATTATTTATATCATTATATATTATCATTTTGTTTGTGTCAAAACTGGTGAATCTACTCACTCAACATGTGTTGTTGACAAATATATATATTTTGTACGCATTTGCAGGTTATAGACTGGATTGCTTATCGAACTGAAGCTCACGTAGAGATGACCTTAGGATGTTAAACATAAACAAGAATAGTTGGTTTTGTATTTGTAAATTTTCTTTATTTTTGTTGTATATGAATATTGTTTGATAATAAATAAATTAATTAGATATTGTCGTTTTATAATTTCATGATAGTAACCTTGTGAGCTGTGAAAATCAGTTCACGCGCCTGCATTTTCGCCGTAGGTTGGGGTGTGACAGATTGGTATCTGAGCCGAAGGTTTAAGATAGGTCGTTAGTGGTGCCTTAGTAACATGCTTAGGAACCCCATACGTGCTTATTTGTTTTACCTGATGTGTTCTATTTGATTGTTTACAGCTTACATAATTACTTGTTAGATTAAATACTTATTTAACTGCTTAGTTAGTTGTTTACTTTATTGTCATGCATACACAACTCCGAAGCTATACTTCACTCTCAAAATATTTTATTGCTCCGGGACTATGTCTCATTCTCAAAATAAATTTTATAACTCTGAGGCTGCCTCAACCTCAGAATTTTTCTATTTAAATTTATTAAATTGACTTTTATTGTTGGAAACTTTCTTGAGAATTTCTTAGCTTTGTATTTGCTCTTTTTTTTGTTTAGAACTAGGGAGTGTGACAAGATTCCCCGCCATTGTGGGAATTGTCAAGAAACCGACACTTTAAGCATTTAACGTAACCGGCTAAATGGTTACACCCTTTTATTGTGTTTTATTATTTTTAAAATGTATAGTCGGGTGTAAAACCCATGGGACGCCATGGACACGCCGACTGTACATTTGCACAATTTGTTATATTTGCGATATTTTGTTGGAACATTATCATCCATGGTGATACACTAGATGTTTCAACTACTTATGCTTGAGTTCGTTTATTCGTTATTTAGTTTGGTCGATCAAATCGCCATGTAACGCTCATGGGCCGACAAAATTAATTGATTCGTTAATGCATTAATTGAGTTGGGTCATTCAAATTGCCATGTAACGCTCATGGGAGGCCAACTCACTCATTTGTTTTGGTTTTGGTATGCTAATAAGTTGGGGAAACAAAATGCCATAGAAAGCTCATGGGAAACCCAACACGCCGAAGAACAATCGTTAATTGTTTTATTTGTTTAATTTTATACGAAACAATTTATGATTTGATTTAACTATTCAATTATCCTATTATTCTATTATTAAATTATTCAATTCCTTATTTACGAAATCATTTTTGAATCAAGATTTATTGATTCGATCTACCCATACACTCAACACATTTTTATTCCCTGATCGGATACAAATTCTTTGTTTATCTGGATTCGGTTATCACGAGCCAAACAAAACAATTTACACTCATTGAAATCGGTTTCACCTATTCATCTTATCACATTATTATAATATCAATACCTCAATTAATTTAAATATTATCGCACAATTTAAGAATCAAATGGCTTTCTTATACTCATGGTATCACATGTATAACTTATTAAACATATTTCAAGCATTCAACCTCAAATTCTAATTTGTTAAAAACATATTAAACTTTGATAAAACTTATTCATTCATAAATTAACTCATTGATTTTCAAATTGTATTCTAACTTATCCTTAAGTTATGAATAAACATCAGCATAACACATTTAAGTTTCGTTTTACGCAATAACTCATCTGAAATCTACACTACTATCCAATCTTTCCATTAAATCACATCTTTATTAATCATAGATTGTTTTCTCAACATCAAACAAACATCTCATATCAAATCACCTTGTTGATTATATCATATGCTTAACAAATTGTCGTATAGATGATCTCATTTAAATTCTGACTTATCCTTAAGTTATGATTAACGCTAGCACAATTTATGTCAAATATCACTATTTCCTTAATAATTAATAAGAAATTTACACAACTTATTATTTATACTCATTTAATCTCAATTTACATAATTATAGAAGGATTTCTACATCAAACAATATAGATCATATATTCTCTATACCCGTTTTATGACCACAAGTACTGTCAAAGAGATAGCTCCTAAAATCTCTAGGGTATAAATTCTAACTCAAAACGCTAATGCAATCAATTTAATCTTGTTCACTAATTTCTTTCAGAGAAATTTCTATTCATTTACCCTTCACCCTCATAACGACGCATTGTTCTTTACTAATTCACGCCGAGTTCAAATTATACCGGCACCGTACCGTACTGCCTATGCTCATTTAGCTTAAACCTATCAAACTCTATGCCTTTCAGGATTTCTTCATGTAACAAGGTCGTTTTCGCTTATTCGATTCTAGACCCGCAAGACTTAATTTCATCAAGCTTACCTTAGTCAAACCTCGTTTTCACAAACCTATTCGAGGTACCCCAAATCATTCGATCTCAATTATTTAAGTTTTTATAAGCTCAATTAACAAAGGTGTTTTGAATTAAACCAATCGTAGTTATGTTTTCACATAGAAGATTTTTATCGTCTTCATCATTTTCGTCTAAACGTATTTTGTATTCAATTATACCTTAAACGATTATTTGTCTAAACTAGTTATTTTGGAAGAAACCCAACTTGGAAAATCCATCATTTTAAGTATCTTTTTCGCATACAATAAAATTTTTCTTATCTTTCCAAAGATCAATATCGTTGGTTGCCGTACTTATCTATACGTTTGGTTTTACTTAATCAAAAATTATAGGATTTGGTTCATTAACATTTCGTCAACTGATCAAAATATTTAGATCCTGATAAATCGAAAAAATTTTTATTTTCTCAATTATAAAAGACACAATTTCGACAGTCAGTTATTAGTTGACCATACTATTCAATTTGTGTTTTCTCATTTACCTTGTTTGCTTATTAAATTATTGACAACGTGTCAATTTCTACTCTCAACTTTGATTTTTAACATTTTTGTAAGTCGTGTATTTATTGATCACATGCATTACAATTTACCTTTCATCTTATAAATTTTTATCGTTGAAATTGAAATGTTATAGTCCTATTATTAATTGAACTTGTCATTATTTAAACAAAATTATTTCCACTATAGAATTTTATTTTCCATTCTTTAAGTTAATTTTCACTATAAAAAAATGAATTTCATTGAATTCCCAAGGTGATTTAATAGGAATTTTATTTTCACTATTATCTAATGGCATTTGCGTGATTGCTGTCGAAAACCTGCGGTGGTTCGTGGGTACCTCAACAATCCATTTTCATTCTTGTTAGATTTCGTTATTTAGTTGGAATCACGTGTTGGTTCGTAGATATTTCAGCTCCTTCAATTTTTAATACATCTTGGGAATTTAAAATGTTTCGATGATTTCTTTAGTTGTTGTTGGAATAGTCATGATGGTTCATGCATTTCCAACTCCGCGTTTTCTTCTATTTAAATAAATTATTTCTCAACTCATCTATGTTTTTCATTATTACTTTAATATTCATTATTTATTTAATCTTTCATGATAAACTATGAATATTGCAGCTTCTTTATTTTAATTTTAACGATGTTATGGAGATAGGAAAATCCCTTGTAAATTGGGGATATTCTAATGACCCACTTTATACTATATCCTATTTTAAAGATTTAATTGGAATAGGACTATATCAGTGATTCGTGAATATCCGCTTCCTAATTTCATCTATTTACAGTTTGTTTCTATACATAAATATTTGCATTAATATTTTTGCATTCTCAATTACTACTACCAGTATTTTAATATTATAATTTACCTCACATTAAATACACAATTGCGATATTTCAATGTTGTATAAAGTTCTCTTTAAATTTCAGGAGTTTCTCATTTAACTAAACTAAATCCCTCAAAGTCTTCGTTTAATCTTGTTCAAATTTGTACTCATGGTCTTATGAATTCTACCTCGAATGTTGCAATATTTAAAAATTTCACAGGTTATTATTCGCCTACAATTATCAATTAATTCCTTCATAAACTTTTGTTGACGTTATCCTTGCAACCATAGAATTTGTAACATCCTAGTTTCGGTTATATTAATAAAATAAAGTTCGTTTATTTTATAGCGGGTCGTTATCGGTTTAGTTGAATAGAATACGAGATGGGCTTGTGTTGGGTAAATGGATATGGGTTATGGACTTGGGTTATGGAAGAATGAAGGAAAGACCATGGGCTTAAGCCCATGATCAAAAATATATATACCCTTAATCCTCCATTTAATTCATTTACACATATCCCTTACACCATCCAAGACACACACTTAAGATTCTCTCTCTAGTTCTCTCTCTCTCTCTCTAAACCGATATCAAGAAGGAAACCGAGAACCGACCCGAGGTAATGATAGTATTTTATTGTTTGAGCTTAAAACCGTTAGTTATGAACACGAAACGACGAGCTGACACCGTTAAACCGTTTAAGTCACGAGATCCGGGTGGATTCGGGTATAAACCGAACCTATGATGAGCTTAGGGGTCACCCTAGCTCAGATCTGGATCGAACGGGACGAAAAACGGTGAAAAAAGAGTTAAAACACGTTTTTCCGGTGAATCCGCGGTTTTCCGACGGTGGCGCCGGAAAGGCGGCGCCGGAAAAGGTTGGTACGAGGTTAGCAATGTCAGGGAATGTTCTGACATTCCTTGACCTAACCCTAATTCACTAAGGGTAACTAGCGAAGTAGGTGTGATTCGCCAGCCGATTCGCTAAGGAAAGATTAGCGAACTCGCATGTCATTCGTTAAGGAAATAAGGGCGAACTAGGCCATTCGCTAAGGCCATTTGCTAAGAGATGGACGAATGAACCCCCTTCATTATAGGGTTCATTCGTTGACCAGATCAGTTCGTTAAGGTCCAATTCGCTATAAGGACCAGTTCGTTAAGATGCCTGATTCGTTACAAAGGCTGATTCGCTATAATGGCTAATTCGTTATGAATTCCCATTTGTTAAGAACTGAGTGACAAATTAGAACTTTGAAAGAATGACAGAACAGTCCCTGGACTTAGAAAAGAATGATATAATTACAAAGTGATCCTTGGACTTTGACGATTTATGAAAGATGCCTTCAAGGGTTAAAGTGTCGCGATTAACTAACCGGTAATAATCCAATGAAGTAAAACCGGCTTAGATACGTAAGATTAATTAAGTATACGATAGGAAGAGTTAGAGCCGTATTTAATATATGTATGATTATACTGTTAGTCGTGCTCAGCTCAGGAAAGGATTAACTATAAACGGTGAACGCAACCGCCTTGAGGTGAGTTTCTAGCCCCACTTCCTTGTTATGTTTTCGGGGCTGTGTGCATACTCGATGTGATAGTTAATACACTTATCTTAAGTGGTAAGTGTATGCCTTGTATGATTTATGTATGATGATTGTTTGACGGTGCGTGAACGATCTTCTGATATTGCATGTACCTCAGGTGGTAGTTAAGATATGATTGATAAGTATGATGAAAGATATGATGTATGTATGAATATATGATGTATGCATAATGTATGTATGTTATGATGATGGTACGTGAACGATCTTCGGAGATTGCACGTATTTTCAAGGAAAGTATGTATGAACAGGTACTGTACAGTTACACGAAACAAAGGGACCATACCCTAATAATATCTGTGATGGTAGGGACCGGACCCTAATAATATATGTGATGGTAGGGACCAGACCCTAATAATATCTGTGATGGTAGGGACCAGACCCTAATAATATCTGTGATGTTGGGGACCAGACCCTTTATAATATCTGTGATGTTAGGGACCAGACCCTTATAAAATCTGTGAGGTTATAGAGCGGAAGGCTCTTTAAATAGAATGGATAGTTATGTATGAAAAGTAAGTATGAATAATGTACACCCCTTCGGGCACATGTGCAAGTATGAGAACAGATTGTATGTTGTATGATTAACTAGAACTCATTCAGCGTAGCTGACTTTTAGTATGCACGTAGGTGAGTAGATTGAGGCAGCTTGCATAAGAGGAAGCACATGGCATGGACTTGAAGAAGCTGGCATCTCAAGAAATGTTTTGTTATTCTAAAGACAATGTTTTATGTTTTAAATGATTTGAATGCCCGTTAAGACAACAAAGTATGGTTTTGTAATATGATGGTTTGAATGTTTTAAGATTCCGCGAATGTTTTTATTAACTCTGATATTATGAACTGTGTTTATGAGTAAATCCAACGTCCAAATGTGAGGCACCGGTAACGGGGCCTTACAGAATTTTTGGTAAGTTCACGTAAATTTGTTAGTTGGCTCGTATCCCCACTCTCTTTCTTCACAATCGATCTTGTCGACGCATCATATATCCCAACTTCAATGTTTCCGTTTCTCTTAACTTTTAAGTTACTTTAAAATTTTCACTAATTTCATTAATAAAATTTGAAGGTTCACCTAAATTGCTTTATTAGAAATATTTTTATAAAATCTTGAGATTTTACACTTACAATAAATCAACTCTCAATGGTCTTATAATATGTTAACACTTTCCTCATATTTATAACAAATTAATAACTTTTCTCACAAATCATGCCTTTCAAGTATTTTATAAACCACACGACGGGACGATTTATGTGGATCATCCGACGACCTAAGTAATTATGGAGGCCTACATAATTATCGAAGTCCTCGCATGGAAATCATAAAACGTGCAATTGTGTGTCATAATATAGAATCGAAAGTAGTTGGGATAACGGTACGAATGTAAAGATGATAAGGAGATGGTGGATACGGCGCTGCTACATCCTATATATAAGTGCCCCTATCGGATTTTCATTTGGAGCGTTATTTGAACTATTTAAAGTTCAGTGTTGTGATAAATTTTAAAAGTTATATTGTAAAATTTCCTTTTCCTCAAAATTTAAGGGTTTTGTTACAATATCCTTTAATTTCGGGACGAAATTCTCTAAAGTACGAGAGACTGTAACAACTCGGATTTTTATATCATTATTTTATATCTGTTACCCGACCCGTTTTTATTTTCGGGAAACTTTTAATTAATAAATTATCGCACTTATGAAATTATTAATATTTCATTATATATACTTACTTAACAATAAATAACTTTCAATGAATAACACTTTTACCCTAAACTTAAAGTTTTAACCTATTTTATATCTACACCTAAACTATAAGGACCAATGTGCAAATTGAATAAAGATTTAAATTATATTATAATTCAATTAGGACCCAAACCCGTTTTCAAGTCCAAACCCGCAACCCATTTACCCTGTTAACATTCTTTCACCACAATTCTCGCTCTAAACTTGGCAATCGAATCAATCACTTTGATAATATTGCCTTAATCGGCTATACCGACATCCGTAATTAGGAAACCAGGATCGTATCGATGCGTATTGACTAATATAAGAAAACTCTATAACCCGTCATATACGAATTCTTGATTTGCAATCTACACGTCATAATAATCAAATTAAACTTATATACACTGTCGCCTGGACATCGAGAGCAAAACCCCTAGGTTTAATTTGGTCATAAGACTCTGCAAATGCCCCGTTCATTATCGTCTTTGGCCGTTAACAACTGTTCGCCGTTCACCATCGTCTAACTCACGTTTCTGGTAATTGTTTGCTTCTTTTGAATCGATTTTAACCTTGTTTCAATAACCCTAACACTAATTGGATAAACAACAACTGGTTTAATCGAATTTCAGAATCTTTTTAAACTATATATCTGGTACAATAAACAACTGACACCCTAGCGCGGATGGCTAGGGTGTGTGCGTTCAACTCTTTGAACCGACCAGGGTGCGGGTTCGAGCCCCCTTGACGCGGTTTGGTCTTTTATTTTTGTTTCTTTTGTTTTAAATGTATTAATGATATTATAAATTGTTATAAATAATATTTAATATAAAATAAACGTTATTTTACTAAACCGACCTCATTATGGTAGCGTGTCTTAGCAATTAATCTCGCGTACTAGTTTTCGTATATATATATAAATTATACATAATATATATGCACCATTCTTTAAACAAAAATTTGTAACAATCGTATTTTAAACGTATTAATCATATTTATGAAAATTAGATTTTCATTAAATAGAATTATAAATATATATTTTAAACGGTTGTCTTAATTAATTAATATATTACAAGTTATATTTATATATGTACGCAATTATGATTGTATAATATTTAATTTAAATATTATTTAAATAATCATATAATTATTCTAACTCGTACTTATTTATATTTAAGCTAATATCATAATGTTATTGCAATATCAGTCATATTAGAAAGACATATATCAATTAATAAACTTTCGAATCCCAAACATAATTCAATTCACATCAAATATTAATTTATTAAAATCATGTTACATCCTTATAATTAATCTTATTACCATTATTAAACTAGGAATCTTTGACGGTATATCCTGAATGGTTCACCTCTCTCACATCATCACTTATATTTCGTTCATCCGATCAGGTGAGTAATCACTCCCCTATTTTACTCGTTTTCAAATGTTTTGGGGACACTTGCGTACCATTTATCAAATTATTTATCTTATTATTTCTCAACGCAAACTGTGATCTTTGTGTTGTGTATCAATTGAATGACTTCCTGTTACTTGTTATTTGCTTACTTGCTTACTTGAATCGCATTCGGAGAGGTCCAACATAATCTCATTATAGTATGATCATACGACCGTCGTAGTGGCCGGAGCCCGATCGCATTGGCAATGGTTTCACCGACACTCATTACTTGCTTAACACTTTCATTGTTTATACTCACAGATAACAGTTTTGCTTATTTTTAATCTATTATTTATATCATTATATATTATCATTTTGTTTGTGTTAAAACTGGTGAATCTACTCACTCAACATGTGTTGTTGACAAATATATATATTTTGTACGCATTTGCAGGTTATAGACTGGATTGCTTATCGAACTGAAGCTCACGTAGAGATGACCTTATGATGTTAAAAATAAACAAGAATAGTTGGTTTTGTATTTGTAATTTTTCTTTATTTTTGTTATATATGAATATTGTTTGATAATAAATAAATTAATTAGATATTGTCGCTTTATAATTTCATGATAGTAACCTTGTGAGCTGTGAAAATCAATTCACGCGCCGGCATTTCCGCCGTAGGTTGGGGTGTGACAAGTTTTGTCTACCCATTGCACCAAATCTTATTGAGTGCATCCTTAGTGATCTCTCTTATACTCGCATAATAGTTTTTGATTTTGATTGGTCATCCTTGATTTTTAACACATTTTAGTTAATAAGTTGTTTTCAAACTTAATCCCAAACATGCTTAGATCCTGACATTTTAAAACAACTTTTAAAATCCAATAAACTGATAATTTATTAAGTTCAATCCCAAACATGCCCTTATACTTTCTCACTGCATGCCCTTATACTTTCTGAATCACATAAATAATATATGTCACATCATCGGGTTCTTTTATTCAGGGTCGGCTTAGACCCCATCCTGGGATCGGCGATCGTTTAGGGCACGATTTCGGTGAAGGGCACATAATTTTTAATGTGTTTTTAATAGCAAGTGGAATTATGAGAAAAGAAAAGGTAAAAAGGATAAACAAAGAGAAAGAAATATTGTCAAAAAGGCTTTTACAGCCGATATCAAGTTGCAGTGGCTAAAAGGAAATGAACTTGAAGAAGACAAGAAATATAATATTATATAGGATGTTTTTTTTTTGTTTTCTGCACACATTCTTTCTTTTCATATTTTGACTTTTATTTTTTCTTTTTCTTTTATTTATTTATAAATAAGTTAAATTAAAATAGCGCTTGATAATTTAAATTGGGCTTATGTCCAGAGCCATTTTAAACTAACTAGTTATAATCGTTTTTCATATATAATAATATATTCCATGATCACATATTAATATCATTAGGGTGCCTCGATTCATTTAACTTTTTTTTTCTTTATCACTTAGCTTTATTTTTATTTTTGTTTGTGTATGTTATTGCTATAATTTTATTTATTGTTTTTCAATTATTGATCTTTCGAAGAAAAATAATTATTTAAAATCAATCTTTTATACTTGTCTTGGGCACTCGAAATCTCAGAGACGACCCTGCTTTTATTGTATATTCTATAGCCCTTTCTTGTGTGACGAGTATTCCAAGAATATAAATTAATTACTTCTTGGATCAAGCTTCTTCAGGGGTCCTCTTATCATTCAACTAAAAATACACGCCACCAACTTTTTGACGGTGTTCTACATGTATGTGTATCGTATGGGGTTTCTTAAAAGGAAAATCACATGCGACCATGTCATAGTGCAACACTATATCCATCTCAAGCCTTCAAAAATTTTTAAGACTAATCCCATATTAGATCCTATGCCCAAATACATATCCCATTACTCTAAATGTTTCGAGTTTCCCATCTGTTTTGGTACATTCGTCATCCCTAGATTGGAGCTAATACACTGACATTAACAAGACAAAAATATTTAAAGCCTAAACTATATATATGTATGATGTGTCTCAAGAGGAATGACTAGACGAGTGAGTGAGTAAAAGAGAAAATAAGTCATCATGAAAGGGAGGGAATAGAAGCCAAAACCTTTAGGATAATTATAAAGAAAACTAATCAAAACTTATTTTTTAATTATGACGAAAACAATTACAACAAGCTATAATTAATATATTTAATTTAATACTTCGCCACAGTTTGAGTGGAAGAAAATAAGATGCTAGGAATGGAGGAAAAAACAATGAAGACGTCAGTAAAAAAAAGAAATCAAATCAAATAATGAAGGAAAAAACATATAAATTATACAATAAGAAAAGTTTGTGACAACAAACGACATAGACATATCAAAATCATTCAAAGCAAAGCGACGACAACTAGAGGTTGGGGATCCAAGCTAAAATAACATGAGCTGGTTACTCATTTTTTATTTTATTAGTTTGAATGGCAGATGATTTATTAGAAAAAAAAAACAAGATGGTTATGAAAAGTTAAGTAAACATCAAAGAAACATAATTACATGAAGAGAATTGGGTTATGTAACCACTTTGTCCAAAGAGATTTTTAGCCTTTTGTTTCTAATAACAATCCACAAAAGCGAAAAGAGAAGTACCGAATCAAAAATCAGCTTCGACTTCAAGTCATAGACTTTAAAGATAGCCTCATTTCTATTCTTCCATAGTATCCACCAATTAAACATGATTCCTTCCACAATATATTTCTTTTGTCTGAAAAGAGGACATTGATCAAGCCAATGATAAAATATATCATGGCGCTATAGCTACTCTTCTTGACCTTAGAACCAAAGGGCTTATTGTGTAATGGTATTATGGTGTGTAAAATGACATCTCTTCTTATAAGGTTTTCGGTCCGAATGCCACAGTGATATATATTTTGAAGCAGGTTTAAAGAATGCGTGTTAGTGAGTTTTTTGACGCTTACTTACCGTTTTACTAGTATCACTTAAGACTCTCACGACTATTTCTAATAATTATCAATATCTTAACTCATTGTCCTTTTCCCTAGGTCTATACCCCCATCAATAATGGAGTCTTCTGTATATATCAATACTATAAAACTTGAAAGGAGAATTAACTGAAAAACGCAAATGTATTTGATAACAAATAATTAAATTAATACAATCAGATAATTTGTTATATAATATCCAAATACAAAACAAAAATTAATTATACATAAGGTAAAGTTAAAGAAGTAATTTAAACAAATATTCCAACTGAATTTATTCATTACATATGCATTACAATTAAAAAGTAATGATTACGATAAATTAAAATTAAAAAGGTAAGTTTACATGATGAAGGAATAAAGAAAAATTGAAACAGCAAAGTTGATGAGGGTGGAGGCCATGCATGTAGCCCTTTCAACTTTTAATAAAGGTTCTCATTTATTTACCTGAAATAAAAAACAATAAATAATTAAATTAGAAAGTTTTACACAAAAAGTAAAAAAAAAAAAAGTGAAAGTATATACACGAAAAAGTTTGCTTTTAAAAAAGGTATATACACTAAGGTCCAATTGAGGTCCAAAACGTTATAATAATAAAAAGGTGTTGCTAGTGGGTTGGTTTTGTGATAACTGTTATAGAAAAATGTTACAAATTATACGTAGCTTATTAATCCAGTTAGCTGTTTCAAAAATTAATCAAGAATATAGTAACGATAAATTGCCTGAATTTAAATGCTTAGAAATATAAATATAAACTTTGAATAATTAAAAGATTTTATCATCTCAAGTAACAATTTTTCTCTACAAATTACCATGTCGGCCAAAAGCTTTTCTCATGAAAGTTAGGAAAATGATTATGAGCGCGACACCCGCAAGTAATCCGACTATTATCGCAAATGTCTTTTCGGCTTCGTCATGTTCGCCTGCTACAACAACAAAATATGTAATGTTTACAAAATGAAAGACACAATATATGTATATTTATGCTCAAGAGGGTAACAAATTATGTATTTCAAACAAGTTTATAAAATGATCCCTAGCTCTCGAGGCGGTTCGCTTCTTGGAGCGGGTGCAGAAGGTGGTCCACAGTGACTCGCAGAGCCCGATGAACCAAGGATTTATATTTAGTAGAATAGGCTTTGTGGTTCAAAAGGGGATAGCGGCGCAACTTGTTGCTCGCTTACCCATTATCCAGATATAGTTTGGTTTGTGTTATATATAAAAGGATTTACGGTATTAAAAAAAAACAAGTTTATAAACTTTAGTAAGCAGATTAATTTTACGTACGAATTGAAATAATAACTTATATTAGTATTTTTATATTATGATTTATTGAAAGTCACAACGGGAGATAAAATGTAATTAAATTATTAGTTACGTAATACATAGATGAAGTGCCGATGAATTTGTTAAAAAAGCATAAAAAGCAACAAAAAGGAAAAGCACAAATATCCATTCAAGATGTGCTTTTTTCGACCTCGCTTTCTTTGCTTCTTGATTTATATTTCTATAAAGTAAATAAATATAGTACATTTTTAACGATTATAAATTATGCTTAGAAGAAAAGGAGCATTATCATTCTAAAGTTTTTTTTGTATTTGTATTAGAAGTTGAAGAGAAAAGATGTAATATAATATATTCTTAACGTACCTTAACGTACGAGAATATCTATATTTACGAAATTGATACATAAAATCACATTTTAACATCTCGGAATCATCAGTACATACCTAATTAATCATCGATTCATCCAATAAAACATATTTGGATCGTTAATCGATCCATTTTTTACATTTTTTTCTCGAAAACCATTTTTAAGCATTTTAGTTTTTGACTGAGCGTTTTGAGTGTTTTAGTATTTTTATCTTTGTTTTATTTTTTACTTTAAGGGTCTCACATACATATCGTATGTTAAAACATTATTGTACAGTATTTCGACCTAAAAGTTAAATGGAGAATTTAATCACAAAATTATTATCGTGTATATAATTATTGAATGGAATTGATTTGATTTCAATAACCTAGCTAGTAGAGAAAGAAAAGGTTACGAATACCATGATGAGATTTAGCATAAGCATGAGCTCCACTTGTAGAATACCTAGCATAACACTTTGCCAAAAACATATCACCAAACACCGCACCACCACAATCACTTTTCAACCGTCCGATGGCCTCCGTCACACAGTCTTCACACTTGCCACTACTCAGATCACCCACACACTGAGCCACACCCTCCACGTCAGCAGAACCACCAACTCTATACAACCCACCTGTACTAGTCCCCAGCCTCGCCAACACCGCATCCCTCCGCCCCATCACCTCCGGGTCATACCCGACCGAGGGCGCGCACTTCTTCATCACCACCGTCTTGTCCTCCTGCCCGATGAAGCTCGTGTTGTCGTACTTGACAAAACACCCTTCCAGCTGGACTGCGCCACCGCATGCTTGCGGGCAGAGAGGCGCGAGCTGAGTCACTGCCCGGGCTACACACGTGGCGCAGTCTGGCATGGCTAGGTCGCCTCTACACTGGTAGAGGCCGTTGATCACGTCTTGTTGGGTGGAACTGGAGATGCTGTACTTGTTGTAGGATGAGTAGGTGGCTGAGTTGACTAGGGAGGTGAGTAGCGAGTCGAGGTTGGACTTGTAGGGTGAGCCGGGGGTGTATTTGATCTGGGAACAGCCTCCATAGATGAATGCGTCCGTGGAGGAGTGTGAAGGGTGTAAGAGAGTGATGATGAGTAAGAAGATCAGAGAGAGAAGAAGAGTATTGGCCATGTTGGTTTATTACGAAATGGTAGGGTTTGAGTGAGTTGTTACTTAAGTAGATGAAGAAAACCTCCTTTTGCTTAGCGGAGTATACAAACGAATGGCCAGTCTAGCCATGCAAGATTAAGGTGGTGTATGGGCCCACACACGAGACAACACCCTATAAATAATTATCCGCTAATTAAACTAGAGCAATAATTTACTCTAGGCTTGGAATTTGTTAATTGCACGAGATAACAAAAGGTGATCATAACATGTTATGAAACGACATAGTTTTAGTGTCTATAACAAAATGACATAATTTCTAATCAAATAGGGTATGTGTACGCGCACACACACATATGTATTAAACAAACGATTTTGATTAATTGCATAAACCATTAGCCAAATTACTTAGTGTGTGCTAGTCTAGTTACTTTACAAGTTAAGTAACTTAGGGTCCAAGCAAAGGCTATATATGTGTTGTCATTCGCGAAAGGGGACGTAGAGCAAAGCTACGTCGAACAACCTGGTACTAAACACTGCCTCAAATAGGCGCTAGAGGTGCATGATGGGTCAGGTGTTAGAGGTTTCCGCGTGTGTTGGGTCTAAAGTGAACTTTTTTACTTAATAATGAATATGCAATCCAAATTATTTAGCTCCAACTCACCGTTTTTTATAATTATTATTACTTAATCCACCATATTTCAGGTTCCCACATCACATCTTAGTGAAAGGTGAAGTTGCATGTGAAATGTTTGGTCGTTATCCTCTCATAACCAATTAATGTAAAGTATAATTTTAACACCCTATGGTCGTGAAATTGGGTTTCTTTGTGCTTTGCGATTGGACCACTAAAACAAGTTTCTTGTATTGAAAATCAAAGCTTTCAATGGATTTTATGAGCAAAACCTAATGAGAAAGCCCAACACAAACACTGATAAGAACAAAGAGGCGCAACAAAAATCCAACACACGATGCACAAACAATTAAACACATAGAAAACCGAAAATAAAAACGACACAAATTTTAACATGGTTCAATCCCTACGGGGACCTACATCTATGGGCTACAATTAGGTTACGTTATTAACAAGGTGTAAAGATTACAATTACATAACAAGGTATTTATAATATATGAAATAGGGTTAAAACTTATGGAATAAGAAACAAACATGGGCTCAAGCCCAAAGCATTAACAAAACCCAACAAAGACCATCAAATGATCATCCAGATTCCAGACTTTAGGACAAATATTGTTTACCCCTCAAAAGCCTTGGTTAATACTTAATACACATTACGTAGAGTATCTATCCATCCTTGACGTATTTGTTGACGTACAATATTTTGATAGTTGGTTCAAGAATTCCTTCTCATTAATCTTCCCAATAAATACCAATTTACAAAACTCTCAGTATTTCTTTGATTAGCAACACAAAGAAAAAATAAAAAATTATGATTGAGCTTTAGCGATATGTACGTAGTTAAAGTGAGTATTATAATCTTCTTATATTTTATTTGTTTTTTTAAATGGTTAAATTTTCAATCAGTTTGAAGCTTAAAAGAAGATGCTTTAAGATCTGGAGTGAAGTAAATGCAGACATCTTTGTAATTAGAGGAGCAATGATAGCATTACCAATTTACCATTCGAGGCTCAATCTTCTCGAATGCCACTGCCCAATCACAACCAAATTAAAGGAGGATCTGGAATTCAAAATATATATTGGTTATTGATATTTCGAGATGATTTCGTTTAGATTGTTCATTATTCTATAAATATCATGAACGTTTTGAAGCATGGATCATATGGTTATTTGATTGTAACAATTTTTTACCTCTATGATTCTTGTGAGGGCATAGTTCCAACTTCCACGTAGAATATATAATTTTTATGGTGTTTTTAAAAAATCACAAGAACCTTAAACTTCTAAAAGTATTCACTAAAGTACTTTGAACCTACATTTAACAAATTGAGATGATTTCAAAAAAATCTTAATGCAGACTAAATCCAACATAGAGTAGACTTATTTAGTCACTCACTCACTCACTCATGCATATGAAACTTAAAAATATCAACTTCTATCAACAAATCCCATGCCACCCAAAGGGACAAAAGGGGGTTTCACATCAGTTGAGCCAACTCAAACTCAACTAACCTATGATACCTTTTGAACACATTAAAAATAAAACCATCCATTGTCTCACTCATCTAACCCATAATATGTTCTGAACACATTTAAAATAAACCATCCATTGTCTCACTCATCTCAGACGAATCAAACTTCCATTATTAATGATCAATATTGTACAAATCTAAAATGAATAAATAATAAAGTAACACAAGCCTCTTGATGTATAAATTACCAAAGGAAAAGAAAGTTATTGGTTAGTGATCCTCAAAATCCCTCTTCTATTAGAATTCAATGACCATTCCTTCTTCACTATGAGAATCGATGTCGTTGTCCACATAGAAACAAACCCTTCGTGTACGAAGACCTCAACGTGTATCAAGGAAACACTATGCTGATGTTGATTGAACAAAACTTGTTATGAGACCTTTCTTTGCAAAATCTCACCATATTTACAAGTGGGATTGTTATGTTCATATGTTAATTGAAAGAGTTGTCTCGAGTCTTGTCACCAACATATCCAATGCTTCCTTCATCCAAGAATATTGGCAAACTTCCTTAGCTTTAGGCACAGTCACCCAATGTCTTTGACGAATGTCTTTCTCAGGCCAAAAGTCGAGTTGCCCCTTAACAAGTAACGGAAACATGTGTCCTTCGTAGTATGCATCATTTCCTTTGCTTTTAAAGCACCATTTACCTAGTTCCCCCTACAAAAATCCAAGAAAGTTATGTTAATCAAGTGTCTGAAATAATAATAAAAAAAAAAACAAATAGTCTGAATCATAAACCAATTTGAAAATAAATAAAAGAAATAAGCAAAAGTTGCCCAATTTGACTTTCTTCATGTTGAACATGTACAGATTGTATAGTTGACTTTTTTTAATTGCAGAAAAAGACAAAATTGATATTCTAGAATGAGGAACCAACCTCAACTGTTCCGAAGACTCCAGCTTCCTCTATCGATTCCCTCTGAGCGGCTTCGACGATCGATTCATCGGATTCCCAGCCTCCCTTAGGGAACAGCATTCCTTTGCCTTTCCTTTGAGCACTGATGACAAGAACCTCGAATGCATCTTCTAACTTCACGTCTGATCCCATTTTGTTACCTTTTATTCTGTAAGGTATACATCTGCATCACATTCAAACCAACATTTTTAGTAAAAAAAATTTCAACAATTTGATACGATTATTTCACATTCTGTTTCTGTTTCCCCCAAATTATTCAAATAAAAAATGTAAAGGTTTCAATTAACCCAATCAAATTAGGGCGCAAATGATTATTTGAATCCGAATTTGGGGAAAACTGGAAAGCAAGATCAAAGGGGAAAATGACTGACCCAACGACTTGACGTTGGCCTTGATTGTAACGCTGCAATTGGCGGCCACTGCGAGCAACCATATTTTTCAATTCCATTTCAGCGATTATTATTATTATTATTTTCAAGAGAGATGGAGAAGTGAGATATGTGATTTGAGGGTTTGTGGAGGATGTTATTTATAGATGTTGGAGCTAAGGCAAGTGGGTGGGTTGGAATACAAAAAACGCGGATGCGGGTGTAGGGATTAATGCGTGTTACATGGCACGTGCGGGGTCTTTTTTTTTTTTTTTTTTTTTCGCCTGGCCTTGAGCTGTAACCTGTTTGTGTAGCATAAAACAAATTAGGATAGGATATTTCTTCACTCCTTATATTATCTGCTAGACTGCTACTACCACTCTTTCATCGTTTTAAATGCCTTGCTATTCCTTGAATTTTATATCTATTTATTTTTATTTCCTACCGTGGTAAACTCCGGGCCGAACATGGTTTTATCGTCCTAAGTGTATCTAGCCTGTATTAAAGGATTAGATTAGTTATGGTTAGTACAATATATTCTTTTTTAAAACCCGACTGCAAAGATCATTGCAACAAAAGCCAACGGGTATTGTCTTGATTTTGGATCATAATTAATATAGTCGATTACGCCCTGCTTGCGGTGCGCGCATATAATGTATATATGTGTAAACCCTCGGGTGGGTAAAAGTGAAATTGCACTAATTTTGACGTTATTTTACTAATCTCGTGAAAATAACGTTAAAAGTGACGGAAGGTTAATCAGGCATCATGTGATGGCGTCGATAACCGAAAGACAAGGGTACATGCACCAATCAGCCGGTGTCCTGATGATTGAGTGCTATGTGTCTTATGTCCAAAGTTTGATGCAAAACTACTATCGAGCCAGGGGTCTCACCGGAAGCAGCCTCTCTATCCTCATGGGATAGAGGTAAGGTTGTCTACATCTTACCATTCTCAGACCCTACCATAGCTTTGCTATTGGAGGGTTATACTGAGTACGATGATGAATTAATATAGTCGATATTATTGTTAGTGCTATTCCTTAGTTTTTGGTGACCGGGATGGTTTTGCTTGGTAGCCTAGATGGTATTGCGTGTCGGTTCTCTAAGGGGGGGGACCGATTTTTACAACAAAAACGATCCTAGTGGTGTGGATCGTGTTGCATGGATGAATTATTTTTTTCATTTTTTTTATGATGAAGTCTTTTTTCTAATGGTTTTGAAATTGAATACTTTCAAATATGGTTTTTGAGTTCATAAGTGTGAAGTGTAGTATGTTGTAAGTTGTGTGTATTATTAATTGAGAGTATAATACATATGATCGACATTCTTGTCGTATGAATGAGATCCACTCTAGAGAACACCAACGCGACAAGTTGTGTATTAAGTGTGTACTTATGTTAAAAAGCATCTACTTTGGATGTTTACCACTGAATAATGAGACTTGATTTGTTTACAATTTGTGATTAAGTTAGAGACATAAGCTAGAGACGTCTTTACAATACAAAACTTGTTAATTTTTTATTTTGATAAACACCCTCTATATGGTTATTGGCTAAATTCACCACATCAGGATACACTCGTCTTTTGATCCGGAAAAAACCCTCAGATAAGGCCAACGTCCGTGAACACTCGACCGAATGCATGACAGTTCAGTAAGATAAAACATGTTCAGTTCAAGGATCCAACTAGTGTAGACACATATTCGCCTAGTCTACTATTGTCACTCACCACAAGCTCATTTGTTGTTTGACAAATTAACTAATTATGTTATATAAGAAAAATATTAATTATGAACTTATATTTTATCATAAAATATATATCAACAAGTTAAATAAAAACATAATAATTCTTTTAAGATTTGTTTTCATTATCATCTTTGCCACTTTATTGTAAGTGTATGAGGTTAAACATTCTTGAAATTGTTATAAAAAATTAAAAATAAAAACAATTATCATCCCTTGGATTTTAACTTATCAACCACATTTATATATTCTCACAACTTGCCGAAAATCCCTTTTGGTTGGACTTGGGCAAACACATTTCTATATTATCAGAAGTTGTCTTGTTATACTAACCAATAGAAATAAATAAATAGTTTGGTTACGTAATTGGTTGGACTCTTCTTTTCTCTTTCTAGAAAGATTGTAACACAACATGTCATCTTTCTTCTCAATATTGACGAACCCATTTCCATCTTCTAGCTACAATAAACCTAAAATTTGACTGTTTAAAAACAGAATATCATGCTTATAACAGAACTATAATAATATATGCACCTCTCTAAACTATATTGTTCAGCTTTTTTATAACAGAACTATAATAGTATATAAATTTGTTTTGTGAATACATGCTTGGAGGTCGTAGATGGATAGAATTCCTACTCGGGGACTCGGGGAGTGTTGGAACGAAGGAATATCAGGGTTACAGATAGCGTGTGTGTTTTGTGTGATTTGGGGGGAGAGTCGGCCGGCCATATCATGACGGGTTGTGGGGTTGCGGCGGTGGTGTGGGAGCATATTAGCCGTTGGTGCAAAGTTTCCCCTATTTTTGGGTTTTCGGTTAGAGATCTTCTTGAGCTCCATAAGACTTTCAAGCTTGGAGTTGTTGAAAAAGAGGCGTTTCATGAGATAATTATAATTGTTTGTTGGAGAATTTGGAAAGCGAGAAATGAAAAAATATTTGAAGATAAGGAGGTTAAAGTGGAAGAGATAATTGAAGACATTAAAGCCTTCGGTTTTCTTTGGTTTAAGTATAGGTCAAAGCATAGCTCGAAAGAATGGTCAAATTGGTGTAGATTCATTTTCATGTAATTTCTTTCTTTTGAGACTGCTTCCAGGTTGTGGAGGCAGCTCGTGGGTGTTGTGTTCTTGGTTGGTTTTGGTTGTTTATAAAAGTTTTATAGTTCGAAAAAAAGTAGTGTTTAGACCAGTGATTCAACGAGAAGGATTACTTCAATGGCCTTGAATTTTACGTGAGATGAGCTAGATCTGCAAAACAAAAGTGTCGTCATCTTCATTACAAGATGGGGGCTTCCCGTAACCACCATCGACGTAAGAATCTATAAACATTATACAAGAGTAATGAGAGATGAATGTGAGTGCTGGAAACTCATTCCAGGGGTGCTATAACTGGCTCCGTGCACTTTAACCAGAATTCCTAAACCTTTAACTTTAAAAACTAGAGAGAGAGGGGGGGGGGGGGGGGGGAGGGGGGGGGGGGGGTGATTACATAAGTGTCATGTTTATCACATTTAAAACACAACATACAAATCCATTATAGGGTTCTCTGAGTTCTCAATATACGGTTAGCTCTTAAATGAACGTCAATCTGTTTTGCAAACCACGAGTATCTTAAGTTCTAGCTCTGTGCTTACATAACCGTCATATTTATCACAATTAAAACACAACATACAAATCCAGTATAGGGTTCTAGAGTTCTCAATATACGATTGGTTCTTTAATGAACGTCAATATGTTTTGCAGACCACAAGAATCTTAAATCCTTTTTTTTTGTATATTAAACTAAAGCAAATTAAACTTTTCAAAAATTAAGATGATTATAAAAATATTAATTTCTTTTGCTGGCATCTAATGTATCTTATATATGATATCACCCGTCTAGACACTACAGCAATCGAACTATCACCATTTTGATAAGTGGAATACTCTTTCCTACCCGGATGTCTCAAAAGACATTTTTTAAATATCGATACACATTAAAATCCAACATATAGTAGTAGATTAAGAAAGCCACTCTCCACATCACCCTCACTCATAGATGCAATTTGTTTAAGTGAGAAAAACAATACAGCTACTGAACACAATCTGTTAAAACAATATTAGATTATTATTATTATTATTATAATATTATGTATTTAATAACTATTTAACATAATTTATCCACAAAAAAGTTATAAAAAAATGAATTAGAAAGCTTTGCCTAATTTCCTAAATGATATATATTAGGAATCAACTATATGTCAATTATACTTGAATGAAAATTAATATGTTATTGAATATTGATTAACATTTTTATTTTGAAGATCAATTAATAATAGTATTATGAAAGACTAAATTTAGGTTTTAGATTGTCATAACAGTTTGTTTTGTAACATAAATTTAAAATATACTTATAAAAAAGAAATGTCTTAGATATTGTTCATCTTTTAACATTGATGTGCAACAAATATTTAAATTGATGTGTAAATAAACACGGGTACTATCTTAGAGTAAACATTATGGTTATTGATGTGTAATAAATGTCTTAAATAAAGTTCATCTTTTAAATCAACATTAGATAGAAGTTTTGTTGAATCAAAATTGTAAAATTGTTTTGTTGATTTGGAGACTAATTTCTTTGTTTGCATATTGTTGTACTCATGATATAAGTTATAAAATATTTTAATTTTTTATTTATTTTTGTTAGTCTTTGTATGTTTTTGTATTTGATTCAAATAAGTTATGATGTCTTATAATTCATAAAAAACTATCATTTATTTATAAATACAACATTTGCATTTCATTATTTATAAATACAACAATACCATTATAGATATATCAGATGAACTTTTGATTGGTAATTCATCTGATCATATTTCTGATCTGATTGATTTTGTATATCCAGCATTATTGGAAAATTTTAATGATATTTTATATTTTCAAGAAAGGACCATACTTGCACCTTTAAATGAAGTTGTCCAAGACATTAATGACAGATTTTTGTCTTTGTTTCCCGGAGAAGAAGTTGAATATCTCAGTTCTGATAGTATAGACAAGTCTGATAGTGTTGGTCCTGGTTTCGATCCAACATTACACTCACCGGGTCTTCTAAATGGTTTAAAGGTGTCTGGTATGCCTAATCATAGATTGGTTCTAAAAGTTGGTGTGCCAATAATGTTACTAAGGAATATTGATCAGAAGAACGGTTTATGCAACGAAACCATATTACAAGTAATTAACTTGGGGAGGCTTTTATCAAAGCAAAGGTTATTTCAGGTACTAACATTGGGTTTCACACTTATATAACTCGTAATGATATAACTCCTTCAGATAAGAAACTGTCATTCAAATTGAAACGAAGACAGTTTCCTGTTGCGGTTTGTTTTGCAATGACCATTAATAAAAGTCAAGGCCAATTACTAGCAAGAGTTGGCATATACCTGCGAGAACCGGTGTCTACACATGGTCAACTATATGTGGTTTTATCACCAGTGAAGAGTAGAGACAGTGTTAAAATGCTTATATTAGATAAGAAAGGTAAAGTTACAAATAAAACTACAAATGTTGTTTATAAGGAACTATTACTAATTTATAATTGTAAAATAGATGTTATTTTAGTTGAATGTTGTGTTGTTACATGATTTATATATTAGTTGATGCTAGAAACATGTGAATTTTACATTATTTATATTTTTCCACCCGTGACGCCCACGGGTCAATAATCTAATAACTTTCTATATTAATAAATCTCATGTCGCCTAAAGGGCCAGCAAGATGTTTTAACTTATCTATTGAGCCAACTCTAAAACAACTTAACCATCCCATGAAATGTTTAGACCCATTCAAGATAAAATACCCTTTTGTCTCACTCATCTTAAATGAATCAAACTTCCATTATAACGATCAGGATTGTACAAATCTAAAATAAAAGTGAAAGTATAAAACAAGACTCTTGAAGTATGAATCCCGAAAGGAAAAGAAGTTATCGGTTAGTGATCCTCAAAACTCCTCTTCTAATTCCCTCTTTGTCGTTATCACAATCATGTCATTATCCGAGTAGAAATAAAATCTCCATGTACAAAGACATCAGTGCGTAACAAATAAAGAAAATCCTATGGTTGATTGATCAAATCTTGTCATGAAACCTTTCAAGAGGTTGTTCAGATACTCTTTCCAAAATCTCATCATATTTACAAGTCGGTATGTTATGTTCATAAGTTACTTGAAGGAGTTGACTCGAGTCTCGTCACCAACACATCCAATGCTTCCTTCATCCAAGAATATTGGCAAACCTCCTTAGCTTTAGGCACACTCACCCAATGTCTTTGACGAATGTCTTTCTCGGGCCAAAAGTCGAGTTGCCCCTTAACAAGTAACGGAAACATGTGTCCTTCGTAGTATGCATCATTTCCTTTGCTTTTAAAGCACCATTTACCTAGTTCCCCCTACAAAAATCCAAGAAAGTTATGTTAATCAAGTGTCTGAAATAATAAAAAAAAAAAAACAAATAGTCTGAATCATAAACCAATTTGAAAATAAATAAAAGAAATAAGCAAAAGTTGCCCAATTTGACTTTCTTCATGTTGAACATGTACAGATTGTATAGTTGACTTTTTTTAATTGCAGAAAAAGACAAAATTGATATTCTAGAATGAGGAACCAACCTCAATTGTTCCAAACACTCCAGCTTCCTCTATCGATTCCCTCTGAGCGGCTTCAACGATCGATTCATCGGATTCCCAGCCTCCCTTAGGGAACAGCATTCCTTTGCCTTTCCTTTGAGCACTGATGACAAGAACCTCTAATGCATCTTCTAACTTCACGTCTGATCCCATTTTGTTACCTTTTATTCTGTAAGGTATGCATCTGCATCACATTCAAATCAACATTTTTAGTAAACAAATTTTTATAAAAATTCTACAATTTGATACGATTATTTTCACATTCTGTTATTCCCAAACTTTAAATTCAATTTCCCCTAAAACTAAAGTTTTTTTAACGTGTAAATATTGATTAACAGGCCTCAGATAATTTGTTTATCTGAATGAAGTTAGGGCAGGAAAACTAAAAGGCGGTAACAGAAAGCAAAATGATGGAATTAGATTGACTAACCCAACAACTTGACGTTGGCCGTGATTGTAACGCTGCAATTGACGGCCACTACGAGCAACCATTGAAACCATGTTTTTCAATTCCATATTATTATAATAATATTCTTTGAATAAATAAACAACGGTGGTGATGTGAAAGCGGGGAAGATGAAGATATGAGTGAGAGATGTAATTGATGGTTTATGGAGAAAGGAGGAGCTAATTTATAGATGTTGGTTGGGAAATTATTATTATTATTATTATTATTATTATTATTATTAAATTAATAGGGAAGAAGAAGATGACGAATACAGCGTCTGGAACAGCAAGTGGGGGTCAGGGGTTAATGAATACAAAAAGCGTAGGCAATGCGTGTTACGTGGCACCTGCGGCTTCCTTCATCCTCTCCGGTCCCCTCTTATCCTATCATATCACTTGTAACAAGCTACACACACATATATATATATATATATACGGTTAACGTACAAATAAAATTAACGTGCTAAACGTGAGAATCGTCTCAAACAAACAACCAAAGCATAATAATACTGAAAATCGAGTATGAAATCATCCATACCCTGCCCACACGGGCTAGTTAAGTCCACAATCAAATGTCTCGGCACACCTTGCCATAACGAGTAACAAACATAATGATAAATAGTGTCATAAAGTACTACCACCTAAGCCCATGCCCATACCCAGACCTACCATCTCCGTCGCTCGTCGGTTGCCTGGGTTCTCCGGGTCAAAGGGTCCCTAGTGCCGATCCATACGCTCACCTAACTGATGAATCCCCCACCACGTCTCCGCGTACTATGCGGCACACTGTGCGTCAGATGCAACAATGTGCCCCAATAACCTACCAAAAGAAGCGGTAGTGTGATTCTGGAACTGGTCAATGAGCCTATATAGCCCCTCGAAAGAGTACTGGCTATGATATGACGAACTGGGGCCGGCTCTTGAGACGATGGGCCGCCCTGCTGAGAGTCAGTGCGGCGGCGGGACGTAACGGCCATCTCAGCGGGGTCCTCAGGATCCCAGATCTGGTTGAGGGCATCCTGAAACCTCCACTGTGGTGGGTTTCTTTTGATTTGCTGGATCATTTGCGTACTGATACAGAAGTTGAGATCGAGTGCAATTGGGTTTTGGCTTCCTGTTCCTTCGCGATCTGCTCCATAGGCTTTATAGAGCTTGTAGATCCAGGCACCACCAAAGACTAGGGTATTCGGGATTTTTGCATTTGCATTCGTTCTAAACAGTTGACAGAATATGTACGTGGTATTGCATGGTACATCGTTCTTGATGCAATAAAGGGCCCATAAATCCCTCAATCCCACGACCCCCTTGCTCTGGCTATGCTGAGTGACTGTGTGGCTCAGCAGGCGGTGAATATACCGCATCAGTGTGTCGCGTAAGGCAGTGCTCTTGGTGCTGCTTGGATAATAATGTTCATCTCCATAACTCAACTGCTCCCATGCTTGTATCTTGATGTTTCCCCGTTCACTTGTTTCCTCACCATATTCGTCTGCAAAAGTCGTCCCGGCCTCTTACCATAGACGAGAGTCGGTTTCATCGGTCGTGTAAATGCCCAAATCGATCCTCAATTGTGTGACCAAAGTATTATACCATGCCCCACCGATTCTAAACTCAATAGCCTCCTCGTCCCACATGTATAAGTCCTTTGTTTTTATTGAGAACGAGGCCAAGAATTCTTTAGTCAGTTCGGTTACTGGTTTGCCCTTTTGTATGAGAACAAGCGCCCATGGCCTTTTAACAAAATTTTTGTACCTTCCCAATTGATTTACTCGCTGCAACGTCTCGGTACATGCATAGAAGTTTGGTTCTGGGTGTTGGTTGTTTAAATACCCAAATCTTTGTCGGTTGATCCTATCTCACACCGTGTTCTCAAGGAAAACCAAGAAAGCATGCTCGTCATCCCCATATTCAGCCATTTGCAGTTTTAGAACAAGATTAGGCAAATAATCATAAATTTAACTAAAAATATGGAACAGACAGTGAAGCGCGGTCCTGTGCCTCAGGAGTCACGGTCCCATGTTTATGTGATTTTGGCAGTTTTGACCATTGTGACTAATTTTGACTTTTGGTTGACCACATGGCGTGTTTTGCAGAAACACAGCCCGTGTTATTAATTCGAATTTTGAAAATGTTATGATTCGAACTTGCATTTCAACCCGGTTCTTGAGAAATATCATCCGGGTTCGATTTTCATGGTATGAGTTGTTCAAAACCCGAACCCGAATGATTTGTGTTCACAAACTCTTTCAATCCTAAATTCTAATCGGGTCAAAACCTTCCCAACAAATCAAAACCCTAGACTATGATAATTAAACATCCTATTTTTCGGGTTTTAACCCGATTCAACAACAAATGGGTATGAATTTCAGATTTTGGGGCCCGATTTTTTACCTAGAATGATGAATTTAAACTTATAATCATTAAACGAACATACCTTTTGTTGAGAATCAAGGATTTGAGGCAAAGATTGTAGTGTTGGGTGTTTGGTCGCAGGTTTTCGAAAGGGGGCGGAATATTTTTGGGGTTAAGTTATGAAAAGTTTGGTGTTTTAATGAAATCCCGTAACTGCACTGTAGGGAGGGGCACGACCCCGTGCTGCAAGTAGCAGTCAGGTCCTTTTGTTTATTTAACGAGCTGGGTTGATTTTAACTGATTTTTATTTGAAGATTAAGGTTAAAAACATAAAACCCTACGAAATTCCATTAAGTTTTTCAAGCATTACACCGAAAATAAAACAACATGAACCGAGAAACATAAGAACTAGCTTAAATGATAACACATCCTAGGAACACAAGACAAAGCTTATCCTACTCGAAACTACTAACGACCACCATTCCCGAAAAGGTATTGAATGTGTGGTGGGACTCTCTTTACTTCCAAGAGCTTGGAAAGCTTTTTGTCGAGCTTCCCAATTTCTCGGTTAAGGAAGTTGAGCTTGAAATCCACATCTTTTATGATTCACAACAATGTGGAAGTTTTCGAACCTTAGTAGTTCGGCCGTGTTTGTCAACTCGATCAAGCGAGCTTCAGCTTGAATGTTGCTCTCGACTTGGTCTCTCACTATACTTTGAAGCCTCATAATTCTTCTTCAAGGTGTGAAGAAGATTCACCATTTTTGAATTTCCTCACTGGTTTCCATTCCATTCTTTTGTTATCCATTTGAGGAATTTTTAGTTTGGTATACATGGAATTGTGAATATGGCTTGTAATATATAAAGAGACTGGAACGTCGAGCATGGCCCTTGTAACACGTTACACGGCCCCATGTTTTTGAGCGAATAAATGTTTCTGATTCAGAGAATTGTATGGAGTCATCGCGTATTGCTTGTCATCATGGAACCCTGCTAACTATTATTTCTAATCGTGATGGTCATTTTACTTCTCGCTTTTGGAAGTCTCTCCAGTCTGCTTTAGGTACTCGTTTGGATCTTAGTACTGCCTATTATACGCAATCAGATGGTCAGTCCAAGCGTACGATTCAAACTCTAGAACATATGCTCCGCTCTTGTGCCCTCGATTTTGGGGGCAATTGGGATATTCATCTACCACTCATCGAGTTCTCATATAATAATAGCTTCCACTCAAGTGTTGGTATGGCACCTTTTCAAGCACTCTATGGTCGTAAGTGTCATTCCCCGATCTGTTGGAATGAAGTTGGGGAATCTCAAATCGCCGGTCCGAAATTAGTTCAAGAGACAACTGGCCGTATTGCTCAAATTCATCAAAACCTCCTCGCTGCTCGCAACCGTCCGAAAAGTTATGCTGATAATAGACGAAAACCCCTAGATTTCAGTGTTAGTGATCTTGTCCTACTCAAAGCATCCCCTTGGAAGGGAATCGTTCATTTTGGAAAGAAAGGAAACTAGCTCCTCGTTTCATTGTTCCCTTTGAAATCCTCGATAGAGTTGGTCCTGTTGCTTATCAACTCAAGCTTCCTGTTGAACTCTGGAATGTTCACCCGGTGTTTCATGTTTCTAATCTCAAGAAGTGTCTTGCCAAGGGTAATCTCTACATCCCCCTCGATGAAGTTGGTATTGACGAGACCATCAATTTTGTTGAGCAACCCGTTGAGATCATGGATTATAAAGACAGAGTAACCAAATGAAGTCGCATCCCCTTAGTTAAAGTTCGTTGGAATTTTGAACAAGCCGCCGAGTTTACGTGGGAGTGTGAAGACCAGATGAAACTCAAATACCCTCATCTTTTCATTGTTGCCGATTCTCTAATTTCGGGACGAAATTCCCAAAAGTAGGGGATACTGTAACAATTCGGGTTTTTCGTATTTCTTTTTGTAATCATTACCTGACCCACTTATAGGTCCGAGCTATCCTATCAATGAAATACCGTATTTATCGAGTAAATTGGTTATTATTATATTACGGTTTAATTAATTATATAAAATATAGTTATAACTTTCATACCTTGACATAAATTACCCAAACTTAAACTTTTACCCCTTTATGCTTCCATCCTAAAACTCTAATGACTAAATTGCAATTATTGTCATTATTATAATCTTAACCCGTTTCATCAAGGCTCGGCCCGTTAACCCGAACCGTTTTCGCAAACCCGATTACAACTGGGTTGTCTTGGACCTCAATTCTCGTAGAATTTATGGAAATTGGATCAACGATTGTATTATACATTCCTTTATCGGCTAAACTGACAATTTAATTATGCTAATTCGATTTTATTGATTTGTTTTACCATTTTTGACTTAGCCGACAATAACACAATCGTATTATACAAGATATCGATTATAATAACTCAATTAGGCCTCCAGTTACAATCTCCTAACCATAGCCGTCCTTTACCCTCAACTTAATTTGATTTTCGTTGCTATTTGATAGTCTATTCATCATCACGTATCGCCATCCAAAGTTTGCGTAAATTACCCTTTGTTAACATCGGTTAAAGGTAATTAAATTATAAGGTTTTGTTCGTCTGGTTTCAATTAACCATAACCTTGTCTAAAACAGATTAACCACAACGAATTGATTCAATTGTGATGTAAGGGTTTATATTGAATTGGGTTTTCTGTTCTTTTAATCTTTAATATATATAATATATGAGTGAAGGGAAAATTAAGACGATGATTTTAAGGGTTTTACAATTCTTTAAGCATATGGTACAAGTTTGAAGAGGGACAAAGTGGTCATTTTAAACACAAATATCACGTGTATTTCTTATTTTACCAATATAGTTACAATTTTAGTCCCTCTACTTTAATCAACTTTATGCAAATGTAAAGAATAGTTACAAATTCAACCTCTATCTTTTATATATCTTCTTTTTATAATTTCACTTTTAACCCAACTTCCCTCACGATTTTTAAACGGTCATAACTTTTTCATACATTAATATTTTTCTTAAAAAATTACACTATAAAAACGAGCATTTTATTCTCTTTAATTTGAGTATGATATTGCCATAGTTTGTTTAAGTTATAAAAACAACATTTTATGTATAGGTGTTTGTGGTCCGCTTTTGATGGTTTTGAATTAAAATGTGAGCCACATCGTTAGTAATGATATTTTACCGTTGAAAACTGAAACCGAATCGTTGAAAATTGAAACCAACCAAACTGAATCATTACCAATGATTTGGTTCCGATTTCGATAATAAATTGAGTTTAAAATAAGAATTATTAGTCTACATATACCAACAAACGATTTCACTATTTCAAATAGAACAATAAACGGGCATAAATCTTTTACGTGATTACCAAATTATGTTTTTCCCGCTGCATCGCGTGGGCACCCGTCTAGTTTATAAATATTTGAACTAATGTTATAACCATGCTAGTTCTGGTGGACCGGCTGGGATGAGGGTTCGAACCTCAGCCGTCCCATTTTATTATTTTTGGTCATTTTCATTATTAATAAACTATTTTAATCAATAAATATTATAATAATCAATAAATAAATTATATTTTTATAAAAACCGACAATGTTACTTGTGTTTTTCCCGCATCTTTATTAAAATTATATCCATGTGTATATATATATAGGCATTGGATCATTTCATAAGTTTTTTACAGCAAGAAGTGAATGTGTAACTCCATTAATCCCTAATTTCACCCCCTTTCTTATTGTGTAGGTGCGTATGTACGTGTGTAGGTACGTATTTTTGTATATGTGTATGTATGTTTGTATGTGTATAGGTACGTAGGTTTGAATGTGGCTCGGTACGTTTGTAAGTGTGTAGGTACATTTGAATGTGTGTAGGTACGCATGTATATGTGTGTAGGTAGGTTTGTATGTGTGTAGCTAAGACATAAATACAACCAACCTACATACATGTAGGTAACATCATTAGAAAGGGAGTGAAATTAGGGATTAATGGAGTTACACCTTCACTTCTCGCACTTCTCGCTGTAATATCACTTCTCGCAAGATCCATACAAAAATAACGTGCCGAACCACTTTTTAAACAAAAATAAACGAACGGACCCCCCCATTTTTTTTAACAAAAATAAATGTACCAAACCACTTTTTAAACAAAAATAAACGAACGGAACTACTTGTTTTAACAAAAACAAATGAACCCCGAACCACCACTGTTCTGACATGAACCACTTCCTACCCGAAACGCGTTCTGACCCGAACTCTCTCCACCTGAGATTTTTTTTATTTGGAAGATCGGTTTGTTGTTTTGTTAAAAAAAAGTGGCTCGGTTTGTTTTTTTTGTTAAAAAAAGTAGTTTGGTTCGTTTATTTTTGTTAAAAATGCGGTTTGGTTCATATTTTTTTGTTTAAAGAAGTGTTTCGGTTCGTTTATTTTGGTTAGAAAAAATTAATTTCAGTTAAAGATAATTTTTTACCACATAAGGAATCCATGTCGTTATTTTTACCATCATCGTACACGTCATCAACCATGTTATCAAAAACTAATGGAATTCAACCCCGTTAGTAAAAAACTCGTTGGTGGCCAATAGTTTAAAACTTAGGACTGTTGTGATACATTTTTAAAGTTTAACTTAGCACCGACGAATAAATATTGAATTATTAAAATCCAATATCCCAATTTTAAACATTGTTCCCATATATACTATAATGTGAAAGCAAAGAATAAGTAATACATAATATGGAAGCTCTAGAACGCGTATGGCATTTGTCACATGCTATCTAGAAAAAGAAAAAAGAAAAAGAACGAAAGAGTCCAGTCCACTTCAAATGCCATAAATATCGAACCGTTGAATCTGCTTGTAGAAACAAGACAATACCGCATTCATATAACTTGCTAACCATAGCTTTTACAAACTACGTTAAACTACCATTCATTTATTTATTTAATTTGATTGGAAGTATGTCGTCTTCCCAGGGCCGGCCCAATCATTTTGGTGGCCTCAAGCAGATGAAAAGCTTGAGGCCCTTACCGAGAGTTAGAGAAATGAAATTATAAAACATATATTTTTTAAAAAATTTACCAATCGATTGTCGTGTTTCGTATAAGAAAATACAAAATGTAGTTTGATTTATCTAGAATACAAATCAAGGAAATATATATACCTACATACTTCATTTATTTTAAGTTTACCGAGCAACATTTTCCGTATATAAATTTTAACGTTTAGAACTTATACTATAAAAGTTGAATGGGATTTATATTTTAATACAAGTACAAGGTATATATACATCCCTGGAAAAAAGTTTAGAAACAAAATAATTAACAGGTACCAAATGAAACAATCAAATGAAAAAAGAATATTGATCTTGAGTATCGAACTTGCGTGGATAACATTTAGTAAAAAGAAAATATGGACTTTAACCACCAGGACAACAAACAAGATTAGTTAATTCATCTGTTAAGTGTAATAAATATGCGATTCTGCATATACATAAATATACACAAACATTTAAACGGAGGCCCTATTTTTTCGGAGGCCTAAAGCCCTAGCTTCACCGAATACTACTATTGGGCCGTCCCCACGTCTTCCGAAAATTTAAAAGTCTATATTTATTTACTTTTTTAGTTCTATTATCGCATGTCAGAACTCAGAAGTGTGGATAAATAAACAGATTTAGTGTGTTTTAAAATACAAAATTTCGCTTCGTTGAACATATATAACTAATTCTTATTGAAATTTTACAAAAATAATGTATCAAACTATTATATGTGGGGAAATTTTGAATTAAATACTTTGATTCTCTAAAGTCATATGCTTTCTATTTTATCAAACACATTTTCTTTTACGTACACGGTACATACAAGGTTCACAAACCTTAACTATGCCGACACATTCTCTTTCACGATACGTACAAGGCCCGTAGATCTTTCATATATCGACACATACTTTTTCACGACACATACAAGATACGTTGTGTCACTCCCGGTCTCGGTGGCCTAGACATGAGACCAAAAGTTGGTGCCTCTTTTGTAAAATCATCAGAGTTTGTGTTATGCAAAAATTATATCTGATTCGATTAATTTATTACTTTATAGATAACTCGGGAATTAAACGCCCGTTATCGTTTACAAAGCTTTGCGAGTTTCACAATAAAACGTTGTTTACATCTTTTATATATGTTTCAATATATCCGAGTTATCGGATAGCTTAAATGGCTATATCTCCCATCTTCTAATATACCAATTACCTGAAAACAGTTTGGAAAATACGTTAGCATAAATGCTAATGCAAAGAAAGAAAGTAATAGCTTATGCTTCTCATCAACTGAAAGTACACGAAAAGAATTATACAACTCACGATTTAGATTTAGGTGCTATAATATTAGTTTTAAAACTACGGAGGCACTATCTCCATGGAGTTAAATTTATCATGTACACTGATCAAAAGCGTTTGAAACATATTTTTTTATCAGGAAGAACTTAACATGCGTCAAAGAAGATAGATGGAAACCTTGAATGATAATGTGAAATCATTAATCATTATGGGAATGCTTTAAGATAAGAACTTCAAATAGATCTAATTGAGCAAATCAAGAACGCTTAGAATTAAGCCATTGAAGAAAACCAAATCTCAGAAGAAAAGCAAAATGGTACCATTGACTCGTTTGTCAAAGGAGATGATGATTTTTGAGACTAGGAAATAGAAACTGGATACCAATTGTAAGAGATTTATGGGAAAAGATAATGAATGAAGCTCATAGGTCAAAATACATGATGCACCCCGGTAGCGATACTATGTATCAAAATCTTAAGTCTAACTACTATTGGAATGAGATGAAAAGAGATATTTCTCTATACGTGGCTAAATGCGTAACTTGCTTACAAGTTAAAGCTGAGCATTAGAAGCCTTCAGGTTTATAGCAACAGCCGGAACTTCCAATTTGGAAGTGAGAAATGATAACCATGGATTTCATTATGAAGCTTCCAAAGACTTCTTGTCAACATAATACTATCTGAGTTATCACTGATATGTTAACTAAGTCTGCTCATTTTCTACCTATCAACGAAACATATTCCATGAATAAATTGGCATGAGTATATGTGAACAATATTGTGTCATTACATGGTGTGCCATTATCTATCATATCCAATCAAGACAATAGATTCACGTCTCATTACTAAAATAGCTTCCAAAGTGTGTTAGGAACAAAGTTAAATCTTAGCATTACTTATCATCCTCAAACTGATGGGCAGAGTGATAGAACAATCTAAACTTTGGAAGATATGCTCCGATCTTATGTGATGGACCTATGAGGAAGTTGGGATGAACATCTCCCTCTTGTGGATTTTTCGTATAACAACAGTTATCACACGAGTATTCAGGCAGCATCGTTTGAAGCGTTATACGAAAGAAAATGTAGAATGCCTGTATACTGGTCTGAAACTAGAGATAATCAAATGTCTTGACCAGAAGTAGTCCAAGAGACAACAGATAACGTACTACAAAACCGTGAACAACTTAAGGCAGAAAGAGATCGTTAAAAGAGTTATGCAAACATCCACCGTAATCCATTAGAATTCCAATTAGGCAATAAAGTTATGTTGAAAGTATCGCCATGGAAAGGTGTCGTACGATTCGACAAGAAAGGAACTTAAGTCCTCGTTTTGTTGGAACATTTGAAGTGTTAAAACAAATCGGTACAGTAGAATATCACTTGCGCTTCCAGAAGAAACAAAAGAATACAGATGTATTTCTTCTCTCTAATTTACGTAAATGTTTAGCAGACAAAACTTTAGCTATGCCCTTAAGGGTTGTCGAAATTAACGAAAATATGAAATTTATACAACAACCTCTACAAATAGAAGATTTCAAAATTAAGAAACTTAAGAGGTGAATACTAAAGTTAGTCAAAGTAAAATGGAACTCCCAAAGAGGATTGGGAGATAGAATAAGTAATGAGAAAGAAATACCCACATCTGTTTAAACGAATCTCGAGGGCGAGATTCATTCCAAGGTGGGGAGGATATAACATCCTAAAATTTTCATGCAAAATTTGGAAAATATAAAAGATAAAAGACAAAAAAACGAAACATATGAAATTCAAGACCTATCACGCCATTAATGGAACAAAAACAACCCATCGTGATACACAATGGGCACACAAAACCCAATGTTCGGGCGTGCCGCGCTACGTGTGGACCCAATTTAGAGTCATCGCGATACGCAACATGGTCACTACGGTCGTGTGACACGTGTCCAGCCACGTGTCAACACGTGTCCAACCACGTTTCCACACATGGTAGCTCTAGGGTTGACAACGCAACCCTAATGGACGGCATCGCGCTACCCGACGACCAACCATTTCATCTGTCATGATTCGAGACAGATTAAAATAATCAACGACGGCTTATAAACCCATCGGGCTACGCGGTGGTATGTTTTATACTCCACCGTGATACGCGAAATTTTACCCATCGCGCTACGCGGTGGCGGCTTATTAACCCATCGCGCTACGCGACAATTAAAATAATCAAATTCGAAATTTTACCCATAAATAGGGTGATCGGGCTCTGCAATTCAACATCCCAAGCACACCATCATGTACACGTATTTAGCCTCAGTACTCGTGCCTAGTTTTCGAAAATCTAACGAGCTTTTTTCTTGAAGTATGTGCAATATCCGACGTTGTTCTCTCCTAAATACCTGATGACTAGTAAGAGTGTTGCCCACTCAAATCTTAGGCATTTCATCCAAGTATCCACTAAAGGTAATTCATCTTAAGTATTTTATTATATTGTTTTAAACCCTTGCCGGGGATATAATCTATACATTGATAAAAGATAAATTAAGTGGTTCGGTTCTAGTTAAATAAATTTTTCTTTGTAATTAAGAAACCTCAAATTTTACATTCAAGGGGTATAGTTATATTAGCATTTCTTTAAAAAGAAGAAACCTAGCATTGATGTTTATTCGTGAAGAAGAAACGTCACACATAAATGATAAATAAACAAAGGGGACTAAATGTCCAAATGTTTTATTGAAATAAATGATTTATCAAGGTAAAGATTATGTAAAACAGATTAATGGTTTGAAGCTACATATTTTGATCTGGATATTCGTACAAGGTTATTCTCGTACTATAGGTCTTAGGTAACTCAAAGCATAAATAAGTGAAAGCGCTAATAAGAACAAAGGTGAATATGCTCGATTTTTTTATAAGCGTGAATATGCTCATATCTATTAAACTCTTTAATTGAGTCTGTTCCCCATAAACCAAATTTTACATGTGATAATATATCCCTAAAACTTTAGTATCTGCTGGCATTAGGCTAGTTATACGTGTGTCTGGATCCTTACATATATTGGTAGAGGGTAGGCATACCCCCACCACGTGTGGTACAAGTTTATGTCTCATGGAGCCAGTCTATAGGGTTGTGTGGGCTTGACTAATGTGATATAATTGGTACTTCAGTCTAGAGGGCCGCCGATTGTTTAGAGTATGAAATAGAATTTTTCATAAATGTCTTAAAGTTAGCATGTTCGCCATCATATTTTGCTGACGTATTTTCTAAAACTGTTTTATAGGTAATCAAGAATAGGTGATGGAGATGGTGATTAGCCATTAGACGATCTGGTGGCTTAAATTAAGTTTTTTTTATAAGTTAAACGATGTAAATTATAAATTTTCAAGTTTAACACTTTTGTCTCAACCATTAGGTGTTTAATTCTCAACTTTTGAATATAATAATATTTAATCAAAGGCTTTCTCTTTACAACCTTAAACTCTGATATATTAACAAAGCAGATACCAATGTTGGTCAAACTCCTAGTTCCATGGAGCCATGTGTGACAATTATCTGGTCTTGAAATTGTGTAAGAAACTACCAACAAGATAACTCAAGTCAAGGAAATATTGAATACTGCATGAGATCTTCAGAAGAGTTATACGGATTATCGACTCAAACCATTGGAATTTCAAGTTGGAGATAAAATTCTACTGAAAGTATCTCTATGGAAATGAGTTGTTCAATTTGACAAGAAAGGAAAGTTGACTCCATGGTTTGTTGGACCATTCAAAATCATTAAACATACTAGACCCTAGCCTATCAGCTAAAGTTACAAGAAGAAATGACCGGTATATATGATGTATTTTATGTAAGCAACTTAAGGATTCGCTTAGCTGATGAATCATTAAAGGTACCTCTTGAAGGTATAAAGGTAAACGAGAAACTGAAATTCGTTGAGAAACCTTTACAAATTGAATATAGAAAGATCAAGAATCTCAAGCATAAGAAACTCGTTTAAGTCAAAGTGAGGTGGAATTCAAGACGCGGACCAGAATATACTTAAGAATTAGAATCGAGAATTAAATGAAAATATCCACACTTAAAATAAAATAATAAAATAAAATAATAAAATAATTTCGTCTATTTTATAGTGGGTCGTTATCGGTTTAGATAAATAGAATATGAGTTGGGCTAGTGTTGGGTAAATGGATATGGGTTATGGGCTTGGGTTATAAGGGAAAGAAGGAAAGACCATGGGCTTAAGCCCATGATCCATAAATATATAAACCCTTAATCACCATTTAATCCTCATTCACACATATTCCATACACCACCCAAAACACACACTTAAGCTTTCTCTCTAGTTCTTCCTTTCTCTAAGCCGAAACCAGAAGGAAAACGATCTCGCCCCGAGTTAATACTAGTATGATGTTTTATTTACTTAAACTCGTTAGATATAATCGCGAAACAATGAGCCGACACCGTTACATCGTTAAAGTCATGAGATTCGGGTGAAATCGGGTATAAACCGAACCTAAGATGAGCTTAGGGGTCACCCTAGCTCAGATCTGGATCGAACGGGATGAAAAACGGTGAAAAACGAGTAAGATCTCGATTTTCCGGCAAAACCGCGTTTTTCCGGCGATGACGGCGCTAGAAAGGCGGCGCTGGAAAAGTGTGTACGAGGATGTCAGGAATTTCAGAGAATGTTCTAACCTAACCCTAGTTCGCTATGGGAACCTAACGAATTGGAAGGTGATTCGCTAGTTGATTCTCATAAGGGAGCGCAACGAACTAGCTCTAGTTCGTCTCTGATTCGTGATGGACCAGTTCGTTAGAAGAAATAACGAATTAGATGGACTAATTCGTTATATGGACTGGTTCGCTATGGAACTGATTCGTGAAGGAGTCCAGTTCGTTAAAGGGTCCAATTCGTCATAAGGACCAGTTCGTTATAATGCTTAATTCGTTACAAATCCAGATTCGTTATAATAGTTAATTAGCTATGAACTCCCATTCGTTAAGGACTGAATAACGAATTAGAACTTTTAAAGAATGACAGAACAGTCTCTGGACTTAGAAAAAGAATGAATTAATTACAATTAAGCCCTTGAACTTTTGAGTTAGCGAATTAAATAATAATTTAAAATCCTAAAGGAAAATGTATTACGAAAGTTAATGGAAATAAAATTATTCCAAGCTGACCTGGCAGCTCGACCCCAGCCAGGGGCTCTGCCCCTTGGACCCTGCTAGGGGCTACCGCCCCTAGACCCCGCCGCCAGGGGTGCTGCCCCCGGACCCCCGTTCGTTGAGGGTAATAATTAAGACTAGAAAGACGATATAAGTAGTGATAGTAATTGATGCATGTAATTATTAAACAGTTAGTCGTGCCCAACTGAAGAAAGGAATAACCATTAACGGTGAACGTAACCGACTTTAGGTGAGTTTCTAGCCCCATTCCTTGTTATGTTTTCGGGGCTGTGTGCATACTCGATGTGATTAGTTAATACACTTATCCTAAGTGATAAGTGTATGCCAAATATGTATTACGTGAAATGTATGAATAATTTCTTGTCGGTACATGAACGATCTTCGGAATTTCATATCTAGCCAGGAAATGGTTGATGTTATATGTATGTTGTAAGATGAAGAATGAATGATGTATGTATGAAACTTACGATTATGTATATAGAAAAGTATGTTATAAAGTTATGGAAGAAAGGATACCGGACCCTAATAATATCCGAGGATGGAGGGTACCGGACCCTAATAATATCCGAGGATGAAGGGTGACCGGACCCTAATAATATCCGAGGATGAAGGGTGACCGGACCCTAATAATATCCGAGGATGGAGGGTACCGGACCCTAATAATATCCGAGGTATGTAGGGCGAATGCTCTTTATAACGTAAGGCTAGTTATGAATGCATATGAAAGAACGATTGACAGGTTAAGTATGTAATGCGTACCTTCGGGACGTATATGTGTATGTAAAGTAAGTTATGTGATTAACTAGAACTCACTCAGTGTAGCTGACTTTTAGTATGCACGCAGGCAAATAGGTTGAGGCAGCTCGCGTGATTGAAGACACATGGCATGAAATCGAAGATACTGGCATCTCAAAGAAATGTTATGATGTTTTTAAAGACTATGTTCTATGTTTAAATAACTACGAATGTTCGTTAAGATAAGATTTGACAGCTATGTAATATATTATGGTTGAAGTTTCTATTCCGCGTAAAGTTTTAATTAACTATGATATTTAGAACTGCGTTTATGAGTAAATCCAACACCAAAGTAGGGCTACCGGTAACGGGGCCTTACAACTTATTATAATAAATTTCGAGGACGAGATTTAAATTAAAGAGGGGGGAATATAACAAAATGTGTGAACTATGGGAAAGTGGGCTTGTCCCATATTGGTGAAATAAAAAAAAAATTGGCTTGTCCTACATTGATAGAATGATAAACTTGTGAGCTCCTTGTAAGGATAAGAGCTCACAAGATGATATTCTTGGATGACATGACACACTTAGGGGTTGTTAGTTTTTTCTCAAAAGATCTTCCTGGCCTCTTTTGTCTACGCCGCGCAGATCAAGCGCAGACGTTGGTGTCTGCAGTGTGTTTGTTTTTCGGAAGGCCTTTCACTAAAAAAATGTCTGTGCGTCCTCTTCTTGGGAGAAGACTTGGACAAAGAGCTTCTAAAATCTTCTCAAACATCATTTGTTCTCATCAAACCCTTCCATCAACCATAGCAACTCCACCACCCGTCTCCTCTCTTCTCTCTCGCTTTCGCTTCTTTGGCCACCACACCCCTACTGCCGTCACCCCCTCTCCAGCCACCCCAGACCTCTGCCCCTTCTCCCCTGCCTCCGCCAACCCCCCTCTGACCACCCCATACCTCCGCCGCCCCTTCGCCTGCCGCAGGTCCGCCACCTTCGCTGCCCACTTCTACACTTCCACAACTCCAGTTATTATTATTTTGTTGGTTTGTGTACTTTACATATATTTGTATGATTTGTGATGTAATCGGTTTCAATTTGTGTATTGGATTATACTATTGAAAGTTTAAAATATCGGATATTGTTGAAATCAGGTTTAATTGATGTCATAGACTGATTATTGATGTCGTGTTTATCAATTTAGGTTTATTTTGTGTAAACTAGCTTAGGCTTGTCTTGTTTTGACTTATAAGCACTCGAGAGTTGTATTATTACATGGTATTCAATATTCACCATAAACTTATTTTCTTTGTAAATGGTGTGATATTAACCTTGAAGATAATCTATGAGAAGAAGATTATTACAATCTTGTAATGAGTGGTGAAAACTTCAAAATGCTATAGCATGGGATTGCCCCGCCTTCAAAACGGGCCCGAAAAGACCGAACTCGAGACTCTTACCCAAATGAGTCTATGAAACCAAAATTTGGAAAGAATTCCTAGAAGACTTGTATGAAATCCTTATCGCCTGACTCTCGATCGAAACCTTTTTCCGATTCATATCCGTTTGTCAGAAATGGAACTCGAAAATTGAATTGTTGAAGTACTATTAGTTTTTTTGTAGAATTTGATTTGTTGAATTATTATTTGTTTTTTGTTAAATTATTAGTTTGCATAATTGTCAAATTATTATTAGTTTAAAATTCAATTTATTTAACTTTATGTTTATTTTTGCAGTTTGCAGACGTGTTAAAAAACAAACAGTCTTCTTCTTGTAGACTGAAGAGGTTGGTCCACCTCTTCTGCTACAGATGTTTACAGATGTGGTTTGCAGACTGCAGACATTTTACCTATTAAGTAACAAACAACACCTTAGTGGCCTTAGCGAGGTGCAGAGCACTTAATGCGCACGTGCTCAGGTGCATGCGAAGTGCGATGGGCGCAATGTGGCGGTTTGATGGTGCATTTTGCACACTCGCATCACCACGAGCCGCTTGAGAGCCACCTTAGTATGTTTGTGGACTGGGATCAGGTCATGTGTAATGACCCTCGTAAATATTCTAACCGATAACCAAACCATCAAATGCGTACAATGACAACCAACACAAGAAAAAAATATTATATTTTATTCCCTTCACGCTACGCGACAAATGAATAAAAGCCTCGTCGCGATACGGGAAGGCTTATAGTTATCTGAAACTTTTGCGGCTATCGCGCTACGCGGTGTACAATAATTAACTCCATTGCGCTACACAATGTGCTGGTTACGCCTCCGTGCACGTAGCCTGCCACGCGGCATAGCTAGGGCTGACTCAATAAAGCTATAAAACCATCATGCTACATGATGACCTGCTTTATAAACCTTCATGATACGCGATCGACTACAAGTCGGTTATAAGGGGGTTCAAGGATGGATCTGTCATTCAGTTACATTTTATCTCTCTCTCTCTCTTTAGCATATTGGTTTAATACCACAACGATAGTAACCGATTGATCGAGACGTTGATACACGAATCCAAATGTCACACCCCCATTCTAGGCCTAGGGGTATGATCCATAGTTGGTACCATATTTGTAAATAAATCAGAGTTACGGGTTTTAGCGGAAGACTTTATAAAAACAAAGGATCGATATTATAAATATTTACAATACAAAAGACGAGACGAAAGTCTCGTTTTAAGTTTACTTGTTTATATGTTTTACAAAACCACCATATTTTATATTTACACAAAATTATCCGAGCCATCGGATTCTTGAGCTTCTTCGTCTTGCAAGCTCTATTCCTGATTACCTGCAAAATGTTAAATAAAATACGTCAGCAACGAATGCTGGTGAATATGCTGACGCTAAAATATTTTCTTTACTTAATTACCCATCGAGACCACGTAAGTCTCGGCCCATCTTGGCTTAGTAATAATCAAGTTAAAACAATCATCATAAACTCGAGTCTCTGCACTAGGTCACCTCAGCGAAACACCACAGCGTTTATGACATAACTTAGGTACCATAAATATACACATGGTCATTCCCCACTCGGACGTAACTGAGGTCCGGCCCATCGTGGCGGGAGGTCGTGACCAAGCGTGGTGCGATGTGCCCACCGCGTTCCACATATGTAAGGATCCATACAAACGTATACCATAGCCTGAGGGCTGGCTTATACTCTTATTTATAATGTTTTTAGAGACACGTAGCCTCATGTAAAGTTTTACACATAACACGTTTGTTTGTTTGAAAACAAATTTGTAAAAGTGGGGCGTATTCACCTTTTCAATGGGGTTGGCTTCCAACACCGTCCGTTATTCTTTCCTTCGCTATCTCGCACCTATAGTACGAGTATAACATTAATTAGTCGGATACAGAATCCGGCTTAAGACCTTTAGTCTTATTTATCTCGATGAACCTTTAGTTCATAATCTATTTTTACTTTAAAACCTTTAGTTGAAAAGTAATATTAATAAACTTTTAGTTTATTTATAAAAGCCCGACGTTTCTTCTTCATTAAGAAACGTATTTCTTTCTTTATTATTTAAGTATACTCATTACACTTAAATAATATATTTTATAACAAAGAATATTTATACATATATATATATACACTCATATATATATATATTATTTCTCTTTCTTTATTTTCTTTGTTATTCATTTATTTGTTTATCGAGAATAACTTCAACTTGGGTATTAAGCCTTTATAATATTTTATTATTATTTTGGTCGGGCATTATGCCTACCTTGCTTGGCTTAGAAATACCCCAAACACTTGAGCAGCACTCCGACGCTACTCGCTTTTCAATTTTCACTTGATCAACACTTCCTTTCACACTTGGCACGTTTCTCGAGGCACCAATACTTCTTGGCACGTACTTCGAGGTAACTATCGGGACGTCGGGCATCACCTCCTCTTTACTCGGAACGTCGTCGGAAAGTGGCACGTTTATCGAGGTATAGGGCACGGAAAACGAGGTAACGGGGCACGGTTATCGAGGCAGATCGATGGTACGAACTTCAAGGTAGAGTGAGAAGCTAGAGAGAGAGTGAATGTGTGAGAATTTGGTGTGAAGAGACCGAATTCGTGGCTGCCCTATTTATAGCCCAAACTGGATCCCATCACGGTACGCGATGAGTTCCTTGGCTTCCCCATCGCGTACCGCGATATAGGGTTGCCGAGTCAGCAGGTAGACCTGCCACGTGTCGACACGTGGCAGGTGCCGCCACACGTGGCGGACGTGTTGCCACGTGGCAGAAGGCGTTGCCACCGTGTGCCACGTGGCACACGTGTCACGTTGTGTCAGACACCCTATCGCGGTACGCGATGGGTGTCTTTCTTGACCCTGTCGCGTAGCGCGATGGGTAAATAAAACAGAATTTACATTTTAGTCCCTAGAGTTTGGAAATTGGCAGAATTGGTCACTTGACTTTGGAAACTTGACATTTTTGGCCCGAAATTTACGTGATGTTACACCAAATCTCTGCCTGAACAAGGTGAGAATTTGTGCCATCATGTAAAGTTTTCAATATCATGGTTATCGTTAAAACTTTTCGGTTTGTACTAATACATTCTACATTGTATTAAATTAGGTTCTTAACACCAGGACGCTCGTAATTTATAAACTTGAGAGTTGAGACATTTGAGCGTTTGTACAACTCACATTTGTGTTAGATAACCTGTTTTCCAACACTGTTATTGAGAATTTTAAACATGTACAACTCATGACATAATATAATAGTCCAAATGTTTTCAAACGGTTTTCATAACATTACAGTGATTAAATCTTTGAAGACATATGGGATAATTAGAATTGGTATTGTGGGGTTTTGTATACAATTCTTACTTATATCGTTATTTATAGGACAAAGTTAACGTCAATAAGTAATATGACCACAACCACTGATATAGTTGAGTGACAAGCATATTTTAGTAATTTGTAAGCAGACAAATGAAAAAAAAACATCTTAATGTTGTATTGCATAAACATTTCTAATACAAATGAATGTACTCACCAGTATTCTCGCTGATCAAATGTTCTTAAACATGTTTCGGGTGACTTGTTGTGAATAAATAGAAACAGTGCTAAAGGGCATTCCAACTTAAATAAGTGGCATGCCACCAAAATAAAGAAATATGTTCTTTTTGTAAATTAGAGTTTATCCCTATAAAACTTATGTTTATATAAATGTGTCTCAGTACGTTTATGAAATAATGATCTCAATGTTTTAAACTATGATGTTTTTCCTAACTACGGTTCTAATGAAATTTTCTGCAACCACATATTTTAATAAACACTAGTACAACTGTCCGCGTTCACGGACCCTGCCCGTGAAAAGGGACCGGGGTTGTGACAGAGAGCGATATCAGAGTCACTAGTTTAAGCAAAATATGTATTTTAATTATTCCAAGTCTTAAACGCAAGACTTAGGAAATTAACATATTAACTTATGTGTACTTTTATATAGATAAGTTTCTAACCCTACGTAAATATAAATATATGATTTTCTTTCTTTAGAGTTCATTGTTTTTATTGTTTTTGAATAACAGTATGCGTGATTTGGTTGAAGCCTTTCAAAAAATATTCATTACCAACATGGATATGAAAATATTAAACCCTACAAGTGAAGCGGAGGAAACACATTTGAAACCATGATATTTCAAGCCAAGACTTCAACAAACTCAACACAAAAGAAATGAAGATATCTACAATGGAAAGGTGGAAGGAGAATAAAGAAGGGCAAAATAATTGTTATCGAACAAGGACAACGGACGGAAATTTTTAGTTTTGTTTATCTTTTTTGTTTTTAATTTATATTTTGAGTTATGATTTTTTATTAATTGTTTTCAGTTTTTTAGGGGTTTTATTAAGATCAAAAACCCCTAAAAATATTCAAAAAATAAATAAATAAAAAATCATAAATCAAAATACAAAAAAAAAAATGAAAAAAGTAAAAAAAAAAGAACTAAAATATTTTCGCCGTTGTCCTCGTTCATAAAAAAAACCGACAAATTAACTGAAACTAAAAAGTCGATGACAATGAAACAAAAAACCAAAACTTAACCGAATTGATCGAAATCGAAAAAAGATCAAACTGAAACTTAAAAACTGAAACCGGACCGAATTGAAACTGAACAACTCGACCAAAATGAAACCGAAATCGACCTGTCCAGTGCAAAAACTCGAAAGAATCTGAAACCCAACCCGTCCAGTGCGAAAAGTCGTGTCGGCATGAAACCTGATCCGAGCCAAAACCTAAACCGATCTCGTGACAATCCAAAACCCGTTTCACCCCGAACCTGCCACTTTTCCATAAGAAACTAACCATATCGACCCATATATTTAAATTTGTCGACTCATTTTGACCCAAAAATAAGAATGTGAAATTTCAAGTGACCCATTTTGACTCATTTAATTAAAACCTATGACCCAAACCAACCTATATAAATTTTAAAACAACCATGGTTTGGGTCAAGATTGTCACCCCTAGAATGGATAAAGAAATGAAATTGATCATTATCATCTCATTATCGTGTTTGGTTACCATATAGGATCGAAATGATCATCCATTTATTATTATTATTATAGATAAATAGCAGGAAGTCGATGCCACAACTACTTAAAACTAGTTAGGATATTAATATTTAAGAAATAAATTTGGTTAAAAAGATAAATGATGCATACACAGCATAATGGCTAACGTTAACTTGGTTAAAAATCTTGGTTGGTGATTGACGTTGCTGGCATGGTTCAAATCCTCAACATGCCGGGTTTTCTTTAGCATTTTTTTAATTACTTTTTAATTATTTTTGTTATACTTAAAAAACCGCTGACTAATTTCGTGTATATGTTTAAATTCCACATTTTCACGTTTCTCTCTTTGAATTCATGTCGGCATGTCGCCACAACACTCAAGTAAACCCATCGAATAAACGTCATTTTAAATATTTTATGCTTTTGTATTATGTTTAATTGACCACCAAAGCCCGAGTTTTACCAATACCCGGGTTTTATGACAACTCTCAGGGTTTATCAACGCCCGGGTTTTACTGATTGAATAAACGTTGTTTTATATATTATAATTTATTTTATATGATAATTTAACGAATTTATTTATTGACTTGATTTTGGTACTGCAACTAACGTAACTGATACCGATCGAATTCGCGTCGACTCATTGCCGCAAAAAAGATTTTACCGCGCAACGCAAGGGAGAAATTACTAGTTATTATTATTATTATAATTAATTATAATAATAAATAACATTAATATATGAATATTCATATTAACTCATTTTTAGGACCCACGTGTATTAGCGAGATCATTAACCGAATAAAAATAATCATAAAAATATTGAATCATGGATGTGTGTTGTAAAGCGTTAACTTGTCAAACAATAATAATATTGTTAATACAATAGTAACTCTAATATAATAATAGTTAAATTATAAAACAATAATTATAATATAAAATAATAATAATAAATAATAATAATAATATTATTATTATTATTATTATTTATTATTATTATTATTGTTGATTCCATTCCTTAAAGGTATGAAAAAATACATATTTATAAAAGAACGAAAATCTTATATTTGAAAGGAAATTCATTTATTATGGAATGATTTATTTCATTATCACATGACAATTGACAACCAAATAAAGTTTTTGTCATTCCCTTGAAATGACATACTCTATTACGTTTTTTATTTATTTATATCAAAAGCTACCTTAGTTGTATACAGATAACTCTTGAAACTTTGTAAAAGATACAAAATGCAAAATAAAAGATAATTAAAACAATAAGTAAAGAAAAAAAATTCAAACAAAATAATTCTGCTGCGGTTTTGCGAGAATATAATTTCTAGAAAGCCGCAAAAATAATCTTCCAAGTTTGAAAGATATATATGAAAACTTGTATTCACTTTTATTTTATTATTATTTTCTATTTCTATTACAATGTCAACTTAATAAATATAAAGCAAGTCAATACATAATGACATAATGTATTTCCTTTGACCAAGTCTGCCCACCCTTTTGAGTCAATTGTTTAAAAACTAGTGGTTTTTGTATTATGGTTTAGGGCGGTGGGAGTATTCAAAAAGATGTAGAAATGGGAGGTTTGTCACGTTACCAGACCGGTGAAAAAAAAATTAGGATGTTAGGTGTGATCATCCCGATCGGAAAAAAAAATGTAAAGAGAGAAGAAAAATTCGGGGAAAAGAGAATCGAAGAGCAAAACACCACCCACCTCATAAAATTTTCAAATACGTTGAATTCTGGGTCAATCGTAGTAATTCTTTCCCATTTGATTGTCAACCCACACAATTTAATAAACACGTTCTATCAAAGGTGAATTTTGTTCGTCTCTCTATGGCTACAAATTGCTTTGAAATGTCAATGAAAGATCAGCTCGAATTCCTCCTCGCCCACAACATGACAACAAGACACAAAAGGGAAGGGTCTTTCCCTTTAGGGGGTAGGGAAATCATGATCGGAACAGTGGACCAAAAGCTATGAAACTTGGGTGTGGGTCTTTTGTCGAAATGGATGGATCATTTTCTATACTGTTTGTGTAAATGTAAATAAGTGAAACATTACACATATTATGTTCATCCCCCTATTAACGTAGTTTTTTTTCTTATTTTTTTTTATATTACACTTCTAGTCACTCCCAAGTCCCAACAAACGTAATAGAGTTAAATTAAGAAACAAATTTTATTAAACACCTAAATGCTATTGCTTTCGTATTTTTTTTATTTGTCACACTTAATTAAAAAATTAACCTACTTTAAAATTTTACATTTGATTGGAACCATGGTCTCACACCCCAAACCTAACGGCGAAACAGCCAGGGCGTAACAATATTTGTATCAAAGGTTAAAGACACTAAACTAATAATAATTGTCAATATCTAAATTTATTCATTCATAAACCATTCTACACAAAGAAATAAAGAGGAAAATACAACATTCTTTCTATCTTTAATTATTATCCAAAAGTCCAAACTAAATTCTTCACTTCGATTCACTTCATATAACAACTTGCATTATGTGTAAACGCATGTTGAGCAAGTAACCACGGTTTAATATAAATATAATAATGAGAAATAAAACAATTCCTTGCTTTAGTGAATAGCTTCAATTAACATAAACAAATAGATGTGGTTATTTCAACATGCCATTAGATACGGACATGTTTATTCGGATAAGTTCGCAACCAATAAGTGTGTCTTTTTGAACACGCCACTAGATTCGGACATGTTTACTCGAACGACATATATATATATATATATATATATATATATATTGATTATACTATAAGGATGAGGATGATATACCAACTAACCATAAAAGCAATAAACACATAAATAATATAGCAATCAACAATGAATCGAGCAACATCACAACTACACAATTAATGAAATTGTTTTTGAGTGAAATAATACAAATTTCTATTACGCATAATGCCCTCACAAAACAAAATTGAGAAAAAATGGATGTGATTAATCAACTGAATTGAGGAATACGATAACGAGAAGACTGTAACTGTCACACCCCGACCAAATGCGGCGGAACTTGTCGGGGCACGAAGGATTGCTCAAGAACACAATGACACTATTAAAGTGACAATATTTACTCAACTCATTTATTTCATTCGATAACTCAAGTACAACTTGTTCAAAGATTAAATACAAACAATTAAAACAATGCTTAATTCATTAAAATATCCTAAAGGTATAATCTAAGTAATGAGTCTTCAATCTTCATAAGCAACCTAAAAGTAAACATGTAGCATGCATAAAAATAAACTTGATCAACACGAATGTTGGTGAGCAATGCACTAGTTTTTGTTATATGCATATAATCAGGCAAAAATCACAATTGATCATATGTAAAAATGGAATATCGCAACAACCATTGTAAATGTAAAAAAAATAACTGAGGATCCTTTCTATTTGATAACAACCAAAATACTCGGATAATGAGACCCTATTCTATTATCACAAGGCTAAAATAGCTAGGGGAGCGCATGTTCATACTTAATGAGACTCAACAGCAACTCTAAAATAAACACTCGTTCACGTAATCAATTTGAGGCATAAACAAATGATCAAGCAAATATTCATATAAACACATAATGTAGAATTGTGGATTTAGTATTGAGGTCTTAAAACACGTAAGTTTGAATATGGTACGCATGCCACCCCCAAAAGTATAATAGCGTAAAAAGGGGGAGTGTGATTACTCACTCCGAATAATTGACTTTGGTGAAGAATTTGTTCAAGAGAAAGCTTCGGGAAAACGAGCTCAACTAGTTAACGTGCGAGTCCTAGGTTAAAAAAGAAACTTAAGTTAGTAGGATGTCTTGGGAAAACTTAAACTAAAATAAAATGGAAAACAAAATACGTAAACAAAGTTTTTGGGTTTAAAGTGTAAAAACTTAGGTAATTAAAGGACGGTTTGAATAGTAAGGTAACCCGAAATCGAGTCTTGGTGTTTTATCAATTTGTTTTACTTAACCTTTGTTAAGTAAATATGAGGGGATTTTACCAAAACTGGATTTTAATAGTGCACGACCCCTTGTTAGATAAATACCAAAACGGGATTTTAACGAGTATTCGGTTTAGTCGGTTCAGATCTTGATAAGTTGTCAAGTCCAAACTCGACATTCCAAAGTGATAAATATCATGAGATAAATTATATAAAACAAAAACTTAACTAACTTAGAAGTTCTATTAGGAAGAAACACCAAACGTCAATGTTAAGTGAGACTTCGGTTATATCGGTCCAAGCTTGTTATAAGATCAAGTTGGGTTCGACATACCAATTATTTTGGGAAAACATTTATAAATTAATCAACAAAATCTTAAAGAAAAATATGAGATTCGGTGGCCCGAAACACAACTAGTGTGTTTTAAGCAAATAAGCTCGGTTTAGTTCGGTTCATGTAACATCACGAAAAATTCGAGTTAAAAACATCAAGATTCCAAAGTCAATGGACCAAATCTGCCAAATTTCAAACTACAAGGTTCAAAATTAAAATTCTGGTTTCCTGACCCTTCGCGATACGCGATGGATCAGAAGGGAAACCCATCCCGTATCGCGATGGGTTGTCTGACAACAAGACGCGTGACTTGCCACGTGGCATAACGTTCGCCATGTGGCACACCAGTCGCCACGTGGCACAACGACTGCCATGTGGCGACACGTGGCAGGTCTAGTTGGTGACTGGCTAAGTCTACGTCGCGATACGCGACGGGCTAGCCAAAAGGCCATCGCGTATCGCTACGGGCTCCTGGATCTGCCTATAAATAGAAGGTGACGGGTTCTTACATCTCACACCTCAAAACACACATACAACTCTCTATCTAACATCTCTCTAGATCCCGACAATTATATCCTCGATATACCTCGAAGAACGTGCCCAATTCCTCGATTTTCGTGTCCATTACCTCGATTCTCGTGCCAAATCTCGATATTCGTACCACAACCCCGAAGACGTATCTAAGGAGATGGTGTTATAATTCTGACATTCCGACGAGTCATTTCATAAGGCGTGTTGACAAGAGAAGAATCGTTGGTACCTCGTAAAGCATGCTAAGATGGGGTGTCGATCAAGAAGGTAAAGAAAACGAAGCGACGACGAAGTGTTGCTCGTTTGTAGGGTTTGAAAAGCCAAAAAAAGGTAGGCATAATGCCCGAATAAAATAATAATAAAATATTGAAAAGGCTTAAAACCCGAAGTCGTATAAATACTAGATACCTCGATAAAACAAAAGAAAATATAACAAAGAAAGAAAAGAAAAGAAAGTAAAAATAAATAGAATACATATATGTGTGTTTGATTATATTCTTTGTTATAAATTATTATTTAACCAATAAATAACTATTCTTAAATAATATAGAAAAGAAAGATATACGTTTCTTAAAGAAAAAGAAACGTAGGGTTTTATGAAAATAAACTAAAGGTTTATAATACTACTTTATAACTACAGGTTTTAAAGTAAAAGAATAAATAATCGAGGCGGCGATTATAAAACAAGACTAAAGGTCTTAAGCCGGATTGTATGTCCGACTAACAAAAGGTTATACTCGTACTATAGGTGCGAGATAGCAAGGGAAAGACCCTCGGACGGTGATTGAAGCCGATCCAAATCAAAAAGGTGAATACGCCCCAAACTTTTAAACTTCTTTTCAAACGAGTCAAGCGTGTTATGTGAAAAGTTTACATGAGACTATGTGTCTCTAAAACATTTATAAACAAGAGTAAAAACGATTGCCTTCAGGCTGTAGTATACGTTTGTGTGGATCCTTACATATGTGGTAAAATGCGGTGGGCACATCGCACCACACTTGGTTATAGTACGCTGGCCTGTGGGGAGTAATGACCATGTGTATATCTGTGGTACCTAAGTAATGTCGAACGCTGCGGTGTTTGCTGCGGTGCTAAGAGTAGAGACTTGAGTTTATAAATTGTATTGTTTTAACTTGATTATTCCTAAGCCACGATGGGCTGGACCTAATTTATGTCTCGAGGGGTAATCAAGTAAAAGAAAATATTTTTGCGTCAGCATATTCACCAGCATTCGTTGCTGACGTATTTTATAATATTTTGCAGGTAACCAAGATTAGAGCTTGAAGAACGAAGTGCTCAAGATAATCCGATGGCTCGGATATTTTGTTTAACTTAAATAAATGGTGGTTTTGTAAATTATAAACAAGTAAACTTAAACGAGACTTTTATCTCATCTTTTGTAATGTAAATATTTTACAACTTTAATCCACATGTTTTATAAGTCTTCCGCTATTTAACCGTAACTCTGATTTATTTACAATTGTGGTACCAGATGTTGGTCACACTCCTAGGCCTTAGATGGGGTGTGACAGGTTGGTATCAGAGCCATCGATCTTAGCGAATTGAGTTTTAAAAGATAATACCCAAGCTTCGATCCAAGCATAAGAATTTTTTTTTACTTGTTTATTTGTCTAGGGATAAGATTGGTTGGTAACCCTTTCTTTCTCTCTCCTCGTTCTAAATCACCCAAAGGATGTCTTTCAATAAGATGATGCAAAGTTATGTGTGAAGAGCAGAGAAGGCTGGAATCGCCGAACCATTCCCAAAAGACAACATAAGTGAAGACTAATATGAAGCATTTTTCAATCAAGATGTGGAGCATGGCCGAACCAAGCCATTTTATTTCCCCGACACCAAGCAAAGTCCAATCAATATACCCTATAGTCCACCCATGCAAATAAGAGATCCGCCACGACACTCAAGCTACCATCCCTCAAGTGTACCGACATACCATCCATCATAGATACCGACATATCAACCATCGGAGATCCCACCGTATTACCCGTCAGAAGTTCCAACATACGTGCCACCAAATCCTCATCCATCATACTTTTTCCTCGCCAACAAACAAGTAAAGGAGGAACCCAAGTCTCCCACATCAGATTGGATGCAATGCCACTCAGATCAACGAAGATGGCATACCGGAACCTCTACCATGGATTATGTCGACTCACGTCTTGACAAAGAAGGACCATCCCACAAACCTAAGATGAGAGTGATAATGCCACATGAAAACCTCCACATATCACCCATTAAGGAATCAAATCCCGAGGAAGAAGAAGAACCAGAAGAACAAGATCCGGAAGAAGAAATGGAGGAAGAATCCGAGGAAGAACCTGAAGAGGAATATCCCGAGAACCCAAATGAAGAGGCAACACCAAATGCGGAACTATCCGACGACAATTTGCATGGACAAAGGTACGTGCAACCTTACTTGGGATACTACTCTATGGATCCTTACATGCAATTTCTCCAAGAACTTAAGGGTAAGACGTCATCAAGCTTTCCACAATACCAAGGCATAATTCCATCAATTGAAGAGCAAGCCAACGAAATTCGTGAGCAAAACGAAGCTTCCGAGGCATTCTTCAATTATTCCTCTGATGTGACCGCATCTCCGTATCCAGACCCAAGAAACCATTATGATGTAGTGATTATGGGTTACCGCGACCCACCTCTGAAGTACGGATACCCCAATGAGATCCCACAATCACAAAAGGAACACCTGGATCGAGCCTTGCACGAGACTGATGACCTTAGGAAGAAAATTGTTGTGGATGAGAAGAAAAAGAAGAAGATAGGAGACAAGCTTCTTCGAAAATGCAACAAGTTGACCAAGGTGGTGAGAAAGTTTATGAAGGATTGAAGGTTATGTGATGAAGAGTTGAAGCTATGGAGGATTATGTGTTAAATTAGCATGTATGATATGTGTAACAACGATATAATAAAAATAAGGATAGGTTTATATATATATCGAGTAAACGATATATATATGTGTGATGTAAACAAAATATATATATCATTTTATGATATATATATATGTGATAAACAAAAATATGTTTTAAAAAAAGAAATTTGCTAAATTTCATATAAAAAAGAAAGTTGAAAAAGTAAAGAGAAAATGTATCAACAAAGTAACAACCTTGAGGCTTCCCAAAAAGAATCCGATAAAAGAAAAGAAAAAGGGAAAGGTCCCGAGAAAGAACAAGAAGAACCAATTCCTGATAAATATATGAATCAAATACATAAAATGATAAAAGATGCGGTTAGGGAAGAATCTGAGGCTAGATCTCAATCTAGGAAATCTAGAAAATCACAATCGGTTGAACCCTCTTGAAAATCCGTTTCTAAACCTCATCCTAGACCTTCTCATATGGAAGAAAGTGTACATGAATCAAATGCTGATGGAGTAGTTAGGCAAGAATTTAAGAAACTTTAGATTGGTGGTTGTTCATTTAAAGATTTTAAATATTTCGGTCATAAGGAATTTCACGGTGATAAAGGAACCATTACGACTGTGAGATGGCTTGAGGAAATGGAATCTATAGTAATAATAAGTAAGTGTTTTGATGAAGAGAAAATCCAATACTCCGCTCAAATGTTCAGAGGAGAAGCACTTGAATGGTGGAACATGATGATCATGAGTAGAGGTCGCCAAGTGTTGTATAATCTTTCATGGAATGAGTTTAAGGAGATGTTGATGGCAAAGTTTTGTCCAATGCACGAGACCGACCAAATACCAAGTTTCTAAATCATAGGGTCATTGGAACAAATCTACGTGAATACAATACCAAGTTCCACGAATATTGTCGTCTAGTTCCCCAGCTGGTTAACCCCGAGTCCAGCAAAGTCACAAGATATATATGGGGACTACCACGAGAGATTCGCGACATGGTGAGGTCTCACTTGCCACAAACTGCCGACTCCGCGATGGAATTGGCTGGTTACTTGATGGGCGGAATGATCCGCAACAAAGAGGGGATAGGAAGGTGACAACAACTCATGACCCAAGGAAAGGAGGAAACGCCCGATACAAGGGAAAAGGAGTGGAACAACTCAAGTCTAGTTTTAATTCCGACATTCCACAATGCAAGATTTGTAGAAAATTCCATAGGGGGCGATGTCACTTCACTCCGTCTTCTACGGCAACTATCTGTGAATCATGTCATAGACCCGGCCACGCTACCGCCGATTGCTGGAAGAAGAAGGTGACCTGTTACAATTGCAAGGAAATGGGTCATCTCAGCTTTGAATGCCCCAAGATCAAACCCACGACTAGTGGTGCGGGTGGAAGCGGTCAGAAAAATGAAGCCAAGAAAGGCAACGCAAGAGTATTCGTTCTTGATACCAAGAAAGCGGCCTACATGCCGGAAACCATCACTGGTGCGTTCCTAGTTAACAATACGTATGCTAGAGTCTTATTTGATTCGGGTGCCAATTTAAGTTTTATATATTATAATTTTTGTAGTCTATTGAACGAACCTTTAATCAAACTTAATAAAACTCTAAGCGTCGAGACCGCTAGTGGTGAAATTGTCAAAATCTCCGAAGCTTTAGAAAACGGAAAAATATTATTAGCTGGTTATGTTCTGCCTATTCAGTTGTTGCCTATGACTCTTGCTGGTTTTGATATTGTACTGGGTATGGATTGGTTATCCAACAACCATGCTCGTATCCTTTGCAATAGCAAGACCGTTGAACTTTGAGCCCCTGATAAACGAACCTTTGGAATTGAAGGGGACAAAGACGCTGGCCGAGTTAGCCTAATCTCCATGATAAGGGCTAACAAATGTTTAAATCAAGGATGCTTAGCATTTATGGCCTACGTCACCGAAGAATCTAAACCCAAACAGATCAAAGACATTTCTATCATTTCCGAATATCCCGATGTTTTTCCTGACGAACTTCCTGGAATCACTCTCGATCATGAAGTAGAGTTTAGAATCGATCTAATTCCCAGTACTGCTCCGATCGCCAAGGCACCATATCTCTTAGAGCCAATCGAAATGAAAGAATTAAAGAAACAACTTGACGAGCTTCTCGAGAAAGGCTTTATATGACCAAGTTCATCGCCATGGGGAGCGCCAATTCTTTTCGTTAAAAAGAAAGATGGATCAATGCGCATGTGTATCGACTACCGAACTCTCAACAAAGTAACAATCAAGAACCGTTATCCACTCCCTCGAATTGAAGATCTCTTTGACCAACTTCAAGGCGCAAATTTCTTTTCCAAAATCGATCTTCGTTCCGGTTATCATCAACTCAAAGTTCAATCCGAGGACATTCCAAAAACCGTGTTCCGAACAAGGTATGGACATTATGAGTTCACGGTCATGCCGTTTGGACTTACTAATGCTCCAGCCGTGTTCATGGACATGATGAATCGAATTTGTAAGCCTTACTTAGATAAATTTATTATCGTATTCATCGACGACATACTCATTTATTCGAAGTCAAAGGTTGATCATGAAATTCACCTCTGAACCTTACTTGAAATACTAAGAACCGAGAAGTTGTACGCCAAGTTCTCGAAATGTGAATTCTGGTTTCCCGAAGTGCAATTCTTGGTCACATCATAAACGTCAACGGTATCCAAGTCGATCCCGCTAAGATTGAAGCTATCTCTAAGTGGGAGATTCCAAAGTCGCCAACCGAGATTCGAAGTTTCTTAGGATAGGCTGGCTATTACAGTAGGTTCATTGAAAACTTTTCCCGAATTGTTGTTCGCCTAACCTCATTGACTCGCAAGAATATCAAGTACGAATGGGGAGCGAAGCAACAAGAGGCGTTCGATATACTTAAACAAAAACTCACCCAAGCACCTATACTGGCCTTGCCAGAAGTTACTAAGGATTTTGTAGTCTTTAGTGACGCGTCTCATTCCGGTTTGGGATGCGTACTAATGCAACGCAAGAAAGTGATCGCTTATGCCTCTCGTCAAATCAAGGTGCACGAAAAGAACTACACAACTCACGATCTAGAGTTAGGCGCCATAATATTTGCATTAAATATATGGAGGCACTATCTTCATGGAGTCAAGTTTATCGTGTACACCGATCATAAAAGTTTGAAACATATATTCGAGAAAAAAGAGCTTAACATGCATCAAAGGCGTTGGATGGAAACTCTCAACGACTACGACTGTGAGATCGTTTATCATGAAGGCAAAGCCAACGTTGTGGCTGATGCCTTAAGTCTTAAAGAGCATGAAAAGCCGAAAAGAGTCCGAGCGTTAAGATTAGAACTCCAAATCGATCTCATTGAACAAATCAAGTCCGCCCAAACTCAAACGATCAATGAAAACAAAATCTCTGACGAAAAACGTAACGGCACCATTGACTCACTAGTCAAAGGTGACGATGGTATCCTTAGAATGGGAAACCGGATTTGAGTACCAATCGTTGGAGACTTGCGTGAAAAGATAATGAATGAAGTTCATAAGTCCAAATACATGATGCATCCCGGTAGTGACAAAATGTATCAAAACCTAAAGCCAAACTACTGGTGGAATGGAATGAAAAAGGATATCGCTTCGCATGTGATGAAATGTTTAACTTGTTTGAAGATCAAGGCTGAACACCAAAAGCCTTCGGGATTACTTCAGCAACCCGAACTTCCTGTATGAAAGTGGGAGTTAATAACTATGGATTTCATTACCAAACTCCCGAAAACGACTCGACAACATAATGCTATTTGGGTGATCGTCGATAGATTAACAAAGTCCGCACACTTCATACCCATCAATGAGTCATACTCAACGGATAGATTAGCGCGTATTTATGTAAATAACATCGTTGCTCTGCATGGAGTACCGCTATCTATAATTTCTGATCGAGACAGCCGTTTCACGTCTCACTTTTGGAAAAGCTTCCAACAAGCGCTTGGTACAAAATTAAACCTTAGAACTGCCTATCATCCACAAACCGATGGGCAAAGCGAAAGGACGATTCAAACGTTGGAAGATATGCTTCGCGCTTGTGTGATAGACTTAGTGGAAGTTGGGATGACCACTTACCCTTAATGGAATTCTCGTATAACAATAGTTATCACACGAGTATTCAAGCCGCACCATTCGAGGCGTTATATGGTCGAAAATGTAGAACACCCGTATGCTGGTCTGAAACCGAAGATTATCAATTGTCCAGACCCGAGATAGTCCAAGAAACAACCGAAAAAGTTCTTCAAATCCGAGAACGACTTAAGACGGCACGTGATTGCCAAAAGAGTTACGCCGATATCTGTCGTAAGCCGTTAGAATTTAATGTGGTGACAAAGTTCTTTTGAAAGTCTTGCCATGGAAAGGCGTGGGTCGCTTCGGTAAGAAAGGAAAGTTAAGTCCTCGATTCGTTGGACCCTTCGAGGTACTTGAATGAATTGTTACTGTTGCATTTCGATTGCGACTGCCCGAGGAAATTCAAGGAATACACAACGTATTCCATGTTTCGAATCTACGTAAATGTTTAGCCGACGAATCTCTATCAGTGCCATTAAAATATGTAGAAATAAATGAGAACTTAAAATTCATCAAACAACCGATTCAAATAGAAGATTCGAAAACAAAGAAATTGAAAAGACAAACGTTGATAAATTGTGAAAGTAAAATGGGACTCACGAAGAGGACCCAAGTATACATGGGAACTCGAATCCGAAATGAAGAAGAAATGCCCCCACTTATTCTAAGAAGAAATCTCGAGGACGAGATTTATTTTAAGGTGGGGAGGATGTAACATCACGAAAAATTCGAGTTAAAAACATCAAGATTCCAAAGTCGTGACACTCGTCAATTTCAGGTTAACTCGTTAACTTAACTCCGTTAACTCAAACTCCGTCAATTCAAACTTAAGATCACTTGATCTATAACGCACATCTCATTACATTTAAACTAAGGTTTTAAATGACGCTTGACAATTACTACATGTGTAGTCTTTCGGGAATTGCACCGAAACGCAAACAAGTTTACGCAAACCATTGGTGAATAAACGAAAAACAACAAAACAATAATTATGTGTTAGACTTATGTGTTATGTGATAATATTGGTTAGAACACTAATTCAAGATGCAAACAAGTTAGTTTAAGCTAGAAAAGTAATATTTAGAAGTGGAGGGGCCTTGATGTAAGATATCATTATTAATAATAAACAAAACCCTAACTCTCTTCCTCCCTCCCTCACACCGATCGGCCCCCCTCCCCTCTCCCTCTCTTGGCTGCCGAAAACAAACACACACATACACACAAGATCCTTCAAGTTTGGTTGAAGATTAAGGTGCTAGGAAGGTATAAACAACTATTCTATGCATCCTTTATGTTTAATTTTGATTTTTAATGGGTTAATCTAAAACCCTAAGTCACGAAATTGATGAATAAGATGAACTAGGGTTGATTTATGCTAGATGATGATTGATTATGTATTGGTTATTGATATTGATGATCATATGTGATTTTGAACGGTGAAAGATTGTTGAATCATTGATTGTTTGTAAACCCTAGAGGGTTACTACTGATTTTTATGATTAATAATGTTTATTGCATGTTGGAGTTATGTCGTATGCTTAGGATGCATGTTAGACGATTGTTTGTGCTTGCTGAGTTTTTGACAGCAGTAATTGTTAAACTTGAACAACATGTAACTTGTTGAATATAAAAAGCAAACTGAGCTATTTATGAGTCTAAAAGGTAGTACTCTGAGTCTAGTTTTCAGAAAGTCCAACCACGCCTAATTTGGAGGTGTTTTGGTTGGTCAAACGATTTAAATGTGATTAAAGGTCAAAACTGGTACTGGACAGATTGTAAGTTACGTTTAGACAACTGTAACTAAATGTTAATGAATTAATTGGTCGAGGTTGTTAACACTACAGGGTACTATGATGAGTCTAGTTTCAATAAAGTCCAACTTTGTAATTTTTGGACGAGTAAAAGTTAACTTTTATTATTTTACAAAACTGAAGTGCAAATCTGAATTGTGAGACCTGCTGTTAGGTTGTTTTGTAATTATCATAACTCATGAACTACAAGACCAAATGGGTTGGTTCCACTTCTGGAAGTTAACTTGTTGAGTTAAGAACCTAACCCAATTAGTCTTGCATTAATTGGATTCTTCATTTAACGGGAATAACAAATAACATTCTGTTGCGCATGAAATTTGACTGCTGTGAGTTTGTTGTAATGTTTTGATCATTATGAGTAAACTATGTAGAATAAAAATATAATAAAATATTTTCTGGAAACCTAATTAATGTATGCTTTTGTGACGATTTTTGGTGAATTAATTAAGATGCTATGATCTGTTGAATAGAGTAATCTTTCGAATAGAATTCTGTCTTGATGAAACTAGCTGCTGAACTTTGTGAAAATACATGAAACGTGCTAATTGCTAGATAATTGTTATGTTTTGACCAAATTGCCCTTGCGGGGAATAATTGCTAGTAATGTACAATATTAATACATGATATGTAAATAGTTGTCACACATGTAACGTATCACCAATGTGTTTGTTGAGACACACACAATTCACAGACGAAACACGAAACGTATTTTATGCATAGGAATTATGTGCCGAGTCTAGAGACTCGATAATAGTTCCAACACTTAGAAAATCTCCTTGTTGTTTTAGAATGCTAGTGAGAGTTTTTCTGTGACGCGCATCACTTGGGTGACTTGTTTTTGGGAATTCTTCGCAAACAGTGAGTTTCACTTTCCCCTTTTAAACTTTTTAAACGTTTTTCACTTGGGGGAGATACATACTCCGAAACGCTTTTAGATTTTGTTATGAAATTATATATCACTTGTAAAGGCTAAGTGGCAAACGAAACAACTGAAGTCCTACACATCGAACCGTTTAATATTGGATAACAGCGAGTCACTGTTGAGTAGTACTACTGGGTTTGACAAACCCCACCCAACGCTAAGCTCGACTGGAGGTCGAGTGGGTGCAATTTTGGCTAACACATTACCATGGTCGGGATAGACCTGGTGGCAAGGCACATGATAAACAGTCAGCTTCGGTGTCGAACACTTAGTAATACTTGCTTTATAGGCTAGCTACCTATAGATATATAATCGATTTAACACTATCTGGTAACGCAAAACGCTAAACGCAAAACGCTAAACGCTTTATTTTATATAAACTTGTGAACTCACCAATCTCGTGTTGACACTTTTAGTATGTTATTCTCAGGTAGCCGAGGCGGGTGCGCGGTATAGGATCATGCATTACTCTGAACGTTTATGTTTATGCAAAACTGGTTTTAAATTGTTATGTGGGTTTTTAAGTCGTCCTGCGTGACGCAACACTTGGTTTATGGTTTTACGCTTCCGCACTTATTTTCACTTAAATGTTTTTATGGTTTGATTATAACTAATGATTCCGATCCTGTTAGTTCACACTCTCTGACGGTAAAACTCCGTTAGTGGATTTGAGGGTGTGACAGATTGGTATCAGAGCCATTGGTTATAGCGAACTAGAAACTGCATGCATACTAGACTATAACCGCAACGACCCATTAGTTATAATTATACGCACTGCATATGTTTTGTGTAGTCTTTCGTTATCTCTATCTCTTTACCTCATTCACTCATACGCGCACATACACGGCTTACCTGTAGGGATGTCGACGCTACCATCATCATCATCCGATCAGATGACTCATGCTCATGGGAAGGAACCGCAACTACCTACCTCATCGCCACCCCGAGTAGTCCCGGAGCTAGAAGCCCCTGCACCGAAGAGGTATCGCTTATCCGGAGGCATGTACGAAGACGAAGTTAGCTGGGATAGGTACCCGAATATGATCAGGCGTATGGTTTATCGCGAACAAGTTCCCCCACTACCTCACCCGAGTCGTCCTTCTTACCCCAACACTCTACCACCCATAACCGAACCTGTAGAGCGTGTTCTCGCAGATGTTGTTTCTTGTTTGGAGCGTGACGTTGATTTTATGCGCTATACAAGAGCGAACGTTTCCGGACTGTTAAAAGATGGAATCGAGACTAAGGAGGAAATTTCCCGCCTGACAGCGGCTATGAAGGAAATGCAAGAGGCTAGCGATCAACAGATGAAGATTATGAGGAAAATGCAAGCCGAGATGATAGACTTGCAAGAACAACTCCAAGTGGCAAGGACCCGGACAGAGATAGCACTAGAGCGTTGCGATGTCTTACAAATGCAAATTGCTCAGAACGCAGCGGAACCTGAGGCAGAGCCTGAGGAGGAACCCGAGGAAGATCCCGAAGAGGAGCCTGAGGAGGATCCCGAGGAAGACCCCGAGGAGGAACCCGAAGAGAAACAGGAGGAAGAACCGGCTGAGCCAGAGGAACACTCGGAGGTGTCCTCAGACGATGACATCTAAGGATGATAACACCTAGATGGAGGGGTTGTCTCCATCCAAACTATTATTTTCTATGATTTTAAGGATTGGTTTAAATACTTTGTAGCGAATACAATGGTTTTAATAATGAATTATTATTTGGATTATTATATGGTTGTGATGTGATGTTTACTTCTTCTATTTTTCTTTCCTACCTATCTTTTTATTACATGTATGGTGTGTTGCATATGAAACCGAGAATTCATGTCTAACCTCATATGCTGTGATTCTAGGAAATGGCTGGAAGAAACGCTGGACACGGTCGCGGTAACATCAAATTAACCGCAGCAGAACTCCAAACCCTGTTGAATGACCATGCGGCGGCAGCTCTAGCCGCACATGTTCAGAATCAAGCTGGAGGTCCGACTGGAACGTGTACTTTCAAGAACTATCTGGATTGCAAGCCCAGTTCGTTTAAGGGTACCGAGGGAGCTATAGGCTTCCTGCGTTGGGCTGAGAAGGCCGAATCAGCTTTTGAGATGTGTAATTATCCACCTGCCAGTAGGGTCAAATTTGCTGCTGGAACACTTGAAGATTTTGCTCTCACTTGGTGGAATTCGAATGTGCAAATTCTTGGATTAGAACTGGCGAACACTATGAACTGGGAGGAGTTCAAGAATATGATGCGGGAAGAGTATTGTCCTAGAGAGGAGATTGCAAAGTTGGAATCTGAGTTTAGGTCATTGAAGATGGTGGGTTCCGGAATTGAAGCCTACACCACCCGTTCTCACGAGTTAGCTGTGATGTGTCCACGGATGGTAGACCCGCTGAGTAAGAGGATCGAGATGTATATTGACGGGTTAGCACCGCAAATTCAGGGCATGGTGACGTCTTCCAGACCGGCTACGATTCAACAAGCGATCCGGTTAGCTCACAAACTGACGGATCAAGCAGTGACCCAAGGTGCGTTACCACCTAGAGGTTCAACCACTAAAGCCCGTGACAACCCGAGCACTGACAACAACAGCAACAACAACCCGAGTAATGGAAAGAGAAAGTTCGACAACGCCAGGTCCTCATCCTCGAACCCCCCACAGCAACAACACTACCGTAAGCCCGAACTCACCCGGAGTTTCACTAATCAGGCTCCCAACTATAACAACAACGGTAGCGGGCAGGGTTCGAGCTGCTATGCTGGGAAACGCCCGAAATGCAACAGGTGCAACTATCATCATGCTGGCCCGTGTGACCGTGTCAAGTGTCTGAGATGCGGAAAAATGGGTCATCAGGCCAAGGAATGTAGGGGAGACCTAGCGGCAAAGGGTGTTCCTAAACCACCTATGACAACTAAAGGGAGTTTCGAGTGCGGTCAAGAGGGGCATTTCAGGAAGGATTGCCCCAAACTAAAGCAGAACGAGAATAATGGAGGCAGCAGCGGTGGCGGAAGCAGTGGTAAAGGAAGAGCTTTCGTCATTGGGTCGGGTCAAGCCCGCAGCGACCCGTATGTGGTGACCGGTAAGTTTCCTGTGAACGACTGTTTTGCTTCTGTTTTGTTTGACACTGGAGCTGATAGGAGTTTTGTGTCGAAAGCCTTTAGTAAACTCTTAGAGTTAACTCCAACCCCGTTAGATGCTAAGTTTCCTGTTGAATTAGCTGACGGTAAGTCTATAGAAACAACTCATGTACTTGCGGGATGTAAGTTGAAACTGTCAGGTCATATTTTTGATATCGACCTTATACCTTTTACGCTTGGTAGTTTCGATGTCGTTGTCGGCATGGACTGGTTATCCGAGAACCGAGCGGAGATTATATGTCACGACAAGATAGTCCACATCACTACCCTTTCCGGCGAGACCATTTCAATTCAGGGCGAGAGAAGCGGCATGACCACCAGCGTCATCACCCTCATGAAGGCGCAGAAGTACCTACGAAAGGGTCATCAGGCAATTTTAGCCCATATTGTTGAGAAACCCGCGGAGGAGAAGCGAATCAAAGATATACCGATTGTGCGAGATTTTCTGGAAGTCTTCCCGGAGGATTTGCCTGGACTCCCTCCTATTCGACAAGTCGAATTCCAAATCGAATTGACCCCCGAGGCAGCACCCATAGCACGAGCCCCGTATTGGCTTGCACCGACGGAGCTTCAGGAGTTGTCCACTCAATTGCAAGATTTGTTGGATAAAGGTTTTATCCGACCTAGCTCATCACCATGGGGAGCCCCTGTCTTATTTGTTCGAAAGAAGGACGGGACTTTCCGCATGTGCATAGACTACAGAGAACTGAACAAGGTGACGATCAAGAACCGTTATCCATTACCCCGAATTGATGATCTGTTCGACCAGCTTCAAGGATCGAGTTACTACTCGAAGATCGATCTGCGGTCTGGTTACCATCAATTAAGAGTGCGCGAAGAAGATATTTCAAAGACGGCTTTCAGAACTCGGTATGGTCACTACGAGTTTTCGGTTTTGCCTTTCGGCTTAACCAACGCACCAGCCGTATTTATGGATCTCATGAATCGAGTATGCAAGGCGTACCTCGACAAGTTTGTGATTGTTTTTATTGATGATATCCTCGTCTACTCCAAGGACGAGACTGACCACGAAGAACACTTGAGGTTAATTCTGGAATTACTAAAGAAGGAACAACTGTACGCTAAACTCTCGAAATGCGAATTTTGGCTTAGCGAGGTTCACTTCTTAGAACATGTGATTAACGAGAATGGTATCCATGTCGATCCCGGTAAGGTAGAGGCCATCAAAAACTGGGAAGCACCTAAGACTCCGACTGAGGTGCGACAATTCCTAGGACTGGCCGGCTACTACCGGCGTTTTATCGAGGGATTCTCAAAGATTGCTCAACCCCTCACAGCTTTGACTCACAAGGGTACTAAGTACAATTGGGGAGACGCACAAGGATCCGCTTTTCAACTGTTAAAAACCAAACTCTGTAGCGCCCCTATTCTAGCCCTTCCAGAGGGAACAGAAAATTTTGAGGTACATTGTGACGCATCGATACAAGGACTCGGTTGCATGCTGATGCAACTCGAGAAGGTTATAGCCTATGCCTCTCGACAACTACGGAGTCACGAGAAGAACTACACGACCCATGACTTGGAACTCGGAGCTGTTGTGTTTTCCCTCAAGATATGGAGGCATTACTTGTACGGTACCAAGTTTACCATTTACACCGACCACAAGAGTCTCCAACATATCTACGATCAGAAAGAGCTGAACATGCGACAGCGTCGTTGGGTCGAGCTGCTCAAGGATTATGATTGTGCCATCAAGTACAACCCTGGAAAGGCTAATGTAGTGGCCGACGCTCTCAGCAGAAAAGAAAACGATAAACCCAGGCGAGTGCGAGCATTGCAACTCACGATTCATGCTAACTTACCCAATCATATTCGCGATGCGCAACTCGAAGCCTTGAAAGATGATAATCTTCCATCAGAACTCATGCGGGGCATGAACAAGCAACTCGAAACCAAATCGGTCGGGGTCCGATATTTCGAAAACCGGATTTGGGTTCCACGATACGGAGAGTTGAGAACTCTAGTGATGGACAAAGCACACAAGTCCCGATATTCTATCCATCCTGGCTCAGATAAAATGTACCATGACTTAAAGGCACTTTACTGGTGGTCAAACATGAAAGCCGACATTGCCACCTACGTGAGCAAATGCTTGACTTGTGCAAGAGTCAAAATAGAATATCAGAAACCATCTGGCCTGCTACAGCAACCGGAACTTCCAGTGTGGAAATGGGAACACATTTCAACGGATTTCATCACGGGATTACCCAAAACACCGACGGGATGCGATACCATCTGGGTGATTGTTGACCGGTTGACTAAGTCTGCACACTTCTTAGCGATTAAGGAATCAGACAAAATGGAAAGACTGACTCGCGTCTACATGAAGGAAGTAGTGTCTAGACACGGAGTGCCTGTCTCAATAATTTCTGATCGAGATTCCCGTTTCACTTCACACTTTTGGAAGTCACTACAAAGGGCATTAGGTACCCGCCTGGATATGAGCACCGCATACCATCCTCAGACGGATGGGCAAAGTGAGCGCACCATTCAGACCTTGGAGGACATGTTGCGTGCATGCGTGTTGGATTTCGGAAAAATTTGGGAACCTCACTTACCCTTGGTAGAGTTTTCGTATAATAACAGCTACCACGCAAGTATTAAAGCAGCGCCGTTTGAAGCGTTGTACGGACGGAAGTGTCGATCACCTCTCTACTGGGCAGAGGTGGGTGACAGCCAAATCACTGGTCCAGAACTAGTACTCGAAACATCTGAAAAGATTGTTAAAATCCGGAACCGCATGGCCGCAGCACGAGATCGCCAAAAGAGTTACGCTGACAAACGCCGAAAGCCTCTCGAATTTCAAGTAAACGACCAAGTATTACTCAAAGTCTCACCTTGGAAAGGTGTGGTTCGCTTTGGAAAGCGAAACAAACTCAACCCTCGATACGTTGGTCCTTACCGAATAACTGAACGCGTTGGTCCGGTGGCGTACCGACTGGACTTACCAACAGAACTCGGTGGCGTACACAATGTATTCCATGTATTCAATTTGAAGAAATGCTTTTCCGATGAAACCCAAGCAGTTCCTTCGGACGAATTGCAAGTTGATGAACAGTTACGCTTCATTGAAGAACCAGTCGAAGTTTTGGATTGGGAAACCAAAACGCTTAAGCACAGCAAAATTCCAATCGTCAGGGTTCGTTGGAACTCGAGACGTGGACCGGATTTCACGTGGGAACACGAGGATCAAATGATGAAAAAGTATCCTCACCTTTTTGAAGGGCTGACCAAGCACAGAAAACCGCGAAACCCGACAAACCGTCAGAAATCACCGGAGGTATGAATTAAATTTCGGGACGAAATTTCTTTCTACTAGGGGATGATATGACAAACTGAAAATTTTTCTTACTTTTTCAGACACTCATCGCGACTTCAAATTTTCGGGACGAAAATTCTTTAACATGGGAATAATGTGACACTCGTCAATTTCAGGTTAACTCCGTTAACTCAAACTCCGTCAATTCAAACTTAAGATCACTGGATCTATAACGCACATCTTATTACATTTAAACTAAGGTTTTAAATGACGCTTGACAATTACTACATGTGTAGTCTTTCGGGAATTGCACCGAAACGCAAACGAGTTGACGCAAACCATTGGTGAATAAACGAAAAACAACAAAACAATAATTATGTGATAATTATGTGTTAGACTTATGTGTTATGTGATAATATTGGCTAGAACACTAATTCAAGATGCAAACAAGTTAGTTTAAGCTAGAAAAGTAATATTTAGAAGTGGAGGGGCCTTGATGTAACATATCATTATTAATAATAAACAAAACCCTAACTCTCTTCCTCCCTCCCTCACACCGATCGGCCCCCCTCCCCTCTCCCTCTCTTGGCTGCCGAAAACAAACACACACATACACACAAGATCCTTCAAGTTTGGTTGAAGATTAAGGTGCTAGGAAGGTATAAACAACTATTCTATGCATCCTTTATGTTTAATTTTGATTTTTAATGGGTTAATCTAAAACCCTAAGTCACGAAATTGATGAATAAGATGAACTAGGGTTGATTTATGCTAGATGATGATTGATTATGTATTGGTTATTGATATTGATGATCATATGTGATTTTGAACGGTGAAAGATTGTTGAATCATTGATTGTTTGTAAACCCTAGAGGGTTACTACTGATTTTTATGATTAATAATGTTTATTGCATGTTGGAGTTATGTCGTATGCTTTGGATGCATGTTAGACGATTGTTTGTGCTTGCTGAGTTTTTGACAGCAGTAATTGTTAAACTTGAACGACATGTAACTTGTTGAATATAAAAAGCAAACTGAGCTATTTATGAGTCTACAAGGTAGTACTCTGAGTCTAGTTTTCAGAAAGTCCAACCACGTCTAATTTGGAGGTGTTTTGGTTGGTCAAACGATTTAAATGTGATTAAAGGTCAAAACTGGTACTGGACAGATTGTAAGTTACGTTTAGACAACTGTAACTAAATGTTAATGAGGAAATTGGTCGAGGTTGTTAACACTACAGGGTACTATGATGAGTCTAGTTTCAATAAAGTTCAAATTTGTAATTTTTGGACGAGTAAAAGTTAACTTTTATTATTTTACAAAACTGAAGTGCAAATCTGAATTTTGAGACCTGCTGTTAGGTTGTTTTGTAATTATCATAACTCATGAACTACAAGACCAAATGGGTTGGTTCCACTTCTGGAAGTTAACTTGTTGAGTTAAGAACCTAACCCAATTGGTCTTGCATTAATTGGATACTTCATTTAACAGGAATAACAAATAACATTCTGTTGCGCATGAAATTTGACTGCTGTGACTTTGTTGTAATGTTTTGATCATTATGAGTAAACTATGTAGAATAAAAATATAACAAAATATTTTCTGGAAACCTAATTCATGTATGCTTTTGTGACGATTTTTGGTGAATTAATTGAGATGCTACGATCTGTTGAATAGAGTAATCTTTCGAGTAGAATTCTGTCTTGATGAAACTAGCTGTTGAACTTTGTGAAAATACATGAAACGTGCTAATTGCCAGATAATTGTTATGTTTTGACCAAATTGCCCTTGCGGGGAATAATTGCTAGTAATGTACAATATTAATACATGATATGTAAATAGTTGTCACACATGTAACGTATCACCAATGTGTTTGTTGAGACACACACAATTCACAGACGAAACACGAAACGTATTTTATGCATAGGAATTATGTGCCGAGTCTAGAGACTCGATAATAGTTCCAACACTTAGAAAATCTCCTTGTTGTTTTAGAACGCTAGTGAGAGTTTTTCTGTGACGCGCATCACTTGGGTGACTTGTTTTTGGGAATTCTTCGCAAACAGTGAGTTTCACTTTCCCCTTTTAAACTTTTTAAATGTTTTTCACTTGGGGGAGATAACATACTCCGAAACGCTTTTAGATTTTGTTATGAAATTATATATCACTTGTAAAGGCTAAGTGGCAAACGAAACAACTGAAGTCCTACACATCGAACCGTTTAATATTGGATAATAGCGAGTTACTGTTGAGTAGTACTACTGGGTTTGACAAACCCCACCCAACGCTAAGCTCGACTGGAGGTCGAGTGGGTGCAATTTTGGCTAACACATTACCATGGTCGGGATAGACCTGGTGGCAAGGCACATGATAAACAGTCAGCTTCGGTGTCGAACACTTAGTAATACTTGCTTTATAGGCTAGCTACCTATAGATATATAATCGATTTAACACTATCTGGTAACGCAAAACGCTAAACGCAAAACGCTAAACGCAGAATGCTAAACGCTTTATTTTATATAAACTTGTGAACTCACCAACCTCGTGTTGACACTTTTAGTATGTTATTCTCAGGTAGCCGAGGCGGGCGCACGGTATAGGATCATGCATTACTCTGAACGTTTATGTTTATGCAAAACTGTTTTTAAATTGTTATGTGGGTTTTTAAGTCGTCCTGCGTGACGCAACACTTGGTTTATGGTTTTACGCTTCCGCACTTATTTTCACTTAAATGTTTTTATGGTTTGATTATAACTAATGATTCCGATCCTGTTAGTTCACACTCTCTGACGGTAAGACTCCGTTAGTGGATTTGAGGGTGTGACAAAAGTCAAGGGACCAAATCTGCCAAATTTCAAACTCTAAGGTAAAAAATGAAAATTCTGTTTTCCTGACCCATCGCGATACGCGATGGATCATAAGGGAAACCCATCGCGTATCGCGATGGGTTGTCTGATAACGAGACGCGTGGCTTGCCACGTGGCATAACGTTCGCCACGTGTCCCGCTACGTGGCCACACGTGGCACACCAGTCGCCACTTGTCAACATGTGGCACAATGACTGCCACGTGGCGACACGTGGCAGGTCTAGTTGGTGACTGGCTAAGCCTACGTCGCGATACGCGACGGGCTAGCCAAGAGGCCATCGCGTATCGTGACGGACTCCTGGTTCTGCCTATAAATAGAAGGTGACAGGTTCTTGCATCTCACACCTCAAAACACACATACAACTCTCTCTCTAACATCTCTCTAGATCCTGACAATTATATCCTCAATATACCTCGAAGTACGTGCCCAATTCCTCGATTTCTATGTCCATTACCTCGATTCTCGTGCCAAATATCGATATTCGTACCACAACCCCGAAGACGTATCAAAGGAAAAGGTTTTATAATTCCGACTAGTCATTTCATAAGGCGTGTTGACAAGAGAAGAATCGGTTGTACCTCGTAAAGCGTGCTAAGGTGGGGTGTCGATCAAGAAGGTAAAGAGAACGAAGCGACGACGAAGTGTTGCTCGGTTGTAGGGTTTGTAAAGCGAAAGAAAGGTAGGCATAATGCCCGAATAAAATAATAATAATAAAATATTGAAAAGGCTTAAAACCCGAAGTCGAAGAAATACTCGATACCTCGATAAAACAAAAGAAAATATAACAAAGAAAGAAAAGAAAAGAAAGTAAAAATAAATAGAATACATATATGTGTGTATGATTATATTCTTTGTTATAAATTATTATTTAAGCAATAAATAACTATTCTTAAATAATATAGAAAAGAAAGATATATGTTTCTTAAAGAAAAAGAAATGTAGGGTTTTATGAAAATAAACTAAAGGTTTATAATACTACTTTATAACTAAAGGTTTTAAAGTAAAAGAATAAATAATCAAGGTGGAGATTATAAAACAAGACTAAAGGTCTTAAGCCGGATTGTATATCCGACTAACAAAAGGTTATACTTGTACTATAGGTGCGAGATAGCAAGGGAAAGACCCTCGGACGGTGATTGAAGCCGATCCCAATCAAAAAGGTGAATACGCCCCAAACTTTTAAACTTCTTTTCAAACGAGTCAAACGTGTTATGTGAAAAGTTTACATGAGACTATGTGTCTCTAAAACATTTATAAACAAGAGTAAAAACGATTGCCTTCAGGCTGTAGTATACGTTTGTGTGGATCCTTACATATGTGGTAAAATGCGGCGGGCACATCGCACCACACTTGGTTATAGTACGCTGGCCTATGGGGAGTAATGACCATGTGTATATCTGTGGTACCTAAGTAATGTCGAACGCTGCGGTGTTTGCTGCGGTGCTAAGAGTAGAGACTTGAGTTTATAAATTGTATTGTTTTAACTTGATTATTCCTAAGCCACGATGGGCCGGACCTAATTTATGTCTCGAGGGGTAATCAAGTAAAAGAAAATATTTTTGCGTCAGCATATTCACCAGCATTCGTTGCTGACGTATTTTATAATATTTTGCAGGTAACCAAGATTAGAGCTTGAAGAACGAAGTGCTCAAGATAATCCGATGGCTCGGATATTTTGTTTAACTTAAATAAATGGTGGTTTTGTAAATTATAAACAAGTAAACTTAAATGAGACTTTTGTCTCATGTTTTGTAATGTAAATATTTTACAACTTTAATCCATATGTTTTATAAGTCTTTCGCTATTTAACCGTAACTTTGATTTATTTACAATTGTGGTACCAGATGTTGGTCACACTCATAGGCCTTAGATGGGGGTGTGACAGTTCAAGACTTGGTATATGACCAATTTTGGTTCCAACAAATTCATATCATAACAACAAATACAAAAATTAAATAAAAGAACTTAGATACTCAAATTTTACACGCAACTTGTTTTAAATCATATAAATAAAGAGTTTAAACGGGAGTTCGGTTTTGGTTTGGCCTGTGACTTGGTACCGAGGTTGGTTACCACATACCCAATACCATAGAACTAATATAAAACTTAGAAAACTCATATCTTAAACGAAATAGTAAGCTTAAACAAATTAAAATGCTGAAATGGACTAAAATAGCCCTTTCATGCAAACTTGCCTTAAGATGGCATAAACACCTAATTCAACCATTGTTAAAGAAGGGAAAACAAAGAATCAATGTACTATAGCATAAAAAAAACTGAAATCATAAGTTTTAATAACCCAAAATTGGATTAAAATCAAGGTTAGCTTCTGTTTGACTTCAAAAAGTCAAACGGTGAAGAACTTGGAAATGAATCTTGTAAACCCAATTTGAGAGAGAGTTTGGAGTGTGAGTAGCCAAGAATGGATGAAATAAGCTTGTATGTATAGAGGAATGTTGCAGGGATTGGTCTTGTGTAACACCTCGGCTTAAGCGTAAGCGCCTGAGTGTGACGTACGGATTGCTCAAAACACATGTGACACTATTAAGTGACAATATTATCATTAATTCATTCAAATGCATCAAGTACACTAGTTGTTTCAAATAAAGAAATTACAAGGAAAATGAAACATTTCAAACACTTATTTAAAATATCCTAAGTCTAGTGTCTTCATCTGTTTCATCCTCTTATATTGTACACATATATATAAAATAATGTCAACTAACTTAATAGTTGGTAAGTTCGCACAGTTTTAAATACTACATAAAAACCATACAATTCCATGAAAACTTGTGAATAGCAAATAAGGGTTTTTTACACTTGAATCAAGGTCCCGAGTGTAAAGAATAATTAAAGGTCTTTTCCAGTTGGTAACAACCAACGTACTCAGATCGAATTCCCTTTTCCACTCGAAACACAATCCTGAGTGCAATGGGGGGCGTATGCTCATACTTATCGAAGAAATCCATGCACGTAATCTTGAAAAAGTAACAAGTAAACACACAAGTCCATGATGCGAATTGTAGTTAGTAATAAGAATAAATAAGCAAATGAGTTTGAACACGATAAACATATTACCCCAAAAATATGTAAAAATGTTAAAAGGGGTGTGTGAAAGTCACATTTGAAATTGAAAAATAACTTAGAATAATAAGCGAAGATGCGTTAAAGGAACCGAAGCGGTCGAACCTCACAAACTATATATAAAAGAAAGAAAATACAAGTGTAAATGATAACTAGAGGAATTATAGAAGTTAAATTGATTTAGTATAAAGTTAGAGATTATGAATAATTTTAGTATATTTTAGGGTATCTTATAATATAATATCTATTTTAATCTTTAACGGTGAGTTTAACGACTTTATTGTTATTTTATTATTAATTAACTATTAGCAACTTAATATTATATGAAGATTATAATGTTTACGGTATATATAAATTTTTCACAGAATTTATCTTGAGAATGCGTTAGCGGGATATTTAGTTAACAAAAAAATGATTTTTTTAATATTATATTACTAATCGGATTTGTTCAAGACTTTAAATGAAAATAAATTTGGTTTTAGATGAAATTTGAAAAAATAAATTTCTAACATATTTTATTTAATTTAAAAAGATTTTTATTGGTTTAATATAGTTTTTATAGATTTTATTTGGTTTTTAAATAATATATAAAAGGTTTTTAAAAAAAAATAAAAAGAAACAAAATGCACTAAACCACTTTTGCTCGTTATAAGATCAGAAACAAATATATATAAATAACCCACTAGTTCATCTTCTTTACTATAAACCCCATGTTACTAATTCCTTTAATCTGTCCCATGTTTGATCAAAATAGTTTAGGAGTTTTGTTTTGCGGTTTAGCATGATTCAAATACATATAAATATTATCTTGAATGATGCCGAAAAGAGGGTGAACGGAGTTTGGCCGGAGTTCGGACTTGGAAGAAAGATTACGGGATTATAGAGAGTATATTTGTTTGATTTGATGTTTGTAACAGGATTGGTTGGTGATTTAGATCCTATTTATAATGCCAATTGGAGCGTACAATGTTTAATTGATCGTTAATGATGTTGATCGGAATCCGGCGGTTACCCGGATTATAATCCGCAATTAAGGTGATTGTTATATGTTAATTTAGTTGATTATTGACCTAGGTTAACGGAGAAACGTGTTGATACAAATTAATAGGTCAAAGAACGAGATTTACGGCCTAATTAAGGTCGCCAGAAGTTATATGTCACCGCCGGCGGGGGTGGCTGGAAAACGCGACAACCTTGAAATTTCAAATGTTATATAAACTTGATATAATTTTTTATCTTTGGATTATTAGCATATTATACCCGCATGGTTTGGAGATTTATTATTTTATTAACTGTAATTCCCGAGGTTTCGTTATTTGAACAAAAAGAAAAGAAAATAAACGAATAATAACTTTAAATCGTCGCTTTTGATATTAAATGATGAATGACCAATACGAATACATTGAAACGGCAAAACGGGTCGGTTTAACGAATACAAATACGAATACAAATACAAATAAAATTAACAAATCTCACATCTTGAGTCTCCACCAATTGTTTTACATGCAATTTGGTTAATTGGTGGGTTAGAAACAAGTTAAAATATCAAAAAAATGAACTAAACTGCTGCAGGTGGCTTACCACGCTGTGCAACCAGCCTGCCCCTCACTGGCCGCGTGGCACGGCGTGCCTAGGAGGTGGGTTGGTCCAACAATTTGTTTTTTTTTGGCAAGTTTGGTCCCTGAAGTTCGTTTTACGTTTTAGCATCAAATGAGCGTTTTAAACACCGTTAAAAGTCTTACAAGAAAATGAAAAGTATGAAACGTGATTATAAATTAAAGTACACTATTTTAGTAATATCAAAGGATCCGGAAAACAAAACGGGTCGGGTTTACCGTACAAATACAAATATGAATCAAACCCGAAAATGACGAATGTCACAGTAATGGATTAAAGCGAACTAGTTGGTCCTGCGAGAAGTCTCGATGATATGTCCTGATTTTAAAGGTATAACTAAATTAATATTCTAACTATAAAACGAACAAGACACGATAGAATTGGTTTATGAAGGATTCAGGATCGTTTAAAACGTTAACTAAGTTTTATATTATAATTATAACTATAGTATAAACGAAAGGTTTGGTGCCACAGTTTAGTTTAAGAAATGAATGCTAAAATGCGGCAAGCCAATTATGGTAGTCCATTTGTTGTTCTCCATTTACATAACCGCCACATCTGTAATTATTGCCTGTCATCATCTGGTACAGCCACAAACCATTTGTAATCTCTACTAAACTTTAATATTTGTGTAATGACTTTTGGATATTTTCGTGGTGGTCACCAGTTATGATTACCGGTGACGATTGTGACTGTCAATGAGTTTTGACTTTTGTGTGGGGTTAAGAGTTTTATCGATGGCCTTTAGAGATCCGATGATGAGAGGTACTAATGTTCTTTTTGTATATCTTGTCACTTTGCGGCAAGACTTGCTTGAATATTTGTGTAATGATGTTGGATATTTTGGGGTTTGTATAAGCTGATTTTAGGTTGCATTTGTCGGACAAGATCGGTTACATCACTGCTTTCCTTTGATTGTATTGTGCATTTATTCCATTGTAAGTGGCCTTATGGTATTTTACCTGTCGGTAGGTAATTCAGTGATTCTGTACAACCCATCCATGTATATACTAACCTATCGATAGAAAACGGAAAACAAAATTGAGAGATAAAACTAAGGACGTTGGTGCTGTGACAGGAGTTCGGTTATAGCTCCATTGTTTTCATTTGTTGTTCTTAGAGGATAGTTGATTACGGAATTGCAGGTTTGGTCTCTCGATTCTAAGTATCATCATATTTACGGCTTTTGTTTTATGGTTGTGTATATTGTAGGTGATTCCTTTTTTCGGTCGTGTCTAACTTTGTTTGATTGCTGATTGTGATTCATTTATGTTGAAAGGATAGGTTCCTAAAACTTAAAAAAGCTTCAAAATATGATAAAAAAAAATTAAGGATTTAATTCTTGAAAATTGGAGTTCAATTTCAACTATCAAATAACAAAATTTAGCAATTTGGCGTGCATATTTTTGGTGGATTAAATTATTTAACAATTTTTTATTTGCTTGCTGCATGCTAAAATAAAATTATTTTCTTTATTTCAAAAAGAAACAAGAAAACTACGTTACGTCTTTAGATGACAATAGATAAGTTTTCAACTGCAGAATATCGATTGTTGCAGTACTTTATACTTTATCCTTTCGATTGTTTTGGTTCGAAAGGATAAAACAATTGTGTGTGTTGTTCTTTATTTTAGTATTTATTTATGCTTTGCTTTATGTTTGGTTGTTAACTATTATTACTTCCTGGTGATTGATGTTTAGTTATAAGACATTAAGACTTAAATGTACAGGGATATTTTTTAGTTGAAGATTTTGGATACTTGCTTTCGTATTATTTTTTCTGCAGCAATTTGATTTTCCTTTTTTTTGTTATGCAGGTTGATTGGTGTGATCATCTTTGTGTGATGTTTGACTCGTTGGTTGAAGGTGTGGTTTTCAACCTAAGTAATTGTTAGCTTTTCGAAGTTGGTCATCTTGTAATGTGAGTGGTAGTTACTGCCCTAATGATTGTAATTTCTGCAACTCTGTGACGTTTCATGGGAAAACAATAACCCGCTCGGCACAACGCGCCGGGCAAAATCCTAGTTGATTTATTAAAGTTAAAGGTGTGAACGATTTAAATACTTAAGGTTTTTAAACATAAAATACTTAATAATATATATAAAGATTATATGTTAAATGAAAACTTGATATGAAAGTTTAGTGATGATCGGTTCGTTTAAATTAGTAAAATAAAATTTTTATGTAATTAATTAATTTATTTATTATAAATTAGATTGGAAAGGAAAATTATAAAGTGTATATATATATATATATGTATAAATACACACACGGAATTCAAGAAATTTATTTTTGAGAGTTTAGCAGTGTTTGGTCCATTAAACGAGTAATAATACTATTAGTTTTTATGATATAGATACTACAAAAAAGAAAATAAAAATAATACAAAAATATAAACAAAACTGGTCACCTAGGAGCTCGAACCCAGGTCTCTGGGTATTTTAAGTCTTATCAATCCATGCACTGGCCAACTAGGCATTGGCTCACTTGTGTATAGAATGGAAACTATAATTTAAATACAAACTTTCAAATCATCCCTAAACCTTATAAACCCTAAAGGTAAAATCCACAAATCGAAGGTCAGTTGCCCTCTGACAATTTAATTTGACATGGGGATTTGATTAAGCATAGAATTTCGAGCAGAAAGCATACTGCAGGTACCTGATATGAATATGAACTGAACGTGATTTAGTAGTCCATGGTTCGACTTGGTTTGGATTATCAATTGGGAAAGGGAATGCTTCTAAGCCAAAATTGATAAAAAGGGGTTTGTTTCGTGATGCAATGAGGAGTGTGTGGAACAATTGAATTCAATAATGGTCATCTATATACAATGATACAGGATCAAATGGCCCGCGAATCGTGTATAATTTCAATAAGTTGTCAATTAGTTGTTAATTACCCGATTAAACTTGTGATTTAGTGCGTTTTTGATCAATTAATGAGTATGTGTGATCAAACCCATGATTACCGACATAGATTGTTGATCGAAAAATTAAAGGAGACAATGGGAGGAGAGAGGGAGAGAGAGAGAGAGAGGAAAAAGTTTGAGGAAATTGCTATTTGGGTTATAGGGTTAAGCTTTTTGATCAAAAATTGTAAAAACAATGTATAAGGGATTAAATTGCACATATTTGATAGTTTAAATATTTCGTTAAACAAACGAAATTAAATCTAAGTGATGCGTAACGAAATAAACATTTAATGACCACATACATAATAATTCATCGATTTTTGTTTAATAACTAGCGTCCAGATAATTAAAAAAAATAATAGAACAATTAAACGGGTCGGGTTTTCGGGTTTGAAGATTGACGAATTTTACGAATGGAAAGTATTCTATTGATGGGTGTTGAATCTAACAGATAAAATAAATCTATTTGACACACTAAGAATATTATGAATGGAAGTAAGGTTCATGTGATCGTGTCCTCTAGGATATAGATTAACTAAATTATACCAAAACGTTTAAAGTGCAAATACAATTGTTTTCAAAAGAGGGTTTTGAAATAGACTTAAAACTAATGAAAACATATTTATTATAAAAACTTAATGAAACGATACGGGGAATTCATATATATAAAAATTAATTTCATCTATGTTTGGTTGGGGGAATAAATGGAGAGAGAATGGAATGGAAGAAAGAATGAAATGGACAAATGAAGAAAATGAATCATTATATTCTCTTTGCTTGTTTGGTTAACCAATGAAATGAAATAAATTACTACTTTATGTTGTTTGGTAACAAAAAATAAATAAATAAAACGCATGAATGAAATTAGAAAAAATAAAAATACTTTTATCTCAAAATAAAAAATTACCAAAATAAATTTGTAATGGCGACAGTGGTAGTGGCGTCGGTAAGTGTGTATCGGCGGCGATGGTGGGGGGGGAGCGGTGATAGGTGGTTATGACAATTTTAGTAGTGGTGGTGACGATGGTGGTCCAGGTTGTTTTGACGGTTGTAGTGGTGGTGGCACAAAACAGTCTCCAACTTTTTCATCAAATTGTTGATGATGGTCTTGTTAATGATAGAGATTGTAGTAGTGGTGTTGACGTTGGTGGTCCAGGAGGTTTTTTCATTCCTTAGGTAATTCTTGACCAAAACAGTCCCCAACTTCTTTAAATTGTTGATGATGATCTTGTTTGAGGATTCTTCTTGTCCATTAGCTTGAGGGTGTATCGGCGTTCGAGTTATCATCTTTATCCCCCCTACAACACAGAAGTCGGTTGTTCTTTTACTAATCAACTGAGAACCTTTATCACATGTGATTTTTGTCGCGATCCTGAATCTAGTCAGGATATTACGCTTGATGAATGATATTACGTCTTTCTCTCTGACTTGAGCGATCTCTTCTGTTTCAATCCATTTGGAAAAATAATCTGTTATTGCTAAAAAATACCTTTATTTCGGTGCTTTTGGTAGTTCTCCCATGATGTCCATCCCCCGCTTCATGAAAGTCCATGAAAAGATAATCGGATACATCGGTTCTGTTAGGTGGTGAAAGGATGTTGTTATGTGGATCCCGAATCTAATCAGGATATTACGCTTGATGAATGATATTATGTCTTTCTCTCTGACTTGAGCGATCTCTTCTGTTTCAATTTATTTGGAAAAATAATCAGTTATTGCTAAAAAAATACCTTTATTCCGGTGCTTTTGGTAGTTCTCCCATGATGTCCATCCCCCGCTTCATGAAAGGCCATGAAGAGATAATCGGATACATCGGTTCCGTTACGTGGTGAAGGATGTTTTTTTGTCTTTGGCAGGCATCTAAAAGTGTAAGTCATTGCATCTTTCCTCATAGTTGGCCAATAATATCAAGTTCTGAGGATTTTAGAGAACAAGGATCTACCTCCAGCGTGATTCCCACATTCACACTCGTGGATATCCTTCGGTACTTCTTGGAATTAGGAATTAAGGATCCTAGAGAATATGGGATCCTGAGTCATAAAGTTTACTCGTAGCAGCTATTATGTATTCCGCTTTGTCTTCCATGTTATTGGACGCATTAAATAATGCACGTCAGGATGAGAAAGCAGATGAAGAGAAAGTAGCTAAAGACGCTAAGAAAGCAGCTAAGGTGGAAGAGAAGGAACCTATGTCAACATTAGGATCCCGAGAGTAACTACTAATGTTGAGGATGAGGATGATGATGCTCAGACTATGAAAGCACATAGGATAGGTTGCAACCACAAAGCCTTCAAAAGTTGTGACATGCGTAGTTTAATTGGAGTTAGCATGTAATGGCAACAATTAAATGGGTTATTGAAATGGGAGCATCTATTATGTTTGCTACGCATTCCTTTAAGGACGAGGCTTTGTTATTATTAGAGAGGATATTCCGTAAAATAAATAACTAGAGAAGATATTTTGTATAACTGATTGATATTGTATAATGACATGATGATCACTGCTAAATTAGAGTTGTATTATATGATAGTAAATCAATGAGAAAGGCAGGGAAACTATTCTGTAATCTTTCAATTCTATCATGGTATCACACTACTAAAACCCTAGCGCCGTTCATCATCTACTTCGGCCTCTTTCCTCTCCTTCGATCCTACCACATGTGCTTCATATCAGTCATATTCATTGTTGCAATACACCCTGCTCTCTCAGTAAATAACATCGGCAACTTCATTACCCTTGTCCTAGATCTTGAAATCGGTCAATACACCTCATGGGTCGAATTATTTACGATCCATTGTACGGTCTATGAGGTACTTGACCACTCCTACCCTCTGCAGCTACCCCATCCTCTTCTACGACAGACAAAGAAAAATAAAAGGATAAAACTCCACCTGTTGTCCTAGCCTCTTGGGATCGGTTGGATGCCGTGGTAAAGCAATGGATATGTGGCACAATTTCTCAAAAATCTTCTGATGACTGTCATAAACCGAAAGCCATTGCAAAAGAAACATGGGATGCCATAGCTCACCTCTTCCAAGAATATCAAGCATCTCGAGCTATGGCATTGAAAACCCGTTTAACCAACACTAAACTGGAATCTTTTTCCAGCATCTCAGCCTACTGCCAAGAACTAAAGGTACTATCTGACCAATTAGTCAATGTCGAATCACCAGTCTCCAATGCCTATTTGGTCTCACAGTTGGTCAATGGTCTCACAATTACAGAATACGACGCAATTGGTATGTTTATTAGTCAAACCGTTCCATTGCCCACATTCTCACAAGCCCGATCAAGACTCACACAAGAAGAAACCAAACGGGCCGGTTACAATCCTAACCTGACACGGAGACGGCTCTACACACCACCCTAAATAACAACTTGTATCGTGAGAATTCTGGTCGTGGTTCATTGGCGTCGGCTACTGAAAACCGTAGTGGGTCCTTCGATTCTTCCCAACGTGGTCGGGGCAGTGGTTATCGGGGACGAGGTCGTTGATGATCTCGTGGACGGGGTTTCTCTAGCCAAACCACTACTCCTGGTTAACCAACTCAGGGTGCATACTACCCCACTTACACCAACCAATGGGGGTTCAATACTCCATATAATAACATGCATATGCCACCCCCTCCTCACCATACCGTACCCATACTTTACCACCGTCCCCCTGGACAGATTTCACAAAGCAGGCCTACTTGGCCCAACACCTCAAGCCCACTATACCAAACCACCACAGCAGTTTGCTTCACAACCATACACTCCTACAAATCTTGAGCAAGCTTTTCAGACAATGAATTTAAACCCCGATCTGCAATGGAACCTTGAATCCGGTGCAACGAATCACATTACCAACACGACATGTACTTTATAAAAATTTTTCAAAAATCGCATTTCGTATAATATTGTCGTGGGAAACAGGTTCCAAGTCCCTATTCTAGGGACCGACTATACCAAACTCAATACCACCTTTAAACCTTTACACATTAACAATGTTCTTTATGCACCTAATCTCATTAAAAATCTTCTTTCAGTTCGTCGTCTTACTATTGACAATATTATTTCTATTGAATTTGACCCATTTGGTTTTCTTGTGAAGGACTACCAAACGCAGATTCCTATCCTCCGCAGCAATAGTACTGGGGACCTCTACCCTCTCACACTCTCTTTCAACACCAAGTTCACAAATCCAACAACTTTTGTTGCACTCTCTCAGGACCTCTAGTACTAGACCTTCGGTCAAACGTATTTGTCAATCGTGTTTTTTTGGTAAACATGTTAAGTTACCTTTTTCTGATTTCTTATCTAGTACTCATCTTCCTTTTGATATATTGCATAGTGATTTATGGGCGTCTCCGGTTCTTAGCACCGGTGGCCACTGATATTACATATTGTTTCTTGATGACTTAACAAACTACTTATGGACCTTTCCCCTCACCAATAAATCTCAAGTATTCTCCATTTTCCTCAATTTCCATAAATTCATACTCACCCAATTAATACTCATATTAAAACCTTTCAATGTGATAATGGCACAAAATACAATAATAAAATGTTTCACACCTTTTATGCTCAACACAACATGTCTTTTCGTTTTTCTTGTCCCCACACTTCGTATCGAAATGGTAAAGCGGAACGCAAATCCGCTTTATCAACAACATCGTTCGTACTCTCCTCACTCACGCCTCCATTCCCGCAAATTTTTGGCATCACGCGCTCCAACTCGCCACTTATCTTATTAATATCCTCCCTAGCAAAACTAAAGAAAACCATACCCCCACCTCCCTCTTATACCGCACACAACCACTTTACTCACATCTTCTCACCTTTGGGTGTCTTTGCTATCCTCTCCTCCCCTCTACGACCATCAATAAACTCCAAAACCGCTCCTCCCCTTGTGTATTTCTAGCTATCCGTCTAACCATAGAGGATACAAATGTTATGATCTATCCACTCATAAAATTATTCTATCCCGACATGTTATCTTCGACGAAACCATATTCCCGTTTGCTACCTTGCAAGCCCCCCACCCCCTCCTTCCTATGAATTTCTCCAATCAAATATTTCGTCTAACACATTCCCAATGTTTTGGACATCTCCTCATCCACCTCCTACTCCCAACTCTTCTAATAAACACATTCCTGACTCACCCACTCCAACCCCACCCACCCCTATGTCACCAAATTTGGCCCAACAACCCTCACATGACACCTCAGCCCACTTGACATCTCCACCACTCACGGCCCAAATCCATCACCGTCTTCCGCTACACCTCACATCGTCATACCCGCCACCACCCCAGTAAATGACTCACCTCCCACACGCACCTCCCCACCTTCGGTCACGACGACCCACAACCTACCCCCCCAATGTTCGGTCCATGACCACCCATAGCATGGCCGGAATTTCTAAGCCCAAAACGATTTTTAATCTTCATACTTATGCCACCCTTGAAGCCCTTCCCCGCAACCCAACTGATGCCTTAGCCAACCCTATTTGGACCCGAGCCATGACAGATGAATTCAATGCTCTTATTGAAAGTGATACATGGGAGTTGGTACCCCGTCAACCGAATATGAATGTTATTCGGGGTATGTGGATATTCAAATATAAAACAAAGTCAGATGGTACACTTGAAAGGTATAAGGCTTGTCTTGTGTGCGACGGCATGTCCCAACAAGTGAGTGTTGACTGTGACGAGAAGTTTAGTCCGGTTGTCAAATCGGAAACCATACGGCTTGTGTTATCTTTAGCCATATCTCAAAGGTAGGACATTCGGCAGTTAGACGTTAAGAATGCCTTCTTACACGGGTATTTGTCAGAAACTGTCTTCTTGCATCAACCCATCGGATTTAAGAATCCTAACTTGCCTCATCATGTTTTTCGGTTAAAGAAACCCTTACATGGTTTAAAACAGGCACCCCGAGCTTGGTATCAACGGTTTACGGATTATGTAACCACATTGGGATTTTGGCACAGTTCATGTGTCATTCTCTATTTATCTATAATCATGGTCTTGACACGGCTTACCTTCTACAATGCGTGGACGACATCATCCTCACGACCTCGTCGGCAACCCTAAAATACAATATTTTATCCCATCTCCCCGACGAATTTTCAATGAAGGATCTTGGACCGTTAAGTTATTTTTTGGGTCTTTGGTATCTCGAGATTCGAATGGCTTGTTCCTTTCCCAGTCAACATACGCCATGGATATCCTTCAACGAGCTAACATAGCACAATGTAATCCGGCACACACACCCGTTGACACTACGGGAAAACTTAGTGTCAATGCAGGCGAGCTACTTACCGATCAGACTATGTACCAACGGTTAGCGGGTGCGTTACAATATCTGACCTTCACACGACCCGATATCTCCTATGTCGTACAACAAATTTGCATTCACATGCATGCACCACGAACAACCCATTTGAATGCTCTTTGAAGGATTTTACGTTACACAAAGGGTACCATTTCTAAAGGTCTTTACATGCACTAGAGTCATACTTCTACATTGCTTTCTTACACCGATACTGACCGGGCAGGATGCCTATACACTCTCTGATCTACCTCCGGTTATTGTGTTTACCTCGGTGACAACCTCATTTCTTGGTCCTCGAAAAGATAGTCCACTATCTCGAGATCCAGTGCCTACGAGAATATCGAGGAGTTGCAAACGGTGTGGCATAATTATGTTGGATTCGTAACCTTCTTCTTGAGTTAGGACGTCCTCTATCTCGGGCGTCATTGGTTTGTTGTGATAATGTCAGCGCAATTTATCTTTATGGTAACCGGGTTCAACACCAACGTACCAAGCATATTGAAATTGACATTCACTTTGTTTGAGAAAAGGTTCATCAGGGTCACATTCGAGTTTTACACGTGCCGTCGCGCCATCAGTTTGCTGACATCTTCACCAAAGGATTACCACGCGCCCTGTTTGAAGATTTTCGAGACAGTCTAAGCATCCGTGATCCTCCCGCTTACACTGCGGGGGTATATTAGAGAGGATATTCCGTATAATATATATAACTAGAGAAGATATTTTGTATAACTGATTGATATTGTATAATGGCATGATGATTACTGCCTAAATTAAAGTTGTATTATGATTATTTATATCATTGTAAATCAATGAGAAAGGCAGGGCTACTATTCTATGATCTTTCAATTCTATCAGTTATGGTGGGAAGCTGAACCAAGTTCTTGGAACCGAACCACAGAGCCAAATTCTAATGGTTTGGGGATCTCTTAAGGTCACTTCTCGATCTTGGAACCAAACCAAATTCTAAAGCTTAACCGTTATGTGATCCGGCAACCCGCAAGATAGTTGTAAGTCGAGATCTCATTTTTTTATGAACGGGTTGGATGAAATTGGGCAAAGACAAATAATATCAAAAAATGGGAATCAAGTATGCTTACAATGGTTTGGGGAAAGTATGTCGATATCAGAATGGACATGATTAACCCAACCAAGCCCAATCAGCCAATGAAGGGTATCATTCAATGATCGAGACAAGTCAAGGCACGAGCCCCAGCTACCGGGGCATGTGTTTCAATTCATAATATCTCATCGAGCCTAACACCGAACAACCCCTCTGTGGGCTCTAACAACTTGCACTCAGGCCTAATTGAGAGACCAAGTGTTGTGCATTCTTCACAAATCAGCAGCATATGATTGGGCCAATCTAACTGAATGGGGCAGTTGTAGCACATGTACATAAAACTGAAGCCCTAGCTGAGTTGAGAAGATCAAATCGAGTGTTTGTTCCACCAAGACACTTTAACGATTATGTTTTGATTTCATATGATGGCTGTGAACAAGTTTTGCTAGAAATGAATGACGAACCAATAGCTATCTTGAAGCAAAAGAATCGAAAGAATGGATGAAAGAAATTATGGCTGAAATCGCCTAGGCGTGTGACGAATAATTGGTATCGGTTTTCTTAACTCATCGAAGTTTGTTACACATAATTTGTTTAATACAATATTAATTTATATTAAACTGGGAATTTAAATACCATTATTTTATACAAAATTAATTTTTTAAAAAATAGGTTTTCAAGGATTTGGTTTACAAGAATATCCTTACTCCTGATTATCTAAGAATATTTCTTGAAAATGTGTCGGTTGTAAATAAAGCTGACTTGGATTAAAAGGTTTTCGCAATTCGTTATGATATAACACCAATAATGTTCAACAACTCAGTGGGTCTCAATCACATCTTATCGGAACTAAACATACGCATAAACCACTTAAGGAAAAGTTGTATGGTCAATGGATAGTATGACTATAATGTGCCCACTACATAACATATATGTAAAGATCCAAACACATGTATATTTTAGCCAGAGTGCTTACATACTACCTTGTATGTATTAAAACGTTTTTAAGGATTTGAACCTGTTAGTAAAATATTTTATGTCTTGTACTTTGTAAAGGTCGTTTGGACTAGTTTGGAGGTAATAGGGGAAAATAGTTGTTAGGGCATAGATTTTATGCTGAGGATATTTTATCCTTATGTAACTTTTGGATGTTTTATCCTTGAGATATGTTACAGGTTGCGTAAGATCAAGGATCCTCGGTATTACTTGTTTACTAATGATTGTATTATTTGAGTGGTGTTGTGATTAACAGGTATAGCAGCTATAAGACCTAGTCTACCTATATTTACGTTATGAAGCTCATTCAGCACGTGGTCAAAATACTTGGACGCAGCTAGTGGGAGAGTGGCACAAAGATAGGACTTTTAGTTATCATTTATTTTATATATAATCTAGCTTATGATCAGTTAGGTTACACACTTCACGTTCATTAGCAATACTCAGAGATTAACATAGCAATACTCACACACACTTAGCAATTCTTGTATTTACTAATCATAATCTCCAACCTTTGTAACACCCTTTTTGATTAATAAACCGGTGATAGACGATTTGTCATCACCCGGGGTTTTTGTGCCGGCGATCTGACCAAGATCAAGGGCTTTTCCTCGCAACAAATCTTTGTGTTATTGTTCATCTTTTATACGATCGTCATTATTATACAAGCACTATTCCTCACCAAACAGATTTGGTTACATAATCTTTAATACCGATTTTTGACGAAAACAATTTGGCGCCCACCGTGGGGCAATTGGTTCTTTAATCCAGAAGATTTACTATCAATTTTCAACCTTTTCTACCTATATCACTACCAATGGCCTCTCAACAAACCTGTGCTTCGACCACCATGCCTTTATCAGTTTCTCTCCCATCAAGAGCATCACTGCCAATGCCTCCTCCACCCGCGGGAGCACCGAAAACCGCCGCTGCTGGAAGCAAGATGCCAACCCCATTCTTCCAGGGCTCAAATACCACTGCTGCCACTTCTGTGGTAAATTCCAACAATGATGTTTCTGCTATGTTTTCACATATCAAGTCATACATGGAGCAGTAGAACATGACCAACTAGAAGATCCTACGTGAGATAGAGGATCTCAAGAAGACAAAGAGGCCAGCGGATCAGACTCCCTTGATGCCTAGGATGTTGGATTTCACTACACCAGGATCCATGGGTCAGCAAACTCAAGGATCCCCTTTCCTTCAACAAGGATCATCCATCCTTCAACTAGGATCTATAGGTCAGCAAACTCAAGGATCCTCTTTCCTTCAGCAACGATCATCCATCCCAGACAGGGTCTCCTCATACTCCTTGAGTATATTGTTGTGTTAACTCTTAGCAGAATCTATGGCACGTACATTAAGTCAGAATTGATTTAGAAAGAATTCGGATCCATAAAGTCAAGAACAAAGGATAAAGGATTCTTACAGTATTGACGAGATACTTTCCGGCCTCAAACGGATCTTCAGGCACGACGGTATTTTTCCTCTTGGAAGCTCCTGACTTAGCTCGGGTCGTGACAGGGCGTGGCTCATGCATTGGTGTGGATTTTGGAGTCTCCTTTTTCACAAACATGCAATCAATGTCTTCATGGGAGAATTTGGATGCAGACTTACCGGATTTCTGAGCGGCTATAAAGAAAGATTTACAAATAAGTTTTTTTTTATTTTCAATTAATATTAAACAGTGTTATAAAAATTCTTACTTGACATGTTGCTAATCGAATCTGAAATCGAATCTTGAAAAGCTTCAGTGAACTTGGCTTGAAAAGTCCTAATATGTCACAGCCCCCGACCCCTATACCCTGGGAGGGAAGCCGTGAACATTGATTGGTGGTATTGGTGTTTATTAAATTATTTTGCAGCAGAAAATTTCATCAGAACCGTAGTTAGGAAAAATTATCAGAGTTATAAAAACACCATGATTATTATTATTATAAACCGGGAATTTAATCCCTTTTGATACAAACATAAGTTTTATAGGGTTAAACCCTTATTTACAAAACATGCTTCTTTATTCTAGTGACAAGCCACTTATTTAAGCTGGAAGCCCGCAGCCATCATTCTTTTGTCTCTAACAAGTCACCTGAAACATTTTTAAAATATTTGAATAGTAAGAAATACTGGTGAGTATATTCATTTGTAAATGACACATTTTACAGTTACGGCATTAAGATGTTTTTACATCTGCCTGCTTACAAATTACCGAAAGGTACTTGTCACTCGACCGTATCTATGACTGTGGTCATATTACTTATTCGATAACACTTGCCCAATAAGTAACGTGTAATATCCCAGTAGGCAAGCCTTGTATACAAAACACCACAATACCAGTAGTAACCATCCCGTAAGTCTACAGAGACTTAATCACTGTAATGTATTTAAAATACTTTTAAAAATATATTTCAAAATATTTAAACCATCTGCCATGATTTTTATAGGTTTTGAAATCATCAAGACAGTGTCGGAAAAACAGTTGTCTCACGCAAATGTGAGTGATACAAAAACTCGAATGTCTCACCTTGCAAGTTTATAATTAAGTAACACCTCCTGGTATTAAGCACCTAGGATTAACACAATGTAGTATACCTAGATTAGTATAAAACCAGTAACCATAACGATAATCACGAGAGTAGAAACTTTACACGACGGCACAATGTCATACCTTAACAGGCAGAGCTTTTGGATTCGTGTATATCTCTTTCGATCGGATATCGTTACGATACTCGGGGTATTATACCGTTATCTTAATATTATGTATGTGTGTGAAATTCAGAGAGAATGTGAGATTTTGAGAAAGAAATGAACGTCCCGTTGCCAATCTATTTATAGCAGGTTTTGGACCCCATCACGGTACGCGATGGCCATAAATAGAAAGCCGTCGCGTTAAGAGTCTTGTAGCTATGTCGAGTCAGCCCTAGGCCTGCTAGGTGGCAGGCCATGTGTCTCGTTTGCGTCACCTCCACGTAGCGGTACGCGATGGGTAGTCTAAACCCGTCGCGTATCGTGATGGAAGGATTTTTATTTTATTTTATTATTATTATTATTATTATTATTATTATTATTATTTAATCTTAATTTCCAACAAAAATACTAAGGCGGCCCTTAATGCGGCTCGCGGCGATGCGAGCGTGCGAAGTGCGCCATCAAAGCGCCACATTGTGCCCATCGCACTTCGCCCGAGCCCATGCGCGTGCGCGTTCGGGTGCTTCGCACCCTCCTCTAGGACCACTTGGTGTGATATGTCTTATAAGAACATTAACATAGGAATTTTCTTCCTTATAAAGTGCTCAATAGTTTTATCATCTAGCGATGTGGGACAAGAAACTTACATTCCTATTTATACTATGGTGGAAGCTTCTCCCATTATTTCTTCCACCTATGTGGGATGGAATTTTCTCATTTCATTTCCTTACTTTTTCCTTTAATTTATTTTGAGGCTTGTTATATAATATCTGGATCCCGCCACAAAAAATCCCAAAACCTTCAAACTTAAGGTATCACCATGAATTTTATTACAAGATATTTCTGTATAGGAAATCTCTTGCAGGTCCATACTTGAGGTGTATTGAGGAACCTGAAATCCAAGAGGTGCTCAATGACTTCCATAAAGGCGATTGTGACACCATACTGGAGGCAGAGCCCTATTCTCTAGGATCATAAGAACAGGATACTTCTGGCCAACCATGAAGAAAGATGCCTTGAAGTACTCAAATAAGTGCGATGCTAAAGACATGGCAACATTCTGCGCCAACCAGCGGAACCTATGTATCATGTATCCTCATCATGGCCTTTCATGTAATGGGGCGTGGATATTGTCGGTAATCTACCTAAAGTAACATGAGGAAAAATGTTCATGCTTGCTGTTAGGGCATGAATTTTATGCTGAGGATCCTTAATCCTTAACTATCTTATGGATAGATTATCTTTAAGATATGTATTAGGTTATGAAGGATCAACGATCCTCGGTATTATTTGTTTACTAATGATTATGTTTAGTATGGTGATGTGTTAGACAGGTATGGCAACTTTAAGATTTATCTACTATTTCTTCCACTACAAAACACCTGCAGCACATGGTTAAGACTGAAGACAAAGCCATTGGAAGAAGTAGCATGATGATGAGTACTAAAGTCAAGATATGTTATTCTTGAAGACGTGCTTGCATCAATTATCCTCATGGAGTATTCTCTAGCTGAAGTACGGCTCCAGGATCCTTATCCAACATAGCTATTAATGGACGATTTCGTATGAAGACTAATATTTAAATAACCACAACGACTCCTAGGCCTAGTCTACCACTTAATTCGTTAATAAACGGCTATTAGCACGTGGTCAAAGGGCACGATGATGAAGAGTGGAAGACTAGCGGATTTATAGGATATAGTTGTTAGTTAGTTACTTGTATCTTTTCTTTATATACCGAGTTGTGATCGACATTAGGGCACACACATTCACACGAATTCTAGCTGCTAAGATATCTGTAATCACATAGTATTCGTTGATCAACAACTCCACAACACTTGTAACCACCTTTTTGACACTAATAAAGTTGACGTTGATAGTTTTCATCGTCCGGGGGTTTTTTGTGCCGGAGATTATTATAATCACATACCAATCCGGCCAAAGATTACGTTGTTAATTCATGATTAGAAATAGCTTCATTTGACATCGGAATTACATTCAAGAAAGGATTTATTAATATCGTAATTAAATAATAAACTAAGCAAGACATTAATAACACATAGGCACAAAATATGTCAAAATCGTCGATCTTTGCGACATTTAATCTTTTTATATATATATTCATCACCATATTTTACATCTATACACTATATCTATGCGTCACTACACACATTTCTTACATACATACACTCTTTTTTTTATTAAAGAAATTACGATAATGAACATATAAATATTATATATATATGGCTTTATATATAAGGCTCTCGGTCATAGTATTTCCAGCGTAGGGTCTCCCCAATATCCCTCAGTCTATTGGCGGTATCCACCAATTCATCCCCATAGTTACGGAGCTCTGTCGTCATCTCCGATGTCATGGTGGGGTAGTTTGCGGTTCAACCTGGAATGGTGCATAAGGATTTGATATCATTGTTTGATATTGCCAATCATTCGTCCACCATTCTTCCATTTGAGCTTGGCTGATGATATCATCAGGGAGCAGTGTGTTATTTGGGTCATGGAATGGCATATTAGGGTTGCTGGAACTTGCTGCACCCATATCGTTGAATATTGGTTGAAAAATTTCACATTCATCTAGGCATCTGCCTAGTCGCTCCTCAATTGGTATTGTTGACATGGTGGTGGTAAAGTTGGTGGTTCAATTGGTTGTGGTTGTTGTTGAGTTGGTTGTTCAGGTTGTGGTTGAGTTAGTTGTTCGAGTTGTGGTTGAGTTGGTTGTTTAACTGTGCTTTTTCCTTTTTTATTTCTTCTTAATCCTCGTTGCCAGTCTTTGAGCCTTCTTCTTCTTTTAGGCTTTGGTTTTTCTACAGGTAGTGCTTGAAAGATCATGGGTTCAGGTTGTTGTTGACTAGCTTCTCCTTCTTCTATATCTGTGGAGTTAACAGATATGTGTTCAAAAGCATCAACTAGTTCACTCATGCTGTTAATCAAAAATTATAAAACAACGAATTCCAAAGGAAAATAGTATTTATTTTCACGTGTAGTTAAAACCTTATTTTTATAATTAACACAGAGGTTAATGCATGTATTTCCTAAAATTAATTTCTAAGATTAGGTATTATTAAAATACCCATATTGCTTAAACCAGTGGCTCTGATACCACTTCAGCTGTCACAGTCCCCGACCCCTATACCCTGGGAGGGAAGTCGTGAACATTGATTGGTGGTATCGGTGTTTATTAAATTATTTTGCAGCGGAAAATTTCATCAGAACCGTAGTTAGGAAAAATGATCAGAGTTATAAAACACCATGATTATTATTATTATTATTATTATTATTATTATTATTATAAACCGGGAATTTAATCCCTTTTGATACAAACATAAGTTTTATAGGGTTAAACCCTTATTTACAAAACACGTTTCTTTATTCTGGTAACAAGCCACTTATTTAAGCTAGAAGCCCGCAGGCATCATTCCTTTGTCTCTAACATGTCACCTGAAACATGTTTAAAATATTTGATCAGCAAGAAATACTGGTGAGTACATTCATTTGTAAATGACACATTTTACAGTTACAGCATTAAGATGTTTTTACATCTGCCTGCTTACAAATTAGCGAAAGGTACTTGTCACTCGACCGTATCTATGACTGTGGTCATATTACTTATTCGATAACACTTGCCCAATAAGTAACGTGTAATATCCCAGTAGGCAAGCCTTGTATACAAAACACCACAATACCAGTAGTAACCATCCCGTAAGTCTACAGAGACTTAATCACTGTAATGTATTTAAAATACTTTTAAAAATATATTTCAAAATATTTAAACCATCTGCCATGATTTTTATAGGTTTTGAAATCATCAAGACAGTGTCGGAAAAACAGTTGTCTCACGTAAATGTGAGTGGTACAATAACTCGAATGTCTCACCTTGCAAGTTTATAATTAAGTAACACCTCCTGGTATTAAGCACCTAGGATTAACACAATGTAGTATACCTAGATTAGTATAAAACCAATAATCATAACGATAATCACAAGAGTAGAAACTTTACACGACAGCACAATGTCATACCTTAACAGGCAGAGCTTTCGGATTTGTGTATATCTCTTTCGATCAGATATCGTTACGATAACCGGGGTATTATACCGTTATCTTAATATTATGTATGTGTGTGAAATTCAGAGAGAATGTGAGATTTTGAGCAAGAAATGAACGTCCCGTTGCCAATCTATTTATAGCAGGTTTTGGACCCCATCACGGTACGCGATGGCCATAAATAGAAAGCCGTCGTGTATCGCGAAGAGTCTTGTAGCTATGTCGAGTCAGCCCTAGGCCTGCTACGTGGCACGCCACGTGTCTCGTCTGCATAACCTCCACGTCGCGATACGCGATGGGTAGTCTAAACCCACCGCGTATCGTGATGGAAGGATTTTTATTTTGTTTTATTATTATTATTATTATTTTTAAATCTTAATTTCCAACAAAAATACTAAGGCGGCCCTTGTACGCCATCGAAGCGCCACATTGCGTCCATTTCACTTTGCCCGAGCCCGAGCCTGTGCCCGTGCGTGTGCACCTTCGGGTGGTTCGCACCCTCCGCTAGGACCACTGGGTGTGATATGTCTTATAAGAACATTAACATAGGAATTTTCTTCCTTATAAAGTGCTCACTAATTTTATCATCTAGCGATGTGGGACAAGAAACTTACATTCCTATTTATACTATGGTGGAAGCTTCTCCCTTTCTTTCTTCCACCAATGTAGGATGGAATTTTCTCATTTCATTTCCTTACTTTTTCCTTTAATTTATTTTGAGGCTTGTTATAGTCTCCCCTCCTTATTTTGAATCTCGTCCTCGAGATTTACTTGGAATAAGTGTGGGTACTTCCGTTTCATTTCAGATTCCAATTTCCAAGTATTTTCTGGTCCACGTTTTGAATCCCACTTCACTTTTACAAGAACTATTCTTTTATGCTTGAGATTCTTGATCTTTCTATCTTCAATTTGCAAAGGTATCTCAACGAATTTCAACTTTTCATTTACCTTTATATCTTGAAGGGGTACTTCTAGTGTTTTTCAGCTAAACATTTCCTTAAACTACTTACATGAAATACATCATTTACACCTGACATTTCCTTTGGTAATTCTAGCTGATAGGCTACTGGTCCAATTCGTTTGAGAATTTGAAATGGTCAAACAAATCTTGGACTTAACTTTCCTCTCTTACCTAATCAGATTACTCCTTTCCATGGAGATACTTTCAGTAGCACTTTGTCTCCAACTTGAAATTCCAATGGTTTGCGTCGATGATCCGCATAACTTTTCTGACGATCTCGTGCGGTCTTTAATCTTTCCTTAACTTGATTTATCTTATCAGTACTTTCTTGTATGATTTCAGGACCTGATAATTGTTTTCCTCCTATTTCTGCCCAACACACTAGAGTTCTGCACCTTCGTCCATAAAGGGCTTCAAATGGGGCAGCGTTAATGCTTGTATGATAACTGTTATTATAAGAGAATTCTATTAGTGGTAAATGGTCATCCCAATTTCCACCAAAATCTATTACACATGCTCTTAGCATGTCTTCCAATGTTTGTATGGTCCTTTCACTCTGACCATCACTCTGTGGCTGGTATGCCGTGCTCAAGTTTAATTTTGTTCCCATAGCTACTTGGAAAATTTTCCAAACATGAGAAGTAAAACGACTATCCCAATCCGATACAATGGATAATGGATCTCCATGTAATAAGACAACTTTGTCCACATACAGCTTAGCTAATTGTTCCAATATAAAAGTTTCCTTCATTGGTATAAAATGAGCTGATTTTGTTAATCTATCCACAATTACCCAGATTGTGTCATTACCTTTTCTTGTGGTAGGTAATTTGGTAACAAAATCCATTGTTATTAATTCCCATTTCCACTCTGGCATTTCTAATTGTTGAAGTAATCCTGATGGCTTTTGATGTTCTGCTTTAACTTTTGAACAAGTTAAGCATTTTGAAACATAACTAGTTATGTCGTTTTTCATTCCTATCCACCAATAGATTTTCTTCAAATCTTGATACATTTTATCTCTTCCAGGATGCATTGTGTATTTGGAGTTATGGGATTCTTCGAGAATCTTTTCTCTTAATCCTCCTATGATTAGTATCCAAATCCTGTTTCCCATTCGGAGAATTTTATCATTTTCTTTGACAAGTAGATCAATGGTATCATTTCTTTTCTCATCAACAATATTATTTTCTTCTATTGCTTGTTTCTGAGCATTATTTACTTCATCAATTAAATTGATTTGAAGTTCTAACCTTAGAGCTCGTACTCTTTTAAGTTTCTCATGCTCTTTTCTGCTTAATGCATCGGTTACTATATTTGACTTACCTTCACGGTATAGGATTTCACAATCATAATCGCTAAGAATTTCCGTCCAGCATCTTTGCCTCATGTTAAGCTCTTTTTGCCCAAAGATATATTTTTAAACTTTTATGATCTGTAAATACAGTAAATTTACTACCATATAGATAGTGTCTCCAGATCTTTAGGGCATAAATTATTGCTCCTAATTCTAAATCATGTGTTGTGTAATTCTCTTCATGCTTCTTTAATTGTCTAGATGCGTAAGAAATAACTTTCTCACGTTGCACTAGTACACATCCCAATCCTGATTTAGAAGCATCACAACAAACAGTGAAATCTTCAGTTCCTTCTGGTAGCGCAAGTATTAGGGCATTTGTTAACTTTTGCTTCAAAGTTATAAAAGCTTCTTCTTTCTTAGGTCCCCATTCAAACTTGACATTTTTACACGTTAACTTGGTTAACGGAACTGCTATTCGGGAAAAATTTTGAATGAAGCGTCTATAATATCCTGCTAATCCCAAGAAACTTCGAATTTCCGTAGGAGTTTTAGGAATTTCCCAATTAGTAATAACTTCTATTTTGGAAGGGTCCACGTGAATACCTTCATGGTTAATCAAGTGTCCTAGAAACTGTACTTCTTGTAACAAGAAATCACACTTTGAGAATTTAGCATAAAGCTTCTCTTTTCTCAATAGCGTCAAAAGTGTATGAAGATGGTTGACGTGATCTTCACTGGTTTTGGAATAAATAAGTATATCGTCTATAAAAACGATTACAAATTTATCCAAATATGGTTTACATATTCGGTTCATCATATCCATAAATGCAGCTGGTGCATTGATTAAACCAAATGGCTTGACTGTAAACTCATAATGACCATATCTTGTCCTAAAGTTGTTTTAGGAACATCTTCTTCTTGCATTTTTAATTGATGGTATCCTCAGCGTAAATCGATTTTTAGAAAAATATTGAGCTCCGTGGAGTTGATCAAATAAATCATCAATTCTCGGTAAAGGATACCGATTCTTAATTATGACTTTATTCAATTCTCTATAATCGATACACATACGCATCGACCCATCTTTCTTTTTGACAAACAGTACTGGTGCTCCCCAGGGTGATGAGGTAGGTCGTATGAAACCTTTTTCTAACAATTCATCTAATTGCTTCTTTAATTCTAACATCTCTGTTGGCGCTAATCGGTATGGTGCTTTAGCAACTGGCGCTATTCCTGGTATTATATGGATTCTAAATTCAACTTCACGATCAGGAGGTTGTCCAGGTAAATCTTCTGGAAAGACATCAGGATATTCCGATACTACCGGAATTTCTTTTAGCTCTTTTCCTTTGGCGCTAATAATTACAATAATCATATATACTACGCCTTGATTCCTTAGATAGCTTTCCGCTTTCATTACTGATATAAACTTTCTAGACTTGAGCATCTTATCTCCTTGAATTGTAATAATTTCTCTTGTTGGCGATCGAATTTCAACAGAATTTGTATTACATAGGATTCGAGCATGATTGGCTGCTAACCAGTCCATTCTTAATATAACATTGACTCCAGCCAGATTCATTGGGAGTAAATTTGCTTTAAACTGGTGGCCTAGTAAATTTATGTTTTCTTCTTGGAGTACTTCATGAATATGAATGGAATTTCCATCTGTCGTTTCTACCGTGCAGACTTGATGGAGTTTGGTTAATGGTTGATTTAAGGCTTGGAAAAACTTTGTGTTTATAAAACTTTGGTTTGCTCCGGAATCAAACAATACTTTAGCGTAAACGTTATTGATAAGGAACGTACCCACAATGACGTCCGGAATCATTGCTGCTTCTTGTGCAGTAAGCTGAAAAGCTCGTGCATTCTTCTTAGGTTCATCTGTGTTCTTTGCTTTGTTGTCAGGTGCCTTTATCAGCTTTGGACATTCTGGACGGATGTGGCCAGGTTCTCCGCAGTTGTATCAAACACGACTTTCCTTTCTTCTACATTCTTTATCAGTATGTCCAGCCATTTTGCAATAATTGCAATACTTAGTTTTCTTAAAAGCGCATCTCCCTGAATGCCTTTTTCTACAAGTTTTACAGAAAGGATGAGCATAAGATTGCCCTGTTCCTTTCTTTCGGAATTATTGGGTAATCTTTTGAGCTAGATCTTTCTTTTTGTTTTCTTCCTGAGTTCGGACTAATCCGTCTGTCAGGGTATTTTCTAGCTCAACTGTTTCTTCAATAGTCTGAGGTCTAGCTGACTTTACCAGATCACGGATTTCACTTACTAATCCCCAAATATAACGAGAAATTAGTACTGATTCTGGCGAAGCCAAAGCCGGTACCATTCTTGCATATTCGAAGAATTTTGTCGTATACTCACGACACTTCACCCCTTCCATCTTGTGGTTTAAGAACATAGTAGCAATCTTTTCTCTTTCATGAGAAGGACAAAATTTCCTTTCTAGTATTTCTTTAAACTCTTCCCAGGTCATAGTATAAACAACGTTGTTTCCCTTTGAATGGAGGATTGTGTTCCACCATTCAATTGCTTCATTAACAAAGAGATTAGAAGCATATAATATTTTATCTTCTTCAGCACACTTGCTAATTCTTATAATGGCTTCCGTCTTTTTTAACCAGCGTAATGCTGCAATTGATCCTTCGTTTCCAGAGAATTCGGTTGGCTTACAAGCTAAGAAATCCTTGTAAGTACAACCGCGAACTTTTTGCTTTTTGGGTAATGGGTTTCTACCTTCTCCATTCACACTGTTACTAGCCACTGTGTTAGACTTTCGCTTATTACTCTCGGTCTTTTGCCTAATTACAGAAATGAGTTGCTTAATAGCATAAGCAATTAAAGAAATTGCTTTCGTGATTTTCTGAGCTATCATATTTTCAATAGCATTCATATTCAGATGAGTTTCTTGATTGGAATTTTCATGATTATTCTCATTTTCTTGATTGTGCTCGTTTTCGTGATTATGATTGTTTTCGTGATTAGAACTAGCTTCATTTGACATCTGAATTACATACAAGAAAGGAATTATTAATATCGTAATTAAATAATAAAGTAAGCAAGATATTAATAACACATAAGCATAAATAACACATAGGCACAAAATATGTCAAAATCGTCGATCTTTGCGACATTTACTCTTTTTATATATATATTCATCACCATATTTTACATCTATACACTATATCTATGCGTCACTACACACCTTTCTTACATACATACCCTCTTTTTTTTATCAAAGAAATTACGATAATGAACATATAAATATTATATATATGGCTTTATATATAAGGCTCTCGGTCATAGTATTTCCAGCATAGGGTCTCCCCAATATCCCTCAGTCTATTGGCGGTATCCACCAATTCATTCCCATAGTTACGGAGCTCTTTCGTCATCTCCGGTGTCATGGTGGGGTAGTTTGCGGTTTCAGCCTGGAATGGTGCATAAGGATTTGACATCATTGTTTGATATTGCCAATCATTCGTCCACCATTCTTCCATTTGAGCTTGGCTGATAATATAATCAGGGAGCAGTGTGTTATTTGGGTCCTGGGATGGCATATTAGGGTTGCTGGAACTTGCTGCACCCATATCGTTGAATATTGGTTGAAAAATTTCACATTCATCTAGGCATCTGCCTAGTCGCTCCTTCATTGGTATTGTTGACATGGGTGGTGGTAAAGTTGGTGGTTCAATTGGTTGTGGTTGTTGTTGAGTTGGTTGTTCAGGTTGTGGTTGAGTTGGTTGTTTAACTATGCTTTTTTCCTTTCTTATTTCTTCTCAATACTCGTTGCCAGTCTTTGAGCCTTCTTCTTCTTTTTGGCTTTGGTTTTTCTACAGGTAGTGCTTGAAAGATCATGGGTTCAGGTTGTTGTTGACTAGCTTCTCCTTCTTCTATATCCGTGGAGTTAACGAATATGTGTTCAAAAGCATCAACTAGTTCACTAATGTTGTTAATCAAAAATTATAAAACAACGAATTCCAAAGGAAAATAGTATTTATTTTCACGTGTGGTTAAAACCTTATTTTTATAATTAACACTTAGGTTAATGCATGTATTTCCTAACATTAATTTCTAATATTAGGTATTATTAAAATACACATATTGCTTAAACCAGTGGCTCTGATACCACTTCAGCTGTCACAGCCCCCAACCTCTATACCCTGGGAGGGAAGCCGTGAACATTGATTGGTGGTATCGGTGTTTATTAAATTATTTTGCAGCGGAAAATTTCATTAGAACCGTAGTTAGGAAAAATGATCAGAGTTATAAAAACACCTTGATTATTATTATTGTAAACCGGGAATTTAATCCCTTTTGATACAAACATAAGTTTTATAGGGTTAAACCCTTATTTACAAAACACATTTCTTTATTCTGGTGACAAGCCACTTATTTAAGCTGGAAGCCCGCAGTCATCATTCCTTTGTCTCTAACAAGTCACCTGAAACATGTTTAAAATATTTGATCAGCAAGAAATACTGGTGAGTACATTCATTTGTAAATGACACATTTTACAGTTACAGCATTAAGATGTTTTTACATATGCCTGCTTACAAATTACCGAAAGGTACTTGTCACTCGACCGTATCTATGACTGTGGTCATATTACTTATTGGCTAACACTTGCCCAATAAGTAACGTGTAATAGCCCAGTAGGCAAGCCTTGTATACAAAACCCCACAATACCAGTAGTAACCATCCCGTAAGTCTACAGAGACTTAATCACTTTAATGTATTTAAAATAATTTTAAAAATATATTTGAAAATATTTATACCATCTGCCATGAGTTTTATAGGTTTTGAAATCATCATGACAGTGTCGAAAAAACAGTTGTCTCACGCAAATGCGAGTGGTACAAAAACTCTAATGTCTCACATTGCAAGTTTACAATTAAGTAACACCACCTGGTATTAAGCACCTAGGATTAACACAATGTAGTATAACTAGATTAGTATAAAACCAATAATCATAACGATAATCACGAGAGTAAAAACTTTACACGATGGCACAATGTCATACCTTAACAGGCAGAGCTTTCGGATTCGTGTATATCTCTTTCGATCGGATATCGTTACGATACTCGGGTATTATACCGTTATCTTAATATTATGTATGTGTGTGAAATTCAGAGAGAATGTGAGATTTTGAGCAAGAAATGAACGTCCCATTTCCAATCTATTTATAGCAGGTTTTGGACCCCATCGCGATACGCGATGGCCATAAATAGAAAGCCGTCGCGTATCGCGAAGAATCTTGTAGCTATGTCGAGTCAGTCCTAGGCCTGCTACGTGGCACGCCACGTGTGTCGTCTGCGTCACCTCCACGTCACGGTACTCGATGGGTAGTCTAAACCCGTCCCGTATCGCGATGGAAGGATTTTTATTTTATATTATTATTATTATTATTATTATTATTATTATTATTATTATTATTATTATTATTATTATTATTATTATTATTATTATTTTAATCTTAATTTCCAACAAAAATACTAAGGCGGCCCTTAATGCGGCTCGCGGCGATGCGAGCGTACGAAGTGCGCCATCAAAGCGTCACATTGCGCCCATCGCACTTCGCCCGAGCCCGTGCGCGTGCGCGTTCGTGTGCCTTGCACCCTCCGCTAGGACCACTGGGTGTGATATGTCTTATAAGAACATTAACATAGGAATTTTCTTCCTTATAAAGTGCTCACTAGTTTTATCATCTAGCGATGTGAGACAAGAAACTTACATTCCTATTTATACTACGGTGGAAGTTTCTCCCTTTATTTCTTCCACCAATGTGGGATGGAATTTTCTCATTTCATTTCCTTACTTTTTCCTTTAATTTATTTTGAGGCTTGTTATATAATATCTGGATCCCGCCACAAAAAAACCCAAAACCTTCAAACTTAAGGTATCACCATGAATTTTATTACAAGATATTCTGTATAGGAAATCTCTTGCAGGTCCATACTTGAGGTGTATTGAGGAACCTGAAATCCAAGAGGTGCTCAAAGACTTCCATAAAGGCGATTGTGACAACCATACTAGAGGCAGAGCTCTATTCTCTAGGATCCTAAGAACAGGATACTTTTGGCCAACCATGAAGAAAGATGCCTTGAAGTACTCAAATAAGTGCGATGTTAAAGACATGGCAACATTTCGGCACCAACCAGCGGAACCTATGTATCATGTATCCTCATCATGGCCTTTCATGAAATGGGGCGTGGATATTGTGGGTAAGCTACCTAAAGCACCATGAGGAAAAGTGTTCATGCTTGCTGTTAGGGCATGAATTTTATGCTGAGGATCCTTAATCCTTAACTATCTTATGGATAGATTATCCTTAAGATATGTATTAGGTTATGAAGGATCAACGATCCTCGGTATTATTTGTTTACTAATGATTGCGTTTAGTATGGTGATGTGTTAGACATGTACGGCAACTTTAAGATCTAGTCTACTATATCTTCCACTACAAAACACCTGCAGCACATGGTTAAGACTGAAGACAAAGCCAGTGGAAGAAGTAGCATGATGATAAGGTCAATTGCTGAGTACTAAAGTCAAGATATGTTATTCTTGAAGACGTGCTTGCATCAATTATCCTCATGGAGTATTCTCTAACTGAAGTATGGATCCAGAATCCTTATCCAACATAGATATTAATGGACGATTTCGTATGAAGACTAATATTTAAATAACCACAACGACTCCTAGACCTAGTCTACCACTTAATTCGTTAATAAACGGCTATTAGCACGTGGTCAAAGGGCACGATGATGAAGAGTGGAAGACTAGCGGATTTATAGGATATAGTTGTTAGTTAGTTACTTGTATCTTTTCTTTATATACCGAGTTGTGATCGACATTAGGGCACACACATTCACACGTATTCTAGCTGCTAAGATATCTGTAATCACATAGTATTCGTTGATCAACAACTCCACAACACTTGTAACCACCTTTTTGACACTAATAAAGTTGACGATGATAGTTTTCACCGTCTGGGGGTTTTTTGTGCAGGAGATTATTATAATCACATACCAATCCGACCAAAGATTACGTTGTTAATCCTTGACCGAAGCAATTCGACCAAAGATTACGTTGTTTATTTTTGACCGAAGTAAGATTTATCATAATCAAGGGTTTTTTCCCTCGTAATCACATCATTGTGTTCATCAAGATTTCATCTATACATTCATTATTATCGTGTTAGCACTATACCTCACTTTTACGAATTTGGATACATTATCCTTAGCAGATTTTTATCCAAAACAATTTGGCGCCCACTGTGGGGCAATTGGTGCTATAATCCATATTACTCCCTTCAATTTTCGATCTTTTCATACCTATATCACTATCAACGGCCTCTCAATCAACCTCTTCTTCATCAACTATGCCATATTCGGTTCCTCTCTTATCGAGTACTTTACCACCGATGCCTCCACCAATCACGGGAGCACAAGGGACTGCTGCTACTGGAAGCAAGACGCAACTACCACTCTTCCAGAGCTCAAAGACCGCTGCTGCTGCGCCAGTGGTCAATTGTAAGGCCCCGTACCCGGTAGCCCTACTTTAGCGTCGGATTTACTCATATACACAATTCTTACAATCAGAGTTAATTAAAACTTTCGCGGAAACGTCAACTTAAATAATTAATTACAAAACATTAAATCTTTTCTTTGATACTATAACACAAAACATTATATTTAAAACATCTTTTCTTCCATCTTCGGATGCCAGCCTTTCAATCCATGCCATGTGCCATCCTCATGCTAGTTCTTTGGTCTGATCACCTGCGTGCATACTAAAAGTCAGCTACACTGAGTGAGTTCTAGTTAATCAAGCAACTTATCATACAACCACTACATGCATCATATACGTATCCGAAGACACGTGGTCCACTATCTAACCTGCTCACCTTACCACTTAGCCTCTTATTTAAATCTACGACTTTGCCACTTTGCCACTTTAATAACGTATAACGTTATGCCACTTTGCCACTTTAATGACGTAGTCACGTATAGGCTTACCCTACCACGTACTATCGTCATGCCACTAACACTCTTACTAGACTCTTGGCACTTCTAACACACTCTACCTCTACTTGTCTACAACACGCTTCATATGATTTACATAATAAGCAAGTCACATCATAGCATTCATACACACTAATAACCACTTGGCAATCACTATCCTTGGCGATACGTGCAATATCCGAAGATCGTTCACGTACCGACAAACATTGTATAATAGCTACCTCGTATAACATCTATAGCATACACTTACCACTTAAGGTAAGTGTATTAACTAATCACATCGAGTATGCACACAGCCCCGAAAACATAACAAGGAAGTGGGGCTAGAAACTCACCTGAACTTGGTTACTTCTTCTGCTACTGGTTATTCCTTCTCGAGCTGTGCGCATCTAACTGTTTAATAATTTAATATCAAATACTACTCTAGCCATTCTCATTACTACTTAATTAGTCTTACGTGTCTAAGCCAATTTTACTTCATTGAATCATTACCCGGTTAGTTAAACGTTACTCGTTAATCCTTTAAGGGCATTTTTCATAAATTATCAAACTCCAAGGGCTGTTATGTAATTATATAATTCTTTTCTAAGTCCAGGGACCATTCTGTCTTTATATTAAACTCCTAGTTCGTTACTTTTCCCTTAACGAATTGGGTAAAGAATCATCCTCTGATTCGCTAAGCTCCCATAACGAACTAGCTAACGAATCACCCTCTGATTCGCTAAGCTCCCATAACGAACTAGCTAACGAATCACCATCTGATTCGCTAAGCTCCCATAACGAACTAGCTAACGAATCACCCTCTGATTCGCTAAGCTCCCATAACGAACTAGCTAAAGAATCACCCTCTGATTCTCTAAGTTTCCTTAGCGAACTAGCTAAAGAATCACCCTCTAGTTCTCTAAGTTTCCTTAACGAACTAGCTAACGAATCACCCTCTAGTTCTCTAAGTTTCCTTAGCGAACTAGCTAAAGAATCACCATCTAGTTCTCTAAGTTTCCTTAGCGAACTAGGGTTAGGTCAGGGAACATTCCCTGACACCTTTATCTTTTCCGGCACCGCCTTTCCGGCACCGTCATCGCCGGAAAACCGCGTTTTCGCCGGAAAAACAAGATCTCACTCGTTATTCCACCGTTTTCATCGTTTTTCGTCCCGTTTGATCCAGATTTGAGCTAGGGTGATCCCTAAACTCATCTTAGGTCCGGTTTATACCCGATTCCACCCGGATCTTGTGATTTAAATTGTTTTACGGTGTCGGCTCGTCGTTACGCGACTATAACTAACGTTTTAGGCTCGTACAATATTAAACTATCATTACCTCGGGTCGGTGCTCGGTTTCCTTCTTGATTTAGGCTAGAGATAAGGAAGAATTAGAGAGAAATATTAAGTGTGTGTTTTGGTGGTGTATGGAATATGTGAGAATGAGGATTAAATGGTGATTAAGGGTATTTATATTTAGGGATCATGGGCTCAAGCCCATGGACTCTCCTTCCTTCTTTCATAACCCAAGTCCATAACCCATATCCATTACCCAACACTAGCCCGACCCATACCAACTCCTACTCTATTTATTTATTTCCCGATAACCCGAGTAAACTTTCTCTCTATTATTAAGTAATATAATTAATATTATTTTAGAAATTTTGGGATGTTACATCAATACTAGCAATGATGTTTCATCTATGTTTTCGCAGGTTAAAACATAAATGGAGTAGCAGAAAAAGACCAACCAGAGGATCCTTCGTGAGATAGGAGATCTCAAGAAGACTAAGAGGCCAGCGGAGGATCACACTCCTCTGATACCCAGGATACTGGATTTCACCAGTCCAGGATCCATGGCTCAGTTCTCACAAGGGTCCATGGGTCAACAGGCTTAAGGATCCTCACTGTTTCAGACAGGATCATCTATCCTTCAACAAGGGTCAATGGGTCAACAGGCTCAAGGATACTCACTGTTTCAGCCAGGATCATCAATCCTTCAACAGGGGTCCATGGGTCAACAGGCTTAAGGATCATTGTTCCAGCAGGGATTATCCATCATTCCACCAGGATCCTCTGGCTTATATCACCAAGGATCCTATAATTCTCAACCTCAACGATCCTTCTTTCAGAATCAAGGATCTTCGGGATTTCAACATCAACGATCCTCTGAAGTCCATGAAGGAGACTTCATTCCCATGCAGAATATCGCGTCGGGTGACCCTACTCCTATTTCTGACTCTTCTTATCCCAGCTACTCATCCGAGATGCCAACTTTCGCCCAACAAAGAGGTAATTTGTGTGATCCTTTATCCTTAGATGCTAACCATGGTTCCATGCAGGATGCAGGTATTAACCAAGCAATGGCCAAGGAGCTACTGAAGCTCAAGGATATGATATCCAGTGTTCCCGGGGTCATACGACCAATCCCCGAGATACCTTAGGGAAGCCACAAGTTATCCAGATTCGCTCCACCAATCTGTGATGCTGAAATCCCAAAGCGATTCCAAACCCCAACATGAAGACTTACGATGGATCCACTGATCCTGAAGAGCACGTGGCACAATACAGAGAAATGATGGAAATCAACCCCATTCCAGAGAGACTCAAGAAGCTAGCCTGTGCAAAGGCTTTGGATCAACACTGACAGGATCAGCATTGAAATGGCTGCTAAGTCTTCCTCCCTTTTCAATTACTTCTTTTTCGCACTTAGTTAACATGTTCAACAGTCAATTCTCCTGTAGCAGGAAATTTGAGAAGTTAACTACTGATCTTTACCGAGTTATCCAACCAAGTGATGAATCCCTTAGGGATTTTGTTACGAGGTTCGGCAGGGAAGCTCTGAAAATTCCTAATCTTGACATGGCTACTGCTGTTGAAGCCTTCAATATGGGACTTCAGAGGGGCTCCCCCTTTTCTGATGATCCTGTGATGACTCCTTGCAGGTCTCTAGATGAAGTAAGGAACAAAGCGTTGAGGTTTAAACGGCTGGAAGATGATAAAAGGATCCAAGAAAGATTGGGGGCTCAAGCAAAGCAAGAATCCTGATATGATCTAAAAGATACATGCTATTATATAAATATTTCCTACATTTTCTAGTATTTTGAGCCGGTTTTTGTTGAATATATTTTTATTTGGCTCATAATTGAATTTTAAAGTTTAAATTTTTAAACGAGTTAAATTAAAGTAATTCCTTTTAAACAAGTAAAAGTAAAAAAAAAAAGAGAAGAAAAGTAAATCGAGTTATAGATTGATTGATAAATTAAAGTTATTTATTTAAATAATAGAAAAAAAAAAGAAAATACAAAATAAGGAATGTGTACGTTGACTTGATGAAAGTTACTATCTCATGTTTAATTTGTTTTGATCATATACAGTTATAAACTCAATAAGTGGACCGGGTTTGGTTTAATTGGGTTTACAATTGAGTAAATGGAGTAGGCCGCCCAAATAGAAGAGGTGTAAGACTTGAAGATGGGCTGGACGAATGATTCTTTAACATAAAACAAAACCCTACATAATTATTATATAAGAATATGAAGAAAAAGGGTTTTGTGGTTTTTGTGTTGGGAGCTACGTGAAAACGCAGAAAGAAAAAAAAATAATATATTTAGGTTTTTCGGTGGGGCTACTGTTCGAAGACAAGAGAGACGAAAAGAAGAAAATATATTATATAATTTGTGGATGGCTCATGTGTGGAACAAGAAGTCAACGTGAACATAAGAAAGATTATTGTTACTTCTGTTTTTGGTAGCAGGTTTTCGAGAGGCAGAATTAATTAGGCATACAGGCAAACTACTCAACTTTTATTTTCTTTTATAATGAGCTGTGAACTTTGTTTTATTCTAGTTTCATACTTTGTTATGTTTAGCTAAACCTTTATAATGCCTAGGTTTTGGTTGAATACTATGTTAGATTAATTGTTTGACAAACTACTATTGATTTTTGGTTGATTTAGTATTATGGTAAAGTTTTTAATTGGTTTGTTCACTATATTGTTGAGTGGTTAAATCTAGTTTATTACTTTAATATTTATTCCACTTGTGTTTAATAATTTTTTGTGATTGTTAGACGCATGATTAGGTTGTCTACTTTGTGTTTTCAACTTGTTTGCGGTATATGGTCGAAATTACCGTAGGAGTAATTTATAAAAGTTTATTAGTTTTTTATTGTTCTTTCACTAGAGAGACCGGGGTGTGATTTAGTGTTTTTTCATCTTTGTCTTTTGCGTGTTTGGGTAATAATTGCACGGGAGTGAGTTATCCTAGGTCCCTAAGATTATTGTGATACAAGTTGTGTTCAAGCTATTTAAAAATACCCCCTTTATATTAATATATATTGTATTCGAAGAGACCGGGAGGTGATTCGGGTTTTGGTGTACCATAATATTATTAGGCAAGGTGAGACCGGAAGGTGATCCAAACCTTTAACAATTAAGCTTCACATGTCATTAGAGTTCTAGGGTGTCGTTGGTGAGGCCGGGAGGCGATCTAGCGTATTTTAGTAGTCTTTAATGTCATATTTTTAAGATATTGTTTTTCAACCAAGTCAAGTTCGTTAACTATTAATTTAACTAGTGTGATTCCATTACCTAGGTAGTCGTTTCTCATATTTGTTTTAAACCCAATTTTTATAAAGTTTTATTTTAAGTTAATTTTTAATTAATTAAGTTTTATTAGTTTAAGTAATATAAAAAAATTTTAAAAAATCAGAAGAAAGTCTAGGTTAGTAATCATTAGGTTTAATAATTAGAGTTTACCCATAGTGTCCAAGGTTCGATATCCGTTCTTACTTGCTAGCTACATTGCGTCCGGTACACTTGCCGATTGTGTGTGGTTTTTTAGGTGAATTCGGTAAAACTTGGTTATTAATTTTATATACACTTTTCACACATCAAGTTTTTGGCGACGTTGCCGGGGACACTGGCAAATTCTTTGTTTAAACCGAGTTGATTATTTGATCTGTTTAATTGTTTATTTGCTTTTTAGTTGTTATTTTTTCTTTAGGTGCTTTTACTTGCTATTTTTGCCTTTAGTTTTAGTTAATAAAAAATTCTAAATAATTTTGTTTTAGTTTATGCATAATACCCGTTCTCAAGGCCCACCTTTATTCACTGCATCAAAAGAGCCGAGAGAGAGTTTTAGGAGCGACTTAAGGAGACTATAGATAGCAAGTGCGATTCACCCGACATCCAGGTTAGTGTCTCTACTCCTAGAATAGATATGGGCGACGCCGTTCAACCACCGAGACAAACCATTCATGCTAGAGCCAACGATGGCATCGTGGGAGCCCGGTCTGCAATTGTCCGACCTGCTGCGACTAATAACCAAAACTGGCAAATCTCCTCTCACGTCATGAATTTTATCACCAATTATGCTCAGTTCCATGGCTTGGATGACGAAGATGCTCCGGGACACCTGTCCCGATTTGTGCGGATCTGCGAAACTTTTAATATTAATAATATCTCGTCTGACGTCATTCATCTTAAGTTATTCCCATTCTCACTTTCCGGTCGTGCTGTTACATGGTTTGACTCTCTTCCGAACGCCTCAATCGCCACATGGGCCGACATGCAGTCCAAGTTCCTTAGGAAGTATTTTCCTCCATCGAAGGTCGGGCGTCTACGCGAGCAAATCCGTTCTTTTCATATGGGCCCCGATAAGTCCTATTATTCTGCGTGGGAGTGTTTCCAAACTCTTATAAGCCGTTGTCCTCAGCATGGCCTAAACGATTGGGCTGTGGTTGAAAAATTCTATAACGGTCTTACTCCTGAAACCCAACAGCGGTTCAACACCGCCGCCGGAAGAAACATGCTCGATAAACTCACCATAGAGGAGGCTGAAGAAATGTTCGAGAGCATTGCATTTGGGGATCAGCATACACCGAGTAGAAGGTCCGTCTCGGCTACCAAGGCCGCGGCCATTTCAGCATCACATGGAGTGCATCATGTTGATCAAACTACGAGTGTGTCGGCAGATGTGGAGGTACTGAAGAGGGAAGTTAGAGAGCTTAGGTTGCAAGCTCGTAGGTGTGAGATATGTCGTGGAAATCACGAGACAGCCGATTGTCCCGTTGATTCTCAGGAGGTGGTAGATTTTCTTGCTAATCAAAACCGTTCCTTCAATTCTGGGTGGCGAAACAATAATTCTAACTCTAATTGGGGGGCAGGTAACACCGGTTATCAGCAACGCCAGAATCTATTCCAAGAATCGCCCCCGAACCTGCTCATGTACCAAATAGTACTTCTAAGATCGAGGAGATGTTAAATAACCAATCTCAATTGTTAAATCAGCTCTTACAAAATGATGCCAACACCAAATCCACTCTTATGCAGCATGAGACGTTCATGAAGGGACAACAGGTCGCATTCCAGAATCTCGAGGCTAAGTTTGGTGAGTTGTCCGCAAAGATTGTTCAACGACCCTCGGGGAGTCTTCCAAGTAACACCGTCCCTAATCCCGGTCTCACCTATTCTAAACCATTTCAAAATGCTCAGGCCAAGGCAGTGACTACCCGAAGTGGGAGAGGGGTCGTTAGAGATACACCAAGAGAGGAGGAGGAAGTTGAAGAGGAGCTGGAGTTAGAGACACCGCCTGATACGGTGAACCAGAGGCGAGGCCCAGCAAGTACCTCACGGTCAGGCGGTGCGTCAGTTGAGAAGGAGAAGCAGGTTGAACAAGAACCGGTGCGCGTCTATAAGCCAAAACCGCCATATCCCGGTCTCCTGGTGAAGAAGAATGATTCGGAGTAGTACTCTAGGTTTCTCGACATGCTTAAGAAGCTCCATGTGAACATTCCGTTTATTGAAGCTCTCGCGAACATGCCAAAACACGCCAAGTTTCTAAAAGATTTGATCACTAATAAGAAGAAACTTGAGGAGCTTTCGACTGTTACTCTTAGTGAGGAGTGTTCTGTCACTGTACAGAACAAGCTTCCTAGGAAGATGACAGATCCGGGAAGCTTTACCATTCCTTGCTTGATTGGTAATATTCATGTTAGCAATGCTTTGGCCGACCTCGGTGCAAGCATTAACCTCATGCCCTATTCTGTGTTTGCCAAACTTAACGTGGGAGAGCTGCTTCCCACACGAATGAGTATCCAGCTGGCAGACCGATCTGTGAAGTTCCTAAGGGGCATTGTGGAGAACATGTTGGTGCAGGTTGACAAATTCATCTTTCCGGTCGACTTTGTCATTCTCGATATGGATGAGGACTCGAATGTTCCGCTCGTCCTCGGCCGTCCATTCTTAGCCATCGCACGCGCTCTCATTGATGTTGCCGATGGCAAATTGACTCTTCGAGTTCATGATGACACGGTCACATTCGACGTGCAGAAATCCATGAGGCATACTCAGCATCAGGATGACACTCTCTACTTCATCGACACTTTCATGATGCATGTAGGCGACTATCTTACGAAGGTCTACCAGAGAGACACGTCCGACACCCAGATCATCGACGTGGAGAATCAGTCATTCGAGATGACAGAATTTGATTTTGAGTTGCAGGAGAAGGAAGAGCAACAGTTACTTGAAGCATGAGGACATGAGCCGATCATGAGTTCTCAAATCTTTTCTAATGTCCTTGTGGTTGAAGAGCGAGAGTTTCCGATTGAAAAACCATCTGTTGAGAACCCCCCATTTTTAGGGCTGAAAGATTTACCATCTCACCTCGAGTATGCATTTTTAGGGGAGGGGTCTCAACTTCCCGTCATCATCTCTTCGAGTTTAGAGACGGAGGAGAAGGAGAGATTGATGGTTGTTCTGAAATCTCATAAGCATGCCATTGCCTGGAAGCTTATAGATATCAAAGGTAGAAACCCGTCGTTTTGCACACATAAAATCTTTATGGAAGACGAGTTTAAACCAGTGGTTCAGCCACAGAGGAGGCTTAACCCGAACATGCAGGAGGTTATCAAGAAGGAGGTTATTAAGTTGCTTGATGCTGGTTTGATTTTTCCGATCTCCGACTCCGCGTGGGTTAGTCCAGTCCAGGTGTTCCCTAAAAAGGGCGGTATGACAGTTATCACAAATGAAAAGAATGAGCTCATACCGACACGGACTGTAACAGGGTGGCGAGTTTGAATAGACTACCGCAGACTTAACGAGGCCACACGAAAGGACCACTTCCCGCTTCCATTCATTGATCAGATGCTTGAGCGTTTGTCAGGACAGCAGTTCTACTGTTTCTTTGATGGATTTTCTGGTTATTTCCAGATCCCCATCGCCCCGGGTGATCAGGAGAAGACCACATTTGCATGTCCCTTTGGCACATTCGCGTACCAACGCATGCCATTCGGATTTTGTAATGCTCCAACCACATTTCAGCGGTGCATGGTGGCCATTTTTCACGAGTTAATCGAGGATTCCATGGAAGTCTTTATGGATGATTTTTCTGTCTTTGGGAATTCCTTCGATGATTCTCTGCGTAACTTAGATCGAGTGCTCGCTAGATGTGAAGAGATGACCCTTATGCTTAATTGGGAGAAATGTCATTTTATGGTTCATGAGGGTATTGTTTTAGGTCATAAGATTTCTAGTGTGGGGATTGAGGTAGATAGAGCTAAGGTAGACACCATTTCAAAACTTCCACCACCCATTTCTGTGAAGCCTATTCATAGTTTTTTTAGGTCATATGGGATTCTACCGCCGATTTATTAAAGATTTCTCGAAAATATCCCGTTCGATGACCCAGCTTCTAGAGAAAGATAGGCCGTTCGATTTTAGTGAGGAGTGTATAAGGGCCTTTGAGTTGATTAAGGAGAGGTTAGTTAGTGCTCCTATTCTTGTTGCTCCCGATTGGACTCTTCCATTTGAGATCATGTGTGATGCGAGTGACTTTGCTGTTGGAGCCGTGTTAGGGCATCGTCGAGAGAAACATTTTCATCCCATCTATTATGCTAGTAAAACCCTTAACGATGCTCAGGAGAATTACACCACGTCAAAGAAGGAACTTCTTGCAGTTGTTTTCGCATGCGATAAATTCCGTTCCTATCTCGTGCTTTCTAAGACTATCATTTACTCTGATCATGCGGCTCTGCGGTACCTGTTCTCTAAGAAAGATGCGAAGCCTCGACTCCTTCGTTGGATCCTTTTGCTTCAGGAGTTTGATATAGAAATTAAAGATAAAAGAAGGGCTGAGAATGTTGCCGCCGACCACTTGTCACGGCTAGAAAATTCTGACATGGACAAGACCCGGGAACAGGGGATTGTTGATGATTTCTTGAGTGAGACTTTATTGTATGTAAAGGCGAGTGAAGAGGGGTTTCCATGGTTTGCTGATCTTTCGAATTATCTATCCTCTGGTGAGTTAGTGCCCGGACTGACATATCAGCAATAGAAGAAGTTCTTTGCAGATATCAAGTTCTACATTTGGGAGGATCTGTACTTATTCCATATTGGCTCGGATCAAGTGATTCGAAGATGTGTTTTTGGTGATGAAGCTCGTAGTATTCTTCGACATTGTCATGAGGGCCCGACTGGTGGCCATTTTGGTGCGACTTATACCGCCAAACGCGTGTTTGATGCGGGATTCTATTGGCCGACTATTTTTTATGATGCGCATGAGTTTTTTCGTTCGTGTGACGCGTGTCAGAGAGCCGGTAACATCTCATCCCGAAATGAGATGCCCCAAAACCCCATCCAGGTGGTTGAGATCTTCGGTATATGGGGCATTGATTTTATGGGCCTGTTTCCTATGTCCAGAGGGAACAGATACATACTCGTTGCTGTCGAGTACGTGTCCAAATGGGTGGAGGCTCAAGCCTTGCCTAGAAATGACGCGTGAGTTGTAGTGGGATTCCTTCGAAAACTATTTGCTCGATTCGGTACTCCTAAGGCCCTAATCAGTGATCGAGGTTCCTACTTTTGTAATGCTCAAATGGGTAAGGTTCTGAAACGTTATGGGGTCACCCATCGACTTTCTACGGCCTACCATCCTCAGACTAGTGGTCAAGTGGAAAATACAAATCGTGGCATTAAGAGGATCTTAGAGAAAACAGTAGGAAACAGTCGCGCGGACTGGGTTGAAAAGAAAAGCTAGATGATGCACTCTGGGCCTTTCGTACTGCATTCAAAACGCCTATCGGGACCACTCCCATTCGGCTAGTTTATGGAAAGGCGTGTCATCTGCCTGTTGAGTTAGAACATCGTGCGTATTGGGCATTAAGAGCCGTAAATCTTGATTTATCTGCGGCGGGAAAGAGTCGTTTTCTTCAAATTCATGAGGTTGAGGAGCTACGGAATGAGGCGTATGAAAGAAGTTGGGGGTATAAGGAGCGGACAAAGGAACGTCATGATAAGCATATCAAAGGGTCCAAAGAGTTTAAGTGTGGGGATAAGGTTCTTCTATATAATTCCCGGTTGAAGTTGTTTTCGGGTAAATTGAAATCCGATGGGCTGGTCCGTTTGTTGTGAAGGAGGCATTTCCGTATGGAACGGTTGAGATAGAGGTTGATGATGGACATTCTTGGAAAGTGAATGGGCATAGACTGAAGCATTATGTTGGAGGTCCACTTGGTGATCGCGAGGAGGAGCTATCTACCTTGATCCGCCTGGAGAGTCGAGAGGAGAGCATACTCGGGACTTTGCCCGAGTTGTAGAGTTTGTATAAAATTTTAGTTTCATTATCTTTATTTTCTTTTATTTTTATTCTGCTTTATTTTATTTTTCTTTTTAGTCTTTTAGTCCTTAGAGTCTGTTTGATGTCTGCTTTGGGTTGTTTTAAGTTTTATTTTACAAGATTGGATTTTCTCATTCGTACTTAATCTCCATTCGGATGAGGATTTTCTGAGCCTATCATATTGTAGAGGACACTCTGAAGGTGCGGCCGCGAATGAAATGCTATACGGTCGCCTTGGAACGAGACTTGTGAAGATAACTGCATTATTATCAGGGGAGTTTGTTCCAATTTATTATTTTATTTGCTTACATTTTTTAATCTGCTTTATTTTCTGTCTTTTTCTATTCCTACATTGGGGACAATGTAGATTTTAAGTGTTTGGATGGGAACTGATGTTTTCTTTTGGTAAAAAAAAAAAGTTTAAAAAAAATAAAAATAAAAAAAAAGAAAAAAATATAAAATATAAAAAAATGGTTAAAAAAAAGTTTTAAAAAAAAAGTCTCGAAAATTTTAATGAATTTTTTTGCAAATAATGGAAAATGATAGAAAAATTTGAGATTGGTTTTTAAAACTACTATTATATATGAGATTAAATAAAAGATAGCGTACTAAACATGGGATGTGTCGGTAGGCCCAACTAGCTTAGATAGTCCTCTTTAGCAAGTTTTATATATCTAATAATTTGAAAAACGGTGAAACCGAATTTCGATGCTTAGGGAGGATTACCATAATCTAAAAACTTTGAGATGGTAAGACTTAGATGCACTCAAATCATCACACCACCACATGTCCATGTTTTTACGAGCTTAAAAATAGTTATATACTTTAGGGTGATATAAAAAAATAAAAAAAAAAGAAAAAAGAAAAAAAAACGAAAAAAAAAGAGAAGTACGTTATGAAAGTTATGAGTATTCCAAAAATTGGTCCGAAAAGCAAATGACCATGAGAAAGTTATGTAATGAAAAATTCCAAAGAAGCATTCTCAAAAATATAAAAAGAGGCCAAAGATGCACATACTAGACGGGACTTAGAGTTTACGTGTTACCAAGGGGATAGTGACTCTGAGGATACACTATTGGGGCTCGAAGGTTCTTAGTCAATAAATACTAAATTAGGAATTTATAGGACAAAGTCCAATAATATTTAGGAATAGCTCGTACGACCTCCACAGGACCATTCATCCATTAAATTTCACCGAGTGCATCTAATTAGTACCATCAACGAGTCCTTGGCTTATGGTGATTTGTCAAACCAGTTTGCTTTGACTCTAATTTTTCTAGCTCTCTTTGTCTGAGATAGGGTAGGTGTAGCCGTGGTTTTTGAACTTAAAACGCTTAATGCAATTGGGGGCTTGATAGGCTGGTGGCTGGGTTTAAGTGGACAACAATATCGGCAATCGCAATTTATGCGTTTATCTGTGCTTAGAAGATAACCTATATGTTTTGAAAACTAGTCTTGAATTCTGATTGTATTGCAATATATATATTTTTCGGGAACGAAAAAGGTTTAAGTGTGGGGATATTTGATATGGTCTAAAAGATACATGCTATTATATAAATATTTCCTACATTTTCTAGTATTTTTGAGACGGCTTTTATTGAATATATTTTTATTTGGCTCATAATTGAATTTTAAAGTTTAAATTTTTAAACGAGCTAAATTAAAGTAATTCCTTTTAAACAAGTAAAAGTTAAAAAAAAAGAAGAAAAGTAAATCGAGTTATAGATTGATTGATAAATTAAAGTTATTTATTTAAATAATAGAAAAAAAAAAAAGAAAACACAAAATAAAGCAATGTGTACGTTGACTTGATGAAAGTTACTATCTCATGTTTAATTTGTTTTGATCATATACAGTTATAAACTCAATGAGTGGACCGGGTTTGGTTTAATTGGGTTTACAATTGAGTAAATGGAGTAGGCCGCCCAAATAGAAGTGGTGTAAGACTTGAAGATGGGCTGGACGAATGATTCTTTAACAGAAAACAAAACCCTACATAATTATTATATAAGAATATGAAGAAAAAGGGTTTTGTGGTTTTTGTGTTGGGAGCTCACGTGAAAGGCAGAAAGAAAAAAATATAATATATTTAGGTTTTTCGGTGGGGCTACTGTTCGAAGACAAGAGAGACGAAAAGAAGAAAATATATTATATAATTTGTGGATGGCTCATGTGTGGAACAAGAAGTCAACGTGAACATAAGAAAGATTATTGTCACTTCTGTTTTTGGTAGCAGGTTTTCGAGAGGCAGAATTAATTAAGCATACAGGCAAACTACTCAACTTTTATTTTCTTTTATAATGAGCCGTGAACTTTGTTTTATTCTAGTTTCATACTTTGTTATGTGTAGCTAAACCTTTATACTGCCTAGGTTTTGGTTGAATACTATGTTAGATTAATTGTTTGACGAACTACTATTGATTTTTGGTTGATTTAGTATTATGGTAAAGTTTTTAATTGGTTTGTTCACTATATTGTTGAGTGGTTAAATTTAGTTTATTACTTTAATATTTATTCCACTTGTGTTTAATAATTTTTTGTGATTGTTAGACGCATGATTAGGTTGTCTACTTTGTGTTTTCAACTTGTTTGCGGTATATGGTCGAAATTACCGTAGGAGTAATTTATAAAAGTTTATTAGATTTTTATTGTTCTTTCACTAGAGAGACCGGGGGGTGATTTAGTGTTTTTTCATCTTTGTCTTTTGCAGGTTTGGGTAATAATTGCACGGGAGTGAGTTATCCTAGGTCCCTAAGATTATTGTGATACAAGTTGTGTTCAAGCTATTTAAAAATACCCGCTTTATATTAATATATATTGTATTCGAAGAGACCGGGAGGTGATTCGGGTTTTGGTGTACCATAATATTATTAGGCAAGGTGAGACTGGGTGGTGATCCAAACCTTAACAATTAAGCTTCACATGTCATTAAAGTTCTAGGGTGTCGTTGGTGAGGCCGGGAGGCGATCTAGCGTATTTTAGTAGTCTTTAATGTCATATTTTTAAGATATTTTTTTCAACCAAGTCAAGTTCGTTAACTATTAATTTAACTAGTGTGATTCCGTTACCTAGGTAGTCGTTTCTCATATTTGTTTTAAACTCAATTTTTATAAAGTTTTATTTTAAGTTAATTTTTAATTAATTAAGTTTTATTAGTTTAAGTAATATAAAAAAAAATTTTAAAAATCAGAAGAAAGTCTAGGTTAATAATGGCTTCCGTCTTTTTTAACCAGCGTAATGCTGCAATTGATCCTTCATTTCCAGAGAATTCGGTTGGCTTACAAGCCAAGAAATCCTTGTAAGTACAACCGCGAACTTTTTGCTTTTTGGGTAATGGGTTTCTACCTTCTCCACTCACACTGTTACTAGCCACAGTGTTAGACTTTCGCTTATTACTCTCGGTCTTTTGCCTAATTACATAAATGAGTTGCTTAATAGCATAAGCAATTAAAGAAATTGCTTTCGCGATTTTCTGAGCTATCATATTTTCAATAGCATTCATATTCAGATGAGTTTCTTGATTGGAATTTTCATGATTATTCTCATTTTCTTGATTGTGCTCGTTTTCATGATTATGGTTGTTTTCGTGATTAGAACTAGCTTCATTTGAAATCTGAATTACATACAAGAAAGGAACTATTAATATCGTAATTAAATAATAAAGTAAGCAAGATATTAATAACACATAAGCATAACTAACACATAGGCACAAAATATGTCAAAATCGTCGATCTTTGCGACATTTACTCTTTTTATATATATATTCATCACCATATTTTACATCTATACACTATATCTATGCGTCACTACACACCTTTCTTACATACATACACTCTTTTTTTTTATCAAAGAAATTACGATAATGAACATATAAATATTATATATATGGCTTTATATATAAGGCTCTCGGTCATAGTATTTGCAGCATAGGGTCTCCCCAATATCCCTCAGTCTATTGGCGGTATCCACCAATTCATCCCCATAGTTACGGAGATCTGTCGTCATCTCCGGTGTCATGGTGGGGTAGTTTGCGGTTTCAGCCTGGAATGGTGCATAAGGATTTGACATCATTGTTTGATATTTCCAATCATTCGTCCATCATTCTTCCATTTGAGCTTGGCTGATGATATCATCAGGGAGCAGTGTGTTATTTGGGTCCTGGGATGGCATATTAGGGTTGCTGGAACTTGCTGCACCCATATCGTTGAATATTGGTTGAAAAATTTCACATTCATCTAGGCATCTGCCTAGTCGCTCCTTCATTGGTATTGTTGACATGGGTGGTGGTAAAGTTGGTGGTTCAATTGGTTGTGGTTGTTGTTGAGTTGGTTGTTCAGATTGTGGTTGAGTTGGTTGTTCGGGTTGTGGTTGAGTTGGTTGTTGTGGTTGAGTTGGTTGTTTAACTGTGCTTTTTCCTTTCTTATTTCTTCTCAATCCTCGTTGCCAGTCTTTGAGCCTTCTTCTTCTTTTAGGCTTTGGTTTTTCTACAGGTAGTGCTTGAAAGATCATGGGTTCAGGTTGTTGTTGACTAGCTTCTCCTTCTTCTATATCCGTGGAGTTAACGAATATGTGTTCAAAAGCATCAACTAGTTCACTCATGCTGTTAATCAAAAATCATAAAACAACGAATTCCAAAGGAAAATAGTATTTATTTTCACGTGTGGTTAAAACCTTATTTTTATAATTAACACATAGGGTAATGCATGTATTTCCTAACATTAATTTCTAAGATTAGGTATTATTAAAATACCCATATTGCTTAAACCAGTGGCTCTGATACCACTTCAGCTGTCACATCCCCCGACCCCTATACCCTGGGAGGGAGGCCGTGAACATTGATTGGTGGTATCGGTATTTATTAAATTATTTTGCAGCGGAAAATTTCATCAGAACCGTAGTTAGGAAAAATGATCAGAGTTATAAAAACACCTTGATTATTATTATTATTATAAACCGGGAATTTAATCCCTTTTGGTACAAACATAAGTTTAATAGGGTTAAACCCTTATTTACAAAACACGTTTCTTTATTTTGGTGACAAGCCACTTATTTGAGCTGGAAGCCCGCAGTCATCATTCCTTTGTCTCTAACAAGTCACCTGAAACATGTTAAAATATTTGATCAGCAAGAAATACTGGTGAGTACATTCATTTGTAAATGACACATTTTACAGTTACAGCATTAAGATGTTTTTACATATGCCTGCTTAAAAATAACCGAAAGGTACTTATCACTCGACCGTATCTATGACTGTGGTTATATTACTTATTGGCTAACACTTGCCCAATAAGTAACGTGTAATAGCCCAGTAGGCAAGCCTTGTATACAAAACCCCACAATACCAGTAGTAACCATCCCGTAAGTCTACAGAGACTTAATCACTGTAATGTATTTAAAATAATTTTAAAAATATATTTGAAAATATTTAGACCATCTGCCATGAGTTTTATAGGTTTTGAAATCATCATGACAGTGTCGGAAAAACAGTTGTCTCACGCAAATGGGAGTGGTACAAAAACTCGAATGTCTCACATTGCAAGTTTACAATTAAGTAACACCTCCTGGTATTAAGCACCTAGAATTAACACAATGTAGTATAACTAGATTAGTATAAAACCAATAATCATAACGATAATCACGAGAGTAGAAACTTTACACGATGGCACAATGCCATACCTTAACAGGCAGAGCTTTCGGATTCGTGTATATCTCTTTCGATCGGATATTGTTACGATACTCGGGTATTATACCGTTATCTTAATATTATGTATGTGTGTGAAATTCAGAGAGAATGTGAGATTTTGAGCAAGAAATGAACGTCCCGTTGCCAATCTATTTATAGCAGGTTTTGGACCCCATCGCGGTACGTGATGGACATAAATAGAAAGTCATCGCGTATCGCGAAGAGTCTTGTAGCTATGTCGAGTCAGCCCTAGGCCTGCTACGTGGCACGCCACGTGTCTCGTCTGCGTCACCTCCACGTCACGGTACGCGATGGGTAGTCTAAACCCGTCGCGTATCGCGATGGAAGGATTTTTATTTTATTTTATTATTATTATTATTATTATTATTATTATTATTATTATTATTATTATTATTATTATTATTATTATTATTATTATTTAATCTTAATTTCCAACAAAAATACTAAGGCGGCCCTTAATGCGGCTCGCGACGATGCGAGCGTGCGAAGTGCGCCATTAAAACGCCACATTGCGCCCATCGCACTTCGCCCGAGCCCGTGCGCGTGCGCGTTCGGGTGCTTCGCACCCTCCGCTAGGACCACTGGGTGTGATATGTCTTATAAGAACATTAACATAGAAATTTTCTTCCTTATAAAGTGCTCACTAGTTTTATCATCTAGCGATGTGAGACAAGAAACTTACATTCCTATTTATACTATGGTGGAAGCTTCTCCCTTTCTTTCTTCCACCAATGTGGGATGGAATTTTCTCATTTCATTTCCTTATATTTTCCTTTAATTTATTTTGAGGCTTGTTATATAATATCTGGATCCCGCCACAAAAAATCCCAAAACGTTCAAACTTAAGGTATCACCATGAAATTTATTACAAGATATTATGTATAGGAAATCTCTTGCAGGTCCATACTTGAGGTGTATTGAGGAACCTGAAATCCAAGAGGTGCTAAAGACTTCCATAAAGGCGATTGTGACAACCATACTGGAGGCGGAGCCCTATTCTCTAGGATCCTAAGAACATGATACTTCTGGCCAACCATGAAGAAAGATGCCTTGAAGTACTCAAATAAGTGTGATGCTAAAGACATGGAAACATTCTGCACCAACCAGCGGAACCTATGTATCATGTATCCTCATCATGGCCTTTCATGAAATGGGGCGTGGATATTGTGGGTAAGCTACCTAAAGCACTATGAGGAAAAGTGTTCATGCTTGCTGTTAGGGCATGAATTTTATGCTGAGGATCCTTAATCCTTAACTATCTTATGGATAGATTATCCTTAAGATATGTATTAGGTTATGAAGGATCAACAATCCTCGGTATTATTTGTTTACTAATGATTGCGTTTAGTATGGTGATGTGTTAGACAAGTATGGCAACTTTAAGATCTAGTCTACTATATCTTCCACTACAAAACACCTGCAGCACATGGTTAAGACTGAAGACAAAGCCAGTGGAAGAAGTAGCATGATGATAAGGTCAATTGCTGAGTACTAAAGTCAAGATATGTTATTCTTGAAGACGTGCTTGCATCAATTATCCTCATGGAGTATTCTCTAGCTGAAGTATGGATCTAGGATCCTTATCCAACATAGATATTAATGGAAGATTTCGTATGAAGACTAATATTTAAATAACCACAACGACTCCTAGACCTAGTCTACCACTTAATTCGTTAATAAACGGCTATTAGCACGTGGTCAAAGGGCACGATGATGAAGAGTGGAAGACTAGCGGATTTATAGGATATAGTTGTTGGTTAGTTACTTGTATCTTTTCTTTATATACCGAGTTGTGATCGACATTAGGGCACACACATTCACACGTATTCTAGCTGCTAAGATATCTGTAATCACATAGTATTCGTTGATCAACAACTCCACAACACTTGTAACCACCTTTTTGACACTAATAAAGTTGACGATGACAGTTTTCACCGTCCGAGGGTTTTTTGTTCCGAAGATTATTATAATCACATACCAATCCGACCAAAGATTACGTTGTTAATTCTTGACCGAAGAAATTCGACCAAAGATTACGTTGTTTATTTTTGACCGAAGTAAGATTATCATAATCAAGGGTTTTTTTCCCTCGTAATCACATCATTGTGTTCATCAAGATTTCATCTATACATTCATTGTTATCGTGTTAGCACTATACCTCACTTTTACGAATTTGGATACATTATCCTTAGCAGATTTTTATCCAAAACAATTTGGCGCCCACCGTGGGGCAATTGGTGCTATAATCCATATTACTCCCTTCAATTTTCGATCTTTTCATACCTATATCACTATCAACGGCCTCTCAATCAACCTCTGCTTCATCAACTATGCCATATTCGGTTCCTCTCTTATCGAGGACTTTGCCACCGATGCCTCCACCAATCACGGGAGCACAAGGGACTGCTGCTACTGGAAGCAAGACGCAACTACCAGTCTTCCAGAGCTCAAAGTCCGCTGCTGCTGCGCCAGTGGTCAATACTAGCAATGATGTTTCATCTATGTTTTCGCAGGTTAAAACATATATGGAGCAGCAGAACAAGACCAACCAGAGGATCCTTCGTGAGATAGGAGATCTCAAGAAGACTAAGAGGCCAGCGGAGGATCACACTCCTCTGATACCCAGGATACTGGATTTCACCAGTCCAGGATCCATGGCTCAGTTCTCACAAGGGTCCATGGGTCAACAGGCTTAAGGATCCTCACTGTTTCAGACAGGATCATCTATCCTTCAACAAGGGTCCATGGGTCAACAGGCTCAAGGATACTCACTGTTTCAGCCAGGATCATCAATCCTTCAACAGGGGTCCATGGGTCAACAGGCTCAAGGATCATTGTTCCAGCAGGGATTATCCATCATTCCACCAGGATCCTCTGGCTTATATCACCAAGGATCCTATAATTCTCAACCTCAACGATCCTTCTTTCAGAATCAAGGATCTTCGGGATTTCAACATCAACGATCCTCTGAAGTCCATGAAGGAGACTTCATTCCCATGCAGAATATCGCGTCGGGTGACCCTACTCCTATTTCTGACTCTTCTTATCCCAGATACTCATCCGAGATGCCAACTTTCGCCCAACAAAGAGGTAATTTGTGTGATCCTTTATCCTTAGATGCTAACCATGGTTCCATGCAGGATGCAGGTATTAACCAAGCAATGGCCAAGAAGCTACGGAAGCTCAAGGATATGATATCCAGTGTTCCCGTGGTCATACGACCAATCCCCGAGATACCTGAGGGAAGCCACAAGTTATCCAGATTCGCTCCACCAATCTGTGATGCTAAAATCCCAAAGCGATTCCAAACCCCCAACATGAAGACTTACGATGGATCCACTGATCCTGAAGAGCACGTGGCACAATACAGAGAAAGGACGGAAATCAACCCCATTCCAGAGAGACTCAAAGAAGCTAGCCTGTGCAAAGGCTTTGGATCAACACTGACAGGATCAGCATTGAAATGGCTGCTAAGTCTTCCTTCCTTTTCAATTACTTCTTTTTCGCACTTAGTTAACTTGCTCAACAGTCAATTCTCCTGTAGCAGGAAATTTGAGAAGTTAACTACTGATCTTTATCGAGTTATCCAACCAAGTGATGAATCCCTTAGGGATTTTGTTACGAGGTTCGGCAGGGAAGCTCTGAAAATTCCTAATCTTGACATGGCTACTGCTGTTGAAGCCTTCAATATGGGACTTCAGAGGGGCTCCCCCTTTTATGATGATCCTGTGATGACTCCTTGCAGGTCTCTAGATGAAGTAAGGAACAGAGCGTTGAGGTTTGTGCGGCAGGAAGATGATAAAATGATCCAAGAAAGATTGGGGGCTCAAACAAAGTAAGAATCCTGATATGGTCTAAAAGATACATGCTATTATATAAATATTTCCTACATTTTCTAGTATTTTGAGCCAGTTTTTATTGAATATATTTTTATTTGGCTCATAATTGAATTTTAAAGTTTAAATTTTTAAACGAGCTAAATTAAAGTAATTCCTTTTAAACAAGTAAAAGTTAAAAAAAAAAAAAGAAAAGTAAATCGAGTTATAGATTGATTGATAAATTAAAGTTATTTATTTAAATAATAGAAAAAAAAAAGAAAACACAAAATAAAGCAATGTGTACGTTGACTTGATGAAAGTTACTATCTCATGTTTAATTTGTTTTGATCATATACAGTTATAAACACAATGAGTGGACCGGGTTTGGTTTAATTGGGTTTACAATTGAGTAAATGGAGTAGGCCGCCCAAATAGAAGTGGTGTAAGACTTGAAGATGGGCTGGACGAATGATTCTTTAACAGAAAACAAAACCCTACATAATTATTATATAAGAATATGAAGAAAAAGGGTTTTGTGGTTTTTGTGTTGGGAGCTCACGTGAAAAGGCAGAAAGAAAAAAATATAATATATTTAGGTTTTTTGGTGGGGCTACTGTTCGAAGACAAGAGAGACGAAAAGAAGAAAATATATTATATAATTTGTGGATGGCTCATGTGTGGAACAAGAAGTCAACGTGAACATAAGAAAGATTATTGTTACTTCTGTTTTTGGTAGCAGGTTTTCGAGAAGCAGAATTAATTAAGCATACAGGCAAACTACTCAACTTTTATTTTCTTTTATAATGAGCCGTGAACTTTGTTTTATTCTAGTTTCATACTTTGTTATGTGTAGCTAAACCTTTATACTGCCTAGGTTTTGGTTGTATAATATGTTAGATTAATTGTTTGACGAACTACTATAGATTTTTGGTTGATTTAGTATTATGGTAAAGTTTTTAATTGGTTTGTTCACTATATTGTTGAGTGATTAAATCTAGTTTATTACTTTAATATTTATTCCACTTGTGTTTAATAATTTTTGGTGATTGTTAGACGCATGATTAGGTTGTCTACTTTGTATTTTCAACTTGTTTGCGGTATATGGTCGAAATTACCGTAGGAGTAATTTATAAAAGGTTATTAAATTTTTATTGTTCTTTCACTAGAGAGACCGAGAGGTGATTTAGTGTTGTGTCATCTTTGTCTTTTGCGGGTTTGGGTAATAATTGCACGGGAGTGAGTTATCCTAGGTCCCTAAGATTATTGTGATACAAGTTGTGTTCAAGCTATTTAAAAATACCCCCTTTATATTAATATATATTGTATTCGAAGAGACCGGGAGGTGATTCGGGTTTTGGGGTACCATAATATTATTAGGAAAGGTGAGACCGGGAGGTGATCCAAACCTTTAACAATTAAGCTTCACATGTCATTAGAGTTCTAGGGTGTCGTTGGTGAGGCCGGGAGGCGATCTAACGTATTTTAGTAGTCTTTAATGTCATATTTTTAAGATATTGTTTTTCAACCAAGTCAAGTTTGTTAACTATTAATTTAACTAGTGTGATTCCGTTACCTAAGTAGTCGTTTCTCATATTTGTTTTAAACCCAATTTTTATAAAGTTTTATTTTAAGTTAATTTTTAATTAATTAAGTTTTATTAGTTTAAGTAATATAAAAAAAATTTTAAAAAATCAGAAGAAAGTCTAGGTTAGTAATCATTAGGTTTAATAATTAGAGTTTACCCATAGTGTCCAAGGTTCGATATCCGTTCTTACTTGCTAGCTACATTGCGTCCGGTACACTTGCCGATTGTGTGTGGTTTTTTAGGTGAATTGGTAAAACTTGGTTATTAATTTTATATACGTTTTTCACACATCAAATCCCCTGACAAGAATAAAGGATCCTCATACAGGAACAACAACCCAAAGCCGTACAACAAGTTCAACAATCAAAACGTACGAGCAGTTGAAAAAGGAGATGACGACGCAAACTATCCCTGCATCTCCGAGTATTATTTTTCTGTAGATACCCATGGCTTGATTTGTGCCACGAAGGATATAGGGGAAAAAGCAAGGTGGCCCCGAAAGAATGAGAAGACGTCCGCCTTCAAAGACAAGTCTAGGTGGTGTGCTTTTCATGAAGATTTTGGCCACATGACAGACGAGTGCATTGGCTTGAGGAGGGAAATTGGATACCTCCTGAGCAAGGGTCACTTTAAAGAACTCTTGGGAAGGAAGAAATCCAAGATCCAGGGTCCTGATGATCTTCAACAAAAAGCGACACCACCACCACCAGACGCTCACGTGATCAACTCCAAAGAATACGACATAATTCAAACTTCTTGTCCCACAGAAGAATTCGAATTGGACAATGAAAGAAGACCGCTCATCCCCACTACTCGAGTGACTGATCAAAGAATCTTCTTCGACTCGAGGATCCAGGATCCTCATCAGGAAAAGCCAGATGTCCGGATGGTCAAATTCATCTCCGGAGGTTCAGACATTTGTGGAACTTCTTTCTCTGCAGCAAGAAGACTTGCCAAAGAAATCAAGATGGATAACGGAGACCGACCAATAGTATCCACCACCCTAACAACGGACAAAAGGATCTTCTTTGATGAAGAAGACAAGCTAAACATCCAGGATCCTCATCATGACGGTTTGATTATTACTTTATTTATAGCTAACCATTATGTACGCAGGATCCTAGTTGACGGTGGGAGCTCAGTAAACATTATCCAGCACGATGTCCTCAAGAAGATGAACATACCGAATTCGGAGATCATTCCTAGAACATCAGTGCTAGTCGGTTTCAGTGGAGAAACCAAGAAGACATTGGGGTACATCAACCTCCCAATTTATATTGAAGGGTTAAATTCATACCAAAAGTTTTGTGTTATTGATAACCTTTCTTGTTGCAATGTTATTTTAGGTAGGCCATTGCTGCATGGAATGAAGGCAGTAGCCTTAATTTATCACCAATGCATCAAAATACGTACTCCTTGAGGAGTTGTGAAGATAGTTGGGGTGACCAAGCGGAGGCCAAGAACTACTATTCTTCATCTATGAAGCCAACATCCAAACAAACTATAGCATAGCAACCACAGCAACATCCTAGGGACGTGCTGGAAGCTCGGGAGAAAGACCTTAAAGAAATATCATTGGACCCCGAGGATCCAGAGATAAAGTTGTTCCTAGGATCCAGTATCCCCAGTAAGATTGAGGATTTAGTATCCTTCTTAGGGCGAAGAAAATCTACCTTTGCCTTCAAGCACTCAGACATGACAGGAATTTCAAAAGAGGTAATCACTCATAAATTAGGCCTTGACTTATCTGTTAAACCGATCCTCAGAAGCAAAGAAAATTCGCTCCTGAGAGGAACAAGATCATACAAGAAGAAGTTGAAAACCTTCTTAAGGCCGGTATGATCAGAGAGGTTCAGTATCCTCGATGGCTAGCTAATGTGGTCGTTGTTTCAAAAAAGAATGGAAAGTGGAGGGTGTGTGTCGATTTTACGGATTTAAACAAGGCATGCCCCAAGGATCCTTTCCTATTACCACATATAGATTCCATGGTGGATGCAACGGCAGGACATGAAATGCTTACCTTTATGGATGCTTTCTCTGGATTTCAACAAATTCAAATGGAACCATCTGATCAAGAGGATACAACATTCATGACTTCTACCGGCATATACTGTTATACTGCTATGCCGTTCGGACTAAGAAATGCATGGGCAACATACCAAAGATTAGTCAATATGATGTTCAAGGATCAGTTGGGTAAGACTATGGAGGTATACATAGATGATATGGTGGTAAATTCGAAGAAAGCTGAGGATCACCTTAGAGACCTCGAGGAAGCATTCAATATCCTTGACCAATATAACATGAAACTGAACCCGTCAAAATGCCATTTTGGTGTTAAGGCTGGAAAGTTTCTGGGATATATGGTGACTAAAAGAGGAATTGAAGCAAGCCCCGAGCAAATTGAAGCCATCCTCAATTTGAAGTCTCCTGGAAACTCAAAGGATGTCCAAAGGCTCACAGAAAGAATAGCCGCTCTCAATAGGTTCATCTCAAGATCCTCCGAGAAGTGCAAAGACTTCTATGACATCCTTAGGAAGAATAAGAAGTTTGAGTGGACGGAAAAGCATGAGGCTGCGCTTACAGCCTTGAAGGATTACTTATCCTCAGCTCCAGCTCTAATGAAGCCTGTGGATGGAGAATCCTTATATCTATATTTAGGTGTCTCATGAAATGCAGTAAGTGCCGACTTGGTAAAGGATCATGAAGGTGAACAACATCATGTTTACTATGTAAGTAAAAGTCTTCTAGATGCAGAAGCCAGGTATTCTCATTTAGAAAAGTTAATTCTTGCACTTATTATGGCTTCTACTAAATTGAGACATTACTTTGAAACTCTTACTATTATTTTGAGAACTAATTATCCTATTAAGAATGTTCTTAGAAATCCAGAGTTATCAGGTAGAATGGCCAAGTGGGCTGTGAAACTGAGTGCATATGATATTCGGTACGAGCCAAGAACAGCAATCAAGTCACAAGCACTCGCAGACTTTGTGGCTGATTTCACTAGTGACCTACAAAAAGAAGCAGATTTGGAGGTCCAACAACTAGAAAAGACTAAAAATACTTGGATACTCTCCACTGACGGCGCTTCTAATGTGAGAGGAACAGGATTGGGGATCCTACTGAAATCGCCACAGGGGGACATATTACCCTTGTCTATAGCCTGTGAGTTTCAAGCAATGAACAATGAAGCAGAGTATGAGGCTTTGATCGCAGGTTTGCAATTAGCTAAGTGCATGAGGATCAGGTATCTTCAAGTATATATAGATTCATTATTAATTGCTAACCACTTTAATGACTCATATGTTGTTAAAGGAGAAAAACTAATCAAATATCTAGATGTTGTGAAGGAACTAGCAAAATCCTTCGAACTGTTTAGTATTATACAGGTACCAAGAGAAGAAAATGTCGGGGCATATGATTTGGCAAATTTAGCCTCATCTCTGAAAATTCCAGAAGACACGAAGATTCCAATAATTCATGTCCTCTCTCCAGCAATAGGAGAACAAGAAGTTGGGGAGATAACAAATGACAAAGAAATTTTACTTTGGGATCCATTATCCTCGAATAATCAAGAATCATGGATCCTCCCGATCAAGAAGTACATCCAAACAGGAGAGATTCCAACCACTGAGAATCCCAAATCCTTCAAACTCAAGGTATCACAATATATTTTATTAGATGATGTGCTATACAGGAAATCTCTTGCAGGTCCATACTTGAGGTGCATCGAGGATCCTAAAATCCATGAGGTGCTCAAAGATTTTCACGAAGGAGATTGTGGTAATCACACCGGAAGCAGAGCCCTATTTTCTAAGATCCTGAGAACATGATACTTCTGGCCGACAATGAAGAGAGATGAAATTGAATATTCAAATAAGTGTGATGCTTGTCAAAGACATGCGAACATCCTTCACCAGCCAGCAGAACCTATGTATCCTATATCCTCTTCATGGCCTTTCATGAAATGGGGTATGGATATTGTAGGCAAACTACCTAAGGCACCAGGAGAAGAAGTATTCATGCTTGAAATGATGGACTACTTTTCAAAATGGATAGAAACAGAAGCTTTTGTTCAAGTACGTGAAAAAGAGGTGATATCTTTCATTAAAAGAAATATTATTACTAGATTTGGTATCCCCTCAGAAATTATTTGTGACAATGGTTCCCAGTTTATCGGGAAAAGAACCACTAACTTTTATGACAGTTGGGGCATCAAGATGATAACCTCTACTCCAGTGCATCCTCAAGCTAATGATCAAGCGGAGTCTAGCAACAAAATCATCATCAACAATTTAAAGAAGAAGCCAGGATCCAAGAAGGGAAAATGGGCCGAGGAACTACCGTATGTTCTTTGGGCCGACAGGACAATGCCCAAGAATGCAACAGGCCATACACCCTTTTCGTTGGTATTTGGATTAGAAGCAGTAATCCCGACAGAAATGGTGGTTCCTACAGTAAGAACGAGCATCCGTGATCCTAAAGCCAATGAAGAGATCCTTCTTGAAGAATTGGATACTGTAGAAAAACTCAGAGACCTAGTCAAAATCAGAATGGCAGCTTATCAACAAAGGGTAGCTGGGGCATACAACAAGAATATAAGGATCAGAATATTTCAGGAAGGAGATTTAGTTTTGAGGAAAGCCTTCCAGAATACTACAAATCTGGCTGATGGAAAATTAGCACCCAAATGGGAAGGACCTTATCAGATCGAGTCGGAAGCAGGAAAGGGGGCATATCACTTGCTAACTATGGAAGGCAACAGCTTACCCAGAGCATGGAATGCTATCCACCTCAAGAAGTACTTTTTCTAATCAGGACCAATTATCCTTTAAGGATCTATTATTCATAGAGGATCAAGGATCCCAAAATCGGTAATATCTATCTGATCATTTACTCTTTTTAAATTCTTATTATTAATTTAAGGATAATATATTCTTAACATTTTATCTTTTCCAAGCTTTGAGTAACAATGCAGGATTGTAATAATATACTTGATGATCAAGAGGTTGGCCACCTCTCCTTTACATTCGAGGTATTATCCTATTTCTCTTGGCCTAGCCCACGATTGGATATGACCCCCGATGGTCATATCCTCTAAGGTTTAAAGGTTTCACCTTTCTTATAAATAGAGTTTCTACACTCTCGCCTGGAGCGCACGTTATCCAACGTATAGTCTGGGGCAGTGGGACTAGGACACGCTTAGTGGCTGACAATTTCGTTGTTTTTGGCTATATGGAGGATCCTACGACTTAAGGTAGACGTACCATACCACCGGTTTATAATGTTTTCATGTTATCTTCATTTGGGCTAAATCCCGGGTTGGGCGAGTCCCCAGTTAACACCAGTATTTGGGCTTGTCCCTAGTTTAACTCACGTTTGGGCTTGTCCCCAGTCACGGGCTTATCCCCAGATTACACGGCCTTGTCCCCAGTTGCACGGGCTTGTCCCCAGTTTATTTTTGGGCTTGTCCCCAGATTAATGGGTTTGATCCCAGTTAACATTATAAATTGCTTGCAACAGATTTTCTAAGTTCATAATGTAGACAAAGTTCTATGGATTCAAAATTCTAAGATTATTACTTCAAGGATCATTGAAGGTTCAATAGTTATGGTTACTTAGGTCTACCTAGACCTTCCGGTATGGTTTCTGTAATGGATTTATATTGTCTTAGTTGCAATAATTTTGGATATTTCAATTTAAAGGGTCGTTCCTTTAAGGATAATCTATTATAAAAGCTTTTACCAATTTTTAAGGATACTTTATCCTAGAGTTTGTTCTTTAAGAATTATCTATCCTAAATAATTTTCATAAGGATCTTTTATCCTAAAATCGTTTACTCAAGATTATTTTTCAAAACTATCAATAATGCTAAGATTATATCAAACAAATTCTTAAAATAAAAAACAAGCAGATAGTTAAAGTTTTATATTATTAAAGCATAAGTCACCAGGACTTATCCAAAATTCTTAACCCGGACTTCACCATGCAAAAGATGGACCATCCATCCGGGTTAAGTGAGTACTATTAACTGTTCATGAGTACAGAAAAATTAAAAACAGGGGCATCAAAGGCTTCATCCCCACAAACAGAGGATCCATCCACTTTTGTTACCCCCGCAAATTGTCTTAAGGATCATAGATCCTTTACCCTAGTTACTACTGTATATTACAAACCAAAGTTATTGTTCATAAAAACATCATAAAAGTAAAATAAAACGGGCTTGGGCCTTGTCTTCTGTATCCTTTATCGCCCGTTTATGCGGTTGCTTCCAACTCCACCGTTGCCTCGTTGCCTCCTTCAGCTTCATCCTGGTCCTTCACACCGCTCGTTCCTGCTTCACCTGCAGCAGCCATCCCTCCTTCAGCTTCATCCTCGCCTCTACCCAAGTCGATCAAGTCTTGCTTCCACTTCTGGATTTCCCATAAAGATTTGTCAAATGACGGATCATTGGCCTCGTTCACCAGTTTGATTCTAGCCTGGAGGACCGACTTGGCTGCCCAGACCTTTGCCTCTTCAGTGGCTCGATTGATCTCATCCTGCATTTGGACTGCAAGTGTGGAAGCATGATCCTCTGCTTGTTTCTTCTCCTTGGTCATCTTGGAAAGGGCCTTGTCCTTAGCGGAGGCCATGGATCTCATCGTAGCAAGGGTCTCTTCATACTCGCCAACAGTCTTCTCATAATGGCTTCGAGCAGAGTTGATAGCCTATAACAAGGAAACAGAATAAGTAACGACATATACTTGGATAATGAAGACTGAAAGGATCCTTACAGTAGAAAGCATTTCCTGAAGATGTTTCTTGGCATCAAAGGGGTTCTCTGGATCTGAACTCTTCTTCCTCTTAGCTCCTGACTTGGCTCGAGTTGTGATTGGACGAGGCTCGGACGTAGGAGTTGGTTTCGGGGTCTCTTTATTGGTAAACATGCAATCGATATCCTCAAGGGAGAACTTGGAAGCAGACTTTCCTGATTTCAAAGCCCCTGTAAACAGTAATTAGCAGATAAGTTTTCAATTATTGCACTTTTTAATATTAATAATTATTACTCTTACTTGACATGATTGACTCTGAGTTTGATTCTTGAAAAGCTTCAATGAACTTGGCTTGAAAGGTTCTAATTGCAGGATCCAGGGATAAGAACTTCTCGATTCTCTCTTCGACTCCAGGAAGATCAGACAGCAAATCAAAATTTTCAACTACACAGACAATGAAAAATGTTAGCAGAAGAATAAATATTTTTCCTTGGTTACCTAAGGATCCTAGATCCTACCCTTTGGTATCCACTCTTTAGGAAGGTCAGTTCCACCCGGTATGGAATCCCTTTTTACAAAGAAAAATTGGCTCCTCCAAAGGGTACCATTTAGAGTAACTTTAGAAATGGGGATCACTTGGTGAGGTTTCGATTTGAAGACGAAGCGTTTGGAACCGTGGGTAACCAGATTGTATAGGAACGATAACTCTGCTAAGCCAAACTCAACACCCTCCTCTACGATTATTCTTTAGATGGTATGAAGGACTCTCCACAGCATCGGCATGGTCTGGATATAACTAATCCCCGTTAAGGTGAAGAACCTTTGGGTGAAATCAGGAAAAGGGTACTTATAACCTATGAGAAACGGTTGGGCCGGAAAGCAAACTAGTTTTTCGAAATACTATCGCTATGGGCTGTAGAATCGAAGGGTCGGAAAATTGTATCAGCTGGAAAATGTGATCGGATTTCATCGATTTCCGGATCTGTGAACTTACAGATCTCGGAAGAAGGGGCTTGGAGGATACCTTGCGAGTAAAGATCATAGGGGTCGGTATGATTGAAAGAAGAAGAGGAAGAGGATACAGAAACAGTCGACATATTGAAAGAAAAAACAAAAAGAAAGAAGGATACCTGAAAGACGGCTGGATGTGTGGTTATAAAAGAGTTATGATCATCGCATATATAGGCGCCGTATAATAATGGTTTAAAGATATTAACCGCCTGACACACGTCTAATCATCTTCTTTTTTGCAGGGGTTTGAAATTCAAAATGACAGCTGTGTTCCACTATCACCCGCCATTTTGGGGGTAATTGTTAGGGCATGAATTTTATGCTGATGATCCTTAATCCTTAACTATCTTATGGATAGATTATCCTTAAGATATGTATCAGGTTATGAAGGATAAACGATCCTCGGTACTATTTGTTTAATAATGATTGCGTTTAGTACGGTGATGTGTTAGACAGGTATAGCAACTTTAAGATATAGTCTACTATATCTTCCACTACAAAACACCTGCAGCACATGGTTAAGACTGAAGACAAAGCCATTGGAAGAAGTAGCATGATGATAAGGTCAATTGCTGAGTACTAAAGACAAGATATATTATTCTTGAAGACGTGCTTGCATCAATTATCCTCATGGAGTATTCTCTAGCTGAAATATGGATCCATGATCCTTATCCAAAATAGCTATTAATGGACGATTTCATATGAAGACTAATATTTAAATAACCACAACGACTCCTAGACCTAGTCTACCACTTAATTCGTTAATAAACGGCTATTAGCACGTGGTCAAAGGGCACGATGATGAAGAGTGGAAGACTAGCGTATTTATAGGATATAGTTGTTAGTTAGTTACTTGTATCTTTTCTTTATATACCGAGTTGTGATCGACATTAGGGCACACACATTCACACGTATTCTAGCTGCTAAGATATCTATAGTCGATAGCATTCGTTGATCAACAACTCCACAACACTTGTAACCACCTTTTTGACACTAATAAAGTTGACGGTGATAGTTTTCACCGTCCGGGGGTTTTTTGTGCCGGAGATTATTATAATCATATACCAATCCGACCAAAGATTACGTTGTTAATCCTTGACCGAAGCAAATCGACCAAAGATTACGTTGTTAATTTTTGACAGAAGTAAGATTATCATAATCAAGGGTTTTTTCCCTCGTAATCACATCGCTGTGTTCATCAAGATTTCATCTATACATTCATTGTTATCATGTTAGCACTATACCTCAATTTTACGAATTTAGATACATTATCCTTAGCAGATTTTTATCCAAAACACTTGCCATGACTGATTACTTCTCAAAGTGGATAGAAGCAAAAGCTTTTGTACAAGTTAACGAAAAAGATGTGATATCCTTCATTTAAAGAAACATTATTACTAGATTTGGTATTCCTTCAGAAATTGTTTGTGACAATGGTTCCCAGATTATCGGGAAAAGAACCACTAAATATTGTGACAATTGGGTAATAAAGATGATCACGTCTACTCCAGTGCATCCTCAAGCTAATGGCCAGGCAAAATAAAGTAACAAGATCATTATCAACAATTTGAAGAAAAAGTTGGGATCCAAAAATGGGAAATGGGCTGAAGAGCTACCCTGCGTTCTTTGGGCTGACAGAACAACACCCAAGTATGCAACAGGTCAAACACCCTTCTCATTGGTGTTTGGTTCAGAAGTTGTAATCCCTACAGAAATGGTGGTTCCCACTGCCAGAACAAGCATCCGTAATCCTCAGGCCAACAATGAAATTTCTTCTCCAAAATCTAGATACTATTGATGAGATCAGAGACCTAGCTAAGATCATAATGGCAGCATATCAGCAAAGGATAGCTGGGGCATACAACAAGAATATTAGGATTCGAAGATTTCAAGAAAGAGATCTAGTTTTGAGGAAAGCTTTTTAAAATACAACAAATCCCGCAGATGGAAAGCTAGCACCTAAGTGGGAAGGCCCCTACTTGATCGAATAGGAAGCAGGAAATGGGGCATATCATCTACTTACCATGGAAGGTGACCGACTACCAAGAGCATGGAATGCCATTCATCTTAAGAAGTATTTTGTCTAGTTAGGATCATGGATCCTTAAAGGATTAAGAATCTTCAAGTTGGTAAAATTTTATTCTATTATTTATTTATTTTAGTGTTATATTACTAACTTAAGGATAATATATCCTTAACATTTATCTTTTCCAAGTTTTAAGTCACAATGCAGATTTCAATAAGAGGATCAATGACTAAGAGGTTGGCCACCTCTCCCTCACACTCAAGGTACATTGTTATTTCCTTGGCCTAGCCCACGATTAAGATGTGACCCCCGATGTTATATCTTCTAAGGTTTAAAGGTTTTCACCTTTCTTACGAATTAGAATTTCTACAATCTCGCATGTATCGCACGTTATCCAATGTATAGTTCAGGGCAGCGGGACCAGTACACGCTTAGTGGCTGACAATTTCGTTGTGTTCGGCTATATGGAGGATCCTACAATTTATGGTAGACGTATCATACCTAAGGTTTTGGCCTTTTCACGTCACTCACGTTTGGGCTAAATCCCGGTTTGGGCGAGTCCCCAGTTAACATCCATATCTTCGGGCCAGTCCCCAGTTTTTGGGCTTGTCTACAGTTCACGGGCTTGTCCCCAGTTACACGGGATTGTACCCAGTTGCACGGGCTTATCCCCAGTTTATTTGGGTTTGTCCCAGTTAATATCATAAATTATTTGCATCAGGTATGTTCAATTACAAGGATCACAGAAGGATCAACACTTATAGTAACTTAGGTCTAATTAGATCTTATGGTATGATTTCTAGTTATCATTTTACATTTACTTGGCTTAAATCTTTATAAATTCTTTTATGTAAGGATTCAGGATCCTTAATTTGTTTTTACAAGGATATTCTATCCTTAAAGCTTTTTCTTAAGAATATTTCTTAAAACTATTTATGTACTTAAACTATAACAAATATGATTTCAGAATAATAAACAACACATAAATAGTTAAAAGCTTAAGTTATTATTATTAAGTCACCCGGACTTACCAAAAATCCTTAACCCGGATTTCACCATACAAAAAGATGGACCATCCACCCGGCTTAAGCAGGTGTTACTAATTGTTCATCAAAATGCAGGGAAAATAAAGACAGGGGCATCAAAGGCTTCATCCCCATGAAAAGAGGATCCCTCCACCTTTGTTAGCCCTAAAAATTGTCTTAAGGATCATAGATCCTTTATCCTAATTACTATTGTTTATTACAGACCATAATCGGTTATCCTTGAAAACACAAACAAGCAAATAAAAACGGGCTCGGGCCTTGTCTATTCTATCCTTCATTGCCCGCTTTCGCTGCCTCCTCTTCAGCAGCTGCATCCTTCCCCGTGTCCATCACTTCAGCCTCCTGAACTCCAACGGCAGTATCAGTGCTTTCACCTGCCTCATCCTCGCCACCACCCAATGCCGCCAAGGATTGCTTCCACTGCGCTATGTGCCACGAGGATTTATCGAAGGCATGATCGTCAGCCTCATTCACCAATTTGATCCTGGCCTGGAGAACTGATTTAGCTGCCCAGATCTTTGCTTCGTTAGTGGCGTGGGTTATGTCATCCTGCATCTGAACCATGACTGTGGATGCATGATCCTCGGCTTGCTTCTTCTCCTTGGTTATCTTAGCAAGCGCCTTATCCTTTGTAGCAGCCATGGACCTCCTTTCAGACAGAGTCTCCTCATACTCCTCAACTATCTTATCGTGATAACTTTTGGCAGAGTTAACAGCCTGCACAAGAAAGTTTGACAAATTTAGAAAGATATATGATTTATAGATAAAGACTACCAGGGTCAAGGATCCTTACTGCAGTGAGCATTTCCAAGAGTTGTTTCTCAACATCGAAAGGGTTCTCTGGCTCTGAGGTATTCTTCCCTTGGATGCTCCTGACTTGGCTCGGGTCGTGACTGGGCGTGGCTCGTGCATCGGTGTGGATTTCAGAGTTTCCCAAAACATGCAGTCGATGTCTTCAAGGGAGAATTTGGATACAGACTTACCGGATTTTTGGGCACCTACAAACAGTTATTTATAGATAAGTTTTCAATTATTTTCAATTAATATTAAACGTAGGTATAAAATTTCTTACTTGACATGTTGCTAATTGACTCTGAGTTCGATTCTTGAAAAGCTTCTATGAATTTGGCTTGAAAAGTTCTAATATCAGGGTTCAACGCAAGAAACTTCTGTGCTCTCTCTTTGACTCCAGGAATTTCAGCTAACAGAGCAAAGTTATTAACTGCTTAAGAAAAACAAAGCATTAGTAGAAGAATCGAGTATCCTATCTGGGTTACCTAAGGATCCGGGATCCTACCCTTCAATATCCATCTTTTCGGTAAATCGGATCCACCCGGGATTGAGTCCCTTTTTACAAAGAAAAATTGGTTTTTCCAGAATGAACCATTCTGGGTAACCTTTGAAAAGGGAATTGGTTGACGGGGTTTTGATTTAAAAACGAAGATGTTGGAACCATGAGTAGCCAAGGTGTACAGGTATGACAACTCCGACAAGCCGAACTTGACACCTTCTTCATCGATGATCTTTTCAACGGTGTGAAGTACCCTCCACAACATGGGCATCACCTGGATGTAGCTGATTCCAGTCAAGGTGAAAAAGCTTTGGGTGAAGCTAGGAAAAGGATATCGGTAGCCTATTAGGAACGGGTGGGCCGGAAAGCAAACCCAGGTCTTGGATACACGGTCACTACGTACTGTAGAATCGAAGGGACGGAAGGTGCTGTCCGCCGGAAAAAGTGGCCGGAGTTCATCAATTTCTGGATCAGTGAACTTACAAATCTCAGAAGACAGGTAAACAAGTAAACCTTGTGGTAGGAGTTCATTCGGGTCCGATTGGCCGGAGGAAGAAGAAGAGATAGAGACAGTCGACATTAAAAGAGAGAAAATGAAAAGAGGATAGAAAGAGAGATACATGTTTGGCTGCCAAGGAAGATAGTTTTAAAAGGATTGTGACGATCACATATATAGGCGGCTAATAATACTAAGGGTTAGCGATAATAATTATCTCTGACGCATGTCTAATCATATTATTTTTGCTAGAAATTCAAATTTTAAAATGACAGTTGTTATCCATAAACAACCGCCATTTTGAGGGCAATTGTTAGGGCATAGATTTTATGCTGAGAATACTTTATCCTTATGTAGCTTGTGGATCATTTATCCTTGAGAATGTTCCAGGTTGCGAAGGATCAAGGATCATCGGTATTACTTGTTTACTAACGATTGTATTTGAGTGGTGTTGTGATTAATAGGTATAACGGCTATAAGACCTGATCTACCTAATTATACGATGTTGGACTCATTTAGCACGTGGTCAAAAGGCATGGACGCAGCAAGTGGGAGAGTGGCGGATTAATAGGACTTCTAGTTATTGTTATTTTTTATTTATAATGAGCTTATGATCAGTTAGTTAGGTTGGACACTTATCAATTCGCACACATTAGCAATACTCAGTATTCTCTCTAGCAATGCACACACTTAGCATTCGTTCTATTACTGATCATAATCTCCACCATTGTAACACCGTTTTTTATTAATAAAGTGGTGATAGACGATTTGTCATCACCCGGGGTTTTTGTGCCGGCGATCCGACCAAGATCAACGGCTTTTCCTCGCAACAAATCGTTGTGTTCTTACCTTCAATCGTTTCATAATTGTTATTATCATTCAAAGCACTAAACCTCACTTTACAAATTTGGTTACATTATCCTTGACTTATTTTTAACCAAAACACCATTACCTTAACAAGCTTAACGACTAGCTACTTGGTCTTTCGGATGATCATGTATAACTTTACTTTGAATGACGTCGAAACTTTGGATACGACACATACTTCGAGGCTCGAGAACACAGATCGGGCTCGGGAACGGACGTTGGCACGCAAATTGAGACAACTCTGGGAATGGGATTGTCCCAAATGAGAAACTCTTGGACTTGGATGTTGTAAAGTGGTCGGGTAACGATTTCGGGTGATCGGGTAGAACTTTGGTTTAAACGAGCGTCGAAGCTTTGGATACACGAAACATACTTTGCCAACTCCCGAGGGACCATTGGGAATTTCTCGAAGGTCCATTGGGTTGAACTATTGTCGAATCATCAAACACGTGTCAATTTGTGTCAGGGCAAGTCGTTTGCAACGTTGTCGACAGTCTATCACATGTCACGCGTTGGTGGATCATTATCTGTCATGTGTCAGTACGCCGTTGATTTCTTAGTCGGGTTAACAAACCCTAAGCGGACCGCCGAGAGAATGCTTGCGGTCCTCCGCCCAATCCAATTCCTAGCAGACGATCAAGAGAATGCTGACGGTCTATGGGCCAACTTTTTGAGAATTACAAACAAACCTTGAACTTTAACTTTGGCTTAATGAATGTTTTCTCCCTCAACTTTTAAATTTGTCAAAACTGACAAGAATTTTCAAGATGTTATAATGTGGATGGATCGCTTAACAAACACTAAGCTCGTTTAGTGGCAAATGGTTGTGTGCAAAAACTTGGAGTCGATTTCTAGGAGGTATTCACGCATGTTGCTAGAATCGAAACAATTCGATTGTTAATAGCATTAAACCTAAAACCTAAACTCAAGTTCAAATGAAATGGAAAAATCATTAAAAAATTATTTATTCTCCTTTCATTTCTCTCGAGACATGTCCAATTTAGAAGGGGGGAAAATACTATTTGTTTGTGTTTTCATTTCTCTCCTTTTATTTCTCTGTTTCTTTTGAAAAAGAACTTTGCAACACGACCTTTCCCATATTTCTCCTACTTCTTATCCCATCCCTTGTAAAATTAGACCCGCGACCACAGCGTAAGAATAATAATTTTTGATGTAAATATATCATGTTTTTAATATTATAAAACAGAGTTAAATATGATTTTATTGCTTGTGGTTTGACCCAAATAACCATTTTAGTCCGAAAATTTAAATTTGACATTTTGTAATAGTTTGGTTTTCGTATTAGTTAAGGTCCAATCTACTCACTCATCCAGGTATTCTGTTAATATTCCTGCTATCACCCGGGTTTATACGACCATGAACGGAGACATTCCACATTGTATAATCTTCTCAATTTATGCCTTTAACACCCTTAAACCAGAGTTTCCAATTCGGAAACTCGATTTGATACGCTTTCTTCACCACCATAATCTGAAATGGTTTGTGTTGCAACCGGATCCGTTGTTGAATACGTTTTTCCTTCAAAGGGAAAAGGAGACAACGGAATTAATGAACCAGAACCGACGTAGTTGATATGTGAACTAGAAGTTGCTAGTTGCTTTTGTAGCTTCTCGTGGCCAGAATATTCCATCTAAACTAAATGCTTAGCTGCCTACTGCTCAAATAGCGGGTGCTAACTGTTTTCAGGTTAATTGGATTCCTATACATCATTAACCGTTGTTAGATTAAGTTGGGATTGTTCATATTTACCATTCCTTTAAAAATCGCCATGTTTAATAGGATGATATGCAGATAGATAGTTTTCAAGACATCCAAAGCGAAACCGTTGCAAAACTGATGATGTGAAACAACAGTTTTTCTTGAATGATTACTAGTGAAACAGGTTATCATCATGCAAGTAAAGGAATTGTTTGAATTAACATAGTGATGCTTTGCAGCCTTGCAGGGGCCAGGGGGTATTTTAGGGAATATTGAGAATGTTGACCAAGGCTATGTTGTTTTGCATTTATACGATTAATGTTGTCCTCTGTAAAAAAAACAATGGTAGATTTGACCCAAAAAACTAAGTTTCAGATCTTATTATGGCAACTTTACTGGGCAGGTTAGTAACAAAATGATACACTTGTGTCTTTAATTAGACTTAGGGGATGTTAGCTAGCCTCTTAAAGATTCCATTAATAGGCTTCTGAAATGGTCATAAAGGTAGAGTTTGTTTGGTTACACTTCTTAATAGCTCATGAAACCTTTAAATAGTTAAGTTAAAGAGACATGCTAAATGATTTAGCTTAATCAGCCAGACCTCTTATTGATACAACACTAGATTGCCAAACAATCCCTTAAACTCACAACTTAAGCTTTGTAGGTCAACTAATCTAATGGTGTTAAACGCTACTCGGGATTCTGCTCTTATTACCTACCTATATTAGCTCCTATGAAAACAACCTTTGTCCCATCACCCATGAAATTCACAATATTTGACTAGGTGTTTATTTACACTTCACATGTCTTGTATGACAATTAGAGAAATCCTGTACACCCATGTTAGCACTATCATAAATTTGTAATGCTGACAATGGAATTAAGTGTAAAATTAGGACCAGCTTACATGATGCGCAAGTTAAAATGCAGGAGGCGTGCCTGGTGGGACCGCCTCTTGTACACAGGTAGATTTTGTGTATTAGCAGGCTATACATGTAACTTTTTAAGGTTTACATAGAATTAAATTATATATAAAATCATATGCAGAGGTTATTTGTATCTAAATTAACTAGCGCCTCTCAGCATGGTAACATTAAAACTAAAAGGGTGTTGAATAAAGATCCCAACAGTCAAGTTTTGATTTTAAATGTGATCACAATTAGCATCAAGATCAAGCAAGCTCTTTAAATAACAACAAAGGGATCAATTACCGTGAAGAATTACATAAACAATGTGCTACTTTTACAAACACATAATACAAATGTACCATGATGCTTCTTAATACAATTCAAGTCATACCAGAGCTCTCCTTCATAGTTGTGTTTCTCCATCTTTCATCCGAACACAAAGAGCTCGTGTTCGAATTCATGTCAGCCACCGCCTCCATAATCAAGCACGCCTTGCTAACACACTCCGGCAAAGCAAAAGCTGGCTGCGTTGTAGCGGCACTCACAGTGTTCTTTTTATGAAAGTTTTGAATATCCTCAAGCAACAAACTTGCATACGAAGGCGGACTCGGACTTAGACTCGGACTAGGTTCAAAAACTGGCACCAGGTTCATGTCTAGGTCCCGAGATAGCCTTCGTGTTCGTTTAGTATCACGGGGGCGTGCAGATCTACCAGCATTGTTGTCAATCTCCACCAGTGACTTCCGCCTATACGCCGCCTCTCGGCTGCTGTTACTTTCCTGGTCTTGACTTGTATCATCACTGAAAACCCTTATTCGGGCCGGAGACACGTTTCGCTTAACATGAATTCTCTTAACCGGACCAACAGCAGCCGCCGGTTGTTGGACACCTACATTGGTAGTCTTATCAGTGGGCGGGACCGAAACCATTTTAGCGGGTCGATTGGGGGGCGGATTAAGATTTTTACAACTAAAAGGCGATTGGGATCTTCTACTAGGAGATATGCTTATTCTTCTTTCTTTACTGTTGGATCTTCTAGAAGGGGATATGCTTATTCTCCTTTCTTTACTATTACACCTTCTACTCGACGAAACCCTAAATTCCTGCTGCTGCGGGTGACCATCCAGTGCATCATCAACATCCACGTCAGCAATTGTATTGCAGTCTGAATTGGAACGAGAGCGGCGTCTTCGGTAACTAGGGTTTTGAGTACCGTTGGAACTGTTCCGGCTGAGCGTGTGGCATTGTACGAGGACTGAGTCGTTGGTGAAACTGGGGGTTCGGAGGCTAAGGGGGTTTTTGTCGGATTCTTGGTCAATGTCGTGACTGACTCGGTGTTTGATGACGAATAACTCTTTTTTGACGTCATTGGGTGGTGGGTGGTCGTGGGTTGCCGGCGTGAGAGCAGCGGTGGTGTTGGTCTTCTTGCTGAAACAAGAACCCATTGAAGAAGAAGAAGAAGGGATGAGGGGTTAGGTTAGGTTTGTTTTGAAATTTTGAATTTCGATGGTGGAAAACTGAAAATGAATGATGCACTGTTAATATTTTTAATATAATATATGTGCAACATTTTATGTAAACTCGTTTCTTTGGTGTTTTCTATAAAGAAATTTGATAAAACAAAATCTCGAACACAGTCACTCACCATTAGTTTCTTCTGTACTCTTTTATTTATACTTTTGTTGATGTTCGGTATTTTAACATAAATAAAAAAAATGCATCTATACAAAGAATATTCTTAAATGGAATCATTTAGAGCTTTATATTTATAACATATTAACATGTTCAGTTTTAAGTGGAACTTTGTAGTTTATTGTTATAAATGAAACACTTATTATCAGTGACGAAGCTTATTAGACGAAAAGGCATGTGGGGTTAATACGGATTCATTCAGATTCAATATGTATAAAAGTTTTCATAAACATGGGTGTCGTCTTGCTGCCGGGCTCAAAATTTTAAGACTAATAACATGTAAACTTACACTACTGAACAAAGAAACAGGAGAAGAGAGTGGGGGACCCGGGCCTAATGGAAGCTCCGTTCATGCTTACTGTTTTAGGTTAACTATGCAATTAATTAGATACTTTTAGAACGTAAGTGTAAACTCAAAATGAATGTAATAATGTGTTGAAAAAAAGGATAAACTTGATTGATATTGATGGTCATTATACACCAGTACAAGAAATGAAACCAACTATGGAACAAACATTTTGATATCTATATCACACACTTTTTTCATTTTCTTACTGGCTATTACAAAATCATACCTAGAAATGGGATCATCCATGTGTTGAGAGCCATTTATCAACTTTAACATTAGTCGATCTCGACAGAAACTTCATGCAAATAGGAGGATTAACACCCGCCAAAGCCAGTATCGAACTCGGTAACGTCCATATCCCATCCCCGCAAATCAAACCCGAAGCAACAGCAGGCCCGAACGCAGCCGCTTTCGCCTTATTAACCTTGGACCAGATAAACAGTATCAAACTCCCAACACACATATCAATCGCAAAGTACCCTCCGATATAGAACGGAATAGCCATCGCCATAGGAATCGGAATAAACCGAGCCCGATTCTTCCCCAACATATCCCTAACCCCATTAACCGCAATCGCAAACGCAAAGAATATATAACAGAGTGTTAGGCATTTTCGAGGCAATGTCGAGAACCCTTCGACACCCAAAATCGCCATGTTTCGGTATATCTGCGCGTACGGTGAAGGGTACTCGGACCCGGGCATCCCGAGGTCGTCAAACGCGTTGTAAAACAACCAGAACACACATGGGGAGATAATGCAGCCCATCGCAGTCCCGATCACTTGGCTCACGAACATGGACCGGGGTGAAGCTAATGTCATGTAACCGGTTTTGAAGTCCTGGGATAGGTCAGATGCGGTCGAGACAATATTCATCATGACCCCACACGCGGCTAGCCCAGCTAACACGCCCCCGTTTGAACTGCCAGCCCAGGCTCCGATAACAAAGATCGCAAGCTTCCCGTAGGTTGATGCTAAGGACCAGTCGGTTAACCCGCATCCATAAGCGTTGCAAAACGCTAAAGCAGGGGCAAATACGTAAATAGCAGCAATGTAGTACCATTTGAGTTGGTGGAAGATGTGTGGGAGAGTGACAACAGAGGCGATGGCGATAGTTAAGTAGCCAGCGATTGCGATCCACGTGGGGATTTGGTCTTTGAGAAAGAGACGGGTGCGTTTTTGGTCGTCATAAGAAAGGGAAGGAAGATCAGGCGATGAGTTGCCGGTGATAGGGTCCGCTTTCGTTTTCTCTTGAGTGAACTGGTGGTATAAGCCAAATAAAGTGTGACCGAGGACTTTAATAAAGTTGTAGAGTCCGTCACCTAGGATCATGGCTATACCAATAAATACCTGCAAATCATATTAAGTGTAAATGTAAATATACTGCATGAACTTAACATAAAATCCGCGAGTTTAGATGTGGTCTAAATGTGCTTGGGTCGAATTGGCAAACCAGGGGTGTGCGTCTTGTGGAAACCGGACATGACCAAGCCCAAAATTTCTAGGAAATCATAATCGAAGACTGGACCAATATACCAAAAATGCTTAATTGGTCTCGCACGTGTTAAGACCAAATATTAATTTCTTTGGCTAAAATGATTCTAATTTTGGTTTTTGCCTAGGCTAGATCAAACCAAATTGCACACCATAATTAAGATCAGCAACTGAACTGAAAAGGCTTAATCAGGCCGGGTCGGGTACTCCAGATACACGAGCCAACCAGAATCTTGCTCAACCCTAACACGAACACATTCATCTGAAAATGCTTATTTATAGGTTTTAAAAAATGTGTTTTTATATGTTATGATTCAAACTGCTTAGGAATTGAAGGCGAAAGATAAAAAAGTAATGAAGATAAGATTTTGTGCCTCATTAATACTTCTGAATGTAATTGTTTTATACACATTTGTGTTTTTTTACTGTAAATTTGTAAGTTAAAAGTGTTACACTGCAAAATATATCAATTTTCTAGGTTAAACAGGTTGTTTAACACAATTTTTGGGTTGGTCTTGCAAACAAGACTGCGTTATTATCTCTGGTTAAAACATAAATGAAGAATTAGAAACAAGAATATATGACTTTACCCTGTAACCTTGCAAGCCATGAAGACTACTAGATGGGATATCTGCTGGATACCAATCGCCCTTTTTTTCGCTTATGAGAGGCCACATTATACCCCATGAAAGAATTGCTCCGACCAGTAACGATACGTTGATAAGATAAGGACAGATCATCCCCACGCCAACATAAGTCGCAGAAAAATCAAAATAAAACCTGTGTTAAACGCCAGAAGTTAAAGAAGTTGATTACAAAGAAACACCAAGGAGCAATGCAAATGCAGGTAAAAAATAAGATAAGACATACTTGTTTTCAAATGCCTTAAGACCGAGTGTCGGGAAGTTTGCAAATCCACAATCGTCTCCGCCTGTAAAGAACCACTGAAAGAAACCCCATAGGAAACTGAAGGAGAAGAATTTTCCTAAAGTTCTAACTTGTTTCCTGTAATGACAATTAAATAAACAATTAATAGATCAAGAAAATGATGATGATGATAATGGGCATAATCATACTTGGCTAGTTTGGCACCCTGTGGGGTATGGAAGCTGTTAATAAGATGAGCGGTTGCAGTGCCACTTGGATAAATCAATTTGAAGTCAATGATCATGATCTGCATAAAGTATAGAAACGTTACAATCAATAAACGGAGTGACAAGGAAAGACTAATGTGAAACGAAAGATATGTAAGGCGTACTTTGCGAAGAGGGACGACAGAAAAGAGTCCGAGGAAGCTAACAACAAAAAGAAAAGCAATCATCCATCCAAGAGAAGGGTTCTTGATGTTCTGTTCTGCATTTGCTTCATTTGATTGCTTAGCAATTATTTCACTCATCCCAAATAAGTAACTACCAAACCCTCCTGTTAAAAATGACAGTTGCAAGTTATTCATCACTTCACATTACATTGGTTAATGTTCATGTAATTGGTTGAGAACCTTTAAATTTGAATTTGAATCTGAATCAAACTAAAAACAAGCCGAATTTGAACTCCAAGTATATATTTGATATATATAAAGATACTAAGACAGGGGAAGATCTATTCAAACAGATTATTGTGAGAATATTATAGAAAATAATTAACCATTATTTTTCCGATCCTAAAAGGGAAAACTTCATAGATTAGTAACAAACTTTAACCATTGTATCAATTGGGTTACTCTAACTTTATATGTTTCAATTAAGTTACTCACAAACTTTTTTTGTCTCAATTAGTTTACTCATAAACGTTTATTTATTTATTTATTTTGTCTCAATTAGATTATATGATGAATTACATGTTATCTTTTTGAATTGCTATATCATTTTTTTGAACGGCTAATTATTATATCATATGACTAAATTAATGTTAGATGAATTTAATTTATATTTTAGAAGTTTAACCATACATCTAAGTTTAAATGATGAAAAATTAATTAGTGTATGAAATTTAAAAACTAAAAATATTTTAATAAAAACAAAAGTATTCTAATAATAACAAAATTAAAATATGGTGCTTTTCGAGAAAACAAACAAAACGTAACTTTTTTTTATTTTTATAATTAATTTTTTTTTTTTTGATGATAAAGGGATTCATTCATATAATAAATTTTTTTTTTGGAATTTAAAGATCATTTTTCATTATATAGAAACATAGATATTACATCAACATATCAGGTAGGCGGGCAACAAGCTGCGCCGCCATCCCTTTCTGAATTGCAAACCCTAACCTGTTAAAGACATACCCCTGCCCCATTTGTGTCGACACATTGCTATGCACAACCCGTTGGACCCTGGTTAGGAAACGAATAGCTTCCGGTGCCAAGTAGCCAAAGATATCAAAAGCCAGAGGAACAAAAACATGTTGGTTCTCTTCGCAGGCTTTAACATGTTTCTCCACCTTCTTCGTTTCAGCCCTTTTCATTGTTTGCTCAGCTACAAACCCATTATCCCTCAAACCAGCTAAAGGAGATACCCCTATGAGGTCAACACAAGCGTGTTTCCCCCAGCCCAACCAAAGGCGAGCAAATCTGCCGGTCGTAGAGTGGATCTCCCTTCCGTGGGGACTGTAAGGAAGTTTACGGGGGCTTCCTTTTTAGCTGATATCCCAACTCGCCTTAAGATGTCCCAAAGAACGTCCCGCACCCAATCATGTCGGTATTTGAACCCAGGCATCTCCTTGCAATGAACCGCATGCTCTCTGAATTTATCCAGGCAAGCCTTACGGCAGATCGGACATGTTTCGTATTCTACGTACATTGGGACCATCAAACGGTACTTAAGAATGGCCCTATACTCGACCGCAGACATTCTTTGACCCAAGCCATCAATCGGGATAACGGTCAGAAAATCTTGGGCATGAGGACCTTGTAAGCATTCAATAACCGCCTTCTGTCGGAGGGACAATCCAAAAACTTCTCCCAGGCTCTGAGCGATTTTGCCAAAAAGGGCATTCGCCAAAGTTTTTTGAGGCTTTGGTGGGGCGGTGTCTTTATTAGAGAAACCGCCAATGTCAAAGTCTGGGAGAGCGCCATTTAGGAGTTCCAGGGCCTGCACGTAGTCTGAGTCCAGGTCGACAGCTCCGCTATTCTTTAAGATGAGATTCTGTAGCTTCCAAGACTGAGCCCTCGACGCTACAAAAGCGTAAACCCCAACATCATGAGCCGAAAGAAGGCCTAAACCCCCCCAAGCGCATCGGTAAAGATGCAAGTCGCCACTGAAGATCACCAAAGAACAGGCCTCCACATACAACTATGTCTTCGATGGCTTCTCGAAGCCCTTATCAAAACAGGATACCGCATCATCCATCATATGGGGGTGGCATGTTCGTAACCCAAAAAGCAACTTAGCAACCCCAATGCAAGACCTAAGCAGGAGGAGTTCGCTCTGGGGATCCCTAAGGCAAGGTAAGAGTTTCATAAGATCAACCGCACGAGATGCTCTCCGCCTCGCCAACTCCTTAATAAAGTAGGGATCTCGACTAACAGCCCCTCCAAGGAGCTTTACCCCTCTCTCTGGTCTACCAATCCCACTAGGGAAAAACCCATCTTTAACTTTCACTTCATTACACGTTGGCCAAAAAACCTCGGTTTTCTTAATATTAAGTTGAAGCCTCAATGATGGCCCTTCCGAGCTGATAATGTCTAGGGCTTTAGCGACTTCGTTGGCACCACCAATAATAGTCCCATCATCCAAGTACCAAGCATGAAATGGGAGGTTACAGCCATTTTGTACCCGGAGAACAAGAGGGAGGAGGGGCCCAAGGGGGTCTCCCTGCTGAACCCCAGTAGTAGCCCCTACACAGTCATCACCAACGTACAACCTAGCCGGCTGGGCATAAAGGAACTGAACCCATAGATAGATAGACGGGCAATGATGATGAACCTCCCGGAGAAGGGCCGTGCGGTCGACCATATTGAAGGCGTTGGAGAAGTCCACGGTAAGCATAGCTAAAGAACCGTCCGCGTGAAATGAGTTAAGAAACCGGTTCGCGCTGTGAAGCACCGCCTCTGACCCATTAGGGGTCCCAACCCCAAACTGAAAGTCCCCTAAATACTGAGTCATTTCCTTCCCAACCATCTTCATAGCCACTTTAGAAACCAACCTACGCCAGATAGCCCCCACAGCAATGGGCCGAATTCCATTATCCGGCTTTAATAAAGGGGTAAGGGGGGCCGAAGCAATAAACTTAGCGAGCACCTTTGGGCACAGACCCCCTAGCCATAAGTTGACGACTTCAGTGATGGCTGAGAGCAGACCCATGGAAGTCACTGATCTCTCACCACTAAGAGTGTCCAACAAGTGTTGCGCCCGCATCCCGTCTCTCCCGCATGAGGTCCCTTTAGGAAATGATCGGATACATCTAATCACACAGTCCCCATCCACCGAGAGAGTAGGCAGGGTGACAGAGCTAGAACGCAAGGACGGAGGCGGCACCACTGGGTGTTTATCAATGAGGGCTTTCATGGTTGAATCTCCGAGAGGGGCAACCCCACTTGAGCATAATACCTCGACGGCAGCTGTGAAATGACCATCCCTGACTTTCCTGAGACATTGTTTAATATTGAGGTTTTTTTCAGAATCCTCCTCCCCTCCCACCTCTCTTTTAGAAAAAGTGTTTCCCCCCACGTTATCAAAGTGAGAAAGAACCAAGTCAGTAAAACCAGATCCATCTTTCCATACCGCAAGTGCTTGCTGAATGCTACTACATTACAAAGACTTTCGATTCCTTTTTTCATTTAATTTATCAATTTCTTTAATAAAAAAAATCAATGTCACTAATTTTAAATTCCTATCATCGATCCACATCACCGTTGACAATTTTTTAAATGAAAAATATGTCACGTTAGCATAATTATCTACCTAAATGATAAAAAAAACGTATAACTAGTACATAGGTGAAATTTGAGTGATCTAAATGAGACAAAAAAAAATGGTAAGTAACCTAATTGAGACAAAAAAAAGTTTGCAAGTAACATAATTAAAACAAATATAGTTTCAGCAACCTAATTGGTGCAATTATGAAAGTTTGTGTATTCTATAAAGTTCCCGTCTTAAAAATATTGAATTGAAAGGAAACTAGAAAATAAAAATAATTTAAATATATGTCTTTCTTCATAAATAATCATAATCAAAGACATGGAAAATTCCACTTAATTTTTTCTTTATGTATGTAAGTGGAATTATCAATAAAAGATTTAAGTTTCTCTTTTTGTATGTAACCTACACATTTTTAGGTAAACAGTACAAAATGTTGAATTTTTCCATGTCTTTGATTATGATTATTATTATTTCAAGTAAGTGGAATTTCTCAGGTTCACATATCAGATTGCCAGCTCAGGGATACTGTTTATAAGTCGAGCATGGGCCATTATACCACCACGCTCCAATTATAGGGAGAATCAAAAGTTTTTGATATTTATAATTTTCTTGATGGTGACACAAACACCCCCACAAGGCCACAAGAAATAAATTAATAATTTTCTTTTTATTTAAAACACCCCTAAAGGAGCAGGGGTACGTCTTTAGCAGGTTAGGGTTTGCAATTCAGAAAGGGATGGCGGCGCAGCTTGTTGCCCGCCTACCTGCTATGTTGATGTAATATCTATGTTTCTATATAATGAGAAAAGAATAAAACTAAGAAACGTTTTTTAAGGTCTATTTCTTCTAAGGTATATCCCGGATGATCTTTATCCCAGTTTCATATTATTTCATTCTTTCCAATAATGATTTTAGAACATGTTGCAAACTGAAACCTAAAATCACTTCAATGTTAAATTAAGGTGATTTACATATCTTAATATTTGTAGAAACAATAAATATTTTGATCGAAGGTTTAGATCAGATCAATCCTATATGTTTCCTAACTAGCAGTTTTACTATTGTCATTACTAACTTTCATTTTCGTTGCCAAATGCAATCTCGCTCTAACAGAAAGTTGAATGCTCTGCTCCTAACTAGTATTTATATCGTTTCGGACTTTCAAAACAATTTATAAAATTCTGGTTGAGATCAAAATTACTCAACTGTTAATATCAAATGTAAAGTGTATTTGTTCTATTTATTCTAGTATTGTGTATATGAAATTTTGTAAGGATCAAGCTAAATTACAAGAATTATTGAGGCAAGTATATATGTGAGTGTATGAGTATGACAGACACTGTCGACTCACGAGTGGAGTTGGAAAATTACATGTCAACTGAATGATCAAATGTGAACCACACGATTAACACCCCGATTTCAAGCCTGTTTTTGTGCTAGACCCCACACAACTTGTACGTGGACAGCTTCATCAGAAATTTCCAAGAGGTAATAATTTAACAATTATTGCAAATTAGGCAAGAAATAGGTTATAGTATACTAGATAAGAGTTTCATTATAAAATATAACTATGAATATGATACCATTTTCATTACATATAATGTTGTAAATAGATACATATAAAAAATGATTGATAAATATAATAAATGATCTCAAAAAGTAAAATAAAATAAGTTAGATTGTTGTATTAATATTACTATGTTGACATGTTTATGAAATACTGATGTCATGATTTTAGGAAATAGTGGTGTCACGATACTTTGCTTTATTGAACATAAAAAGTGGCATGTATGTTGTAGTGTATTCTATCTTTCTTACTTGACTCATTAACATAAAATATAGACACTAACAGATAACCCAAGAACCAGAAGGTGGTAGTGTCTATCTAGATTATCAGATTGACTATTTTTAAATATATGTTATTCAAAGGTCATTTCACTGTGAAAATCCAAAGAATCCAAAGACCAGGGTATAGTATAAGAGTAACATAGTATAAGTACAAAAGTATGGGGTGTATAAAAGTAGTTCATTTTTATAAAAAATAATAAATAGTAAGGATAACTATGACGATTATAATTATTAACATATTAAATAATTAAGAAACTTCAATTTAAAACAGTTATTACGAAAGCGACTAATTAGTTGGGAAGCGAAGTGATCACTTAATTCATGTCCCTGTTTATGGGAACGAAATTCGGGTTCAAAATGTGTGGGAAATCATGTGATTATTTTAAAGCAAATACGATAAATAAATAAATAAATAAAATCTCCCTTGACAAAAAAATAAAATCGTGACACAAAAAATAAAGTATTAGTTTTTTCATAAGTAATAGTTTTTATAGTTTAATTGATTTAAATGAAAAATAATTTGATTTCTAAAATACTTAAGTGTGAGTATTTTATTTCAAATAAACTTAAATGGAGTTATAAAATTTAGTTATTATTTAGCATAACCTTCTTTCTCCACAGTCCTCGGTTTGTCTCCTACTTCATATTAAACTTTAAAAATAACTATAAATAGTAATCACGTTTTATATGTATTCTATTTAACTTATTATGAAATTACCTTATCAAAACAACAATGAAACTTCAATATTCATCAATTTCTAGAAACATCATCACTTTATAACTTTTGTAAGCATTTGTTGAATGAGGTTTTAGGTTCAAAAGGACTATTATAAAGATTAGGTACCAAACTATAATTTCCAAATAAATAAAGAATTACAGATAGATACCAGACTCACATAATTATTGATGCTTTAAGTTATTATTGGTTGGACGGTATTTAAGATCTATACTATTCAAATTACTTAAAAATAACCAGGGACGGTTAAAAACTGGTGTCACATGTAAATTAATAAAACGCAAAACACAACATACCAGAGAAGGCGATGCCGGAAGTAGCAACAACGCACGTCTGAATAACCGTATTCTCTTGTCTGGTAAATGGCTGATTCAACATGCCAGATTTCTCGAGGAACTTGGTCCAGGTCTTGACGAAGAAGAAGCCTAAGAGACCGGCGGAGACGTTCAAGGAGGGTATGATTCCGGTTGTAAGGTTAAGCTTCATAACAATGAAGGTGAAGAGAATCCCCAAAATAAAACTCACCACGAATGCGCGGAGAGTGAGCTGCTTCCGCCACGGTGGAACCTTCTTACTCTCGAATATTCGCTCCACGGAGTCGTAGTCAGTCGTCGAGGAGCTGTTTCTTTTCGTTCCGCTTCCGTTCTGCATATCAGTATCATCTTCTTGTTGTTCAGTGATTCGATCCATGAGTAGTAGTGGAATGAATTGGAGGTGGATTGACGGAGGAATGGAATCTGGATACAATGATTCAATCAAATGGGAGTAGGAACGTGATGGGTCGTAATGTGTGAATCCGTTCCGTTGAATATGGAGGAGGAGGAGATATTTGTGTTTTATTGGAATCCAAAACAACCAATTATTATTATTATTATTATTATTATTATTTATTAAGCTATGTAGGGCCACAGGGGCTAGTGGAGGTTTCATCACTTAGAGCATCTACAACAAGAATATATAAACCGTCATTCATCGTCACATCATATTTAAAACTTATCTCAAAAACATTATTTTCTTCCATAACAACAAACCTTTACAAACCCTATTAAAATAATGTTAAATATGTATATATATATAATATATGTGTGTGTGCATGTGAGAGGGAATGTCACATCACTAGTTCTTTGCAACTTTGTTGAGAATGACTTCATATCCAAAATCTTTACTCCACAACAAAGAAGTTTGTGTTCTTAAAGTTTGTCCATAGTCTAGGGAAAAGAAGCTTGTTGTGGATGCTCTTATGCCTGGTAATCCTTTTAAAAGGGGGACTAGAAATAAAGGTTTAACTGGCTAGATCATGCATAGTGTGGCGCTTTCCCACCCCATAGAGCCCTTAAATTGTTGAGAACATCGCCCTCGGAGCGCTTTAGGCGCTAGGTGGGGGTGTTTGGGGGGGGGGGGGTGTTCCCACATAGCGTCAGATTGGGGGAAAATGGTGGAAGTTGATTGGTTATTGGTTTATTTGTTTTTTAATAAAATAATAATAAGGTAATTATTTGAATGGGCTTTATCTATTACACCAATTTTAGCCAAAAAGCCTCTATGGTGACGTGGTGCCACATGGTGCAAAACTCCCACATAAGGGATCCATCCATTCCACATGGTCTTACAAGTTTATCAATCAGTCCGATATATTGGTAATTAACTAAGTTGAACTTTTTTGGTTTGGGCTTAAGTATTTCATTATGGTGTATAGGGTTAGATATAAATGTCAAGGGGTTATAAGATAGTTGGCCATAAGTTTGGTGGTTGAACATAAATATTAAATAGTTGGATATAAATTGAATGTAGTTTTCAAAGTGGCCAACTAATATTATTGGCGGGCCACGGTCCCCACCATGTTTCTCGTTCGGTTGTGTATTTTTTTCGGAAAAATTTAAAATATATATACATGTATTGAGTTCGGCTCAGTCAAGTCATTTGAGTTCGACCCATCCATATTATATGGACATGGGCCAGCCTTGAATTTTTTTGTTAAAAAAAATAAGTTTGTTTAAAGCCAAAAAAAGAGAAATCGTTTATGAAAAACAAGAAGATAATGAAAGGCTAAAAAACAAAACTCCATAAAACCAAAACCAAGCCTAAGCCCAAATATATTTTTTAACAAAAAAAACGTTTAGCCCAAAATCCAACACTACCATCTGGTCAATGTTCAAACACAAAAACAAACGGAGTTTCCACTGTGTGATGGTCGTTGTGCGACTTACTAACTTGTGGGGTTCGGCACAAAAGTCAAAACTGAAGCTAAGAACCAAGCAGGTGAATTTGTGAAATGGTTTGGGTGTGAAATAGATTAATCGATTGATTGGGCACTGTCGCTATCTACTAAGGCCTGAGGTTCGGAACCAACTCGTGTGGGATTGAAATCGATTAATCGAAACAGTCAACAGAAGCAAGTAGAGACCGGGTTCGGCAATTCGCATTTCACCATTTTGTATTTCTTTTAATTTGGTAAGCTAGGGTTTGGAATTATTGTTTGACCCGACCTAAACCGGATGCCGACCAGAAACATAGAAGTAAGAAAAAAATTTGGGTCTTGTGACTTTCGGCCCATCCATACTAGATGTTCAAGATCCGTCAGTGACTGGTATATATATATACATCGACCAAGTTATGGTTAGATATCACCAAAGTCATTGTACTCAGTTTTAAGTTATATTTTCTAGTTATAATAAAAGTCGGTTATTCGTATATTGTTCGTTACTTATCATTTATCAATCTTGAATTGGTATCTGCGCATGGTTCAAGAGAACATGATATTTAATGAATCACTCAACAAAAAAAGTGTTTCGATCCAAGTCTCCGCCACCAGCGATCATCGACCAAGCATCCGAGTCGATCGCAAGTCTGTCGCCGCCAATAAGGAGAGAAACTGAGTTGTTGCTACTTCGAGTTAGGTTTTATTTATATATCTGTTGTAATAACTAAACCAGTGTGAGCTTGCGGACTTTGCCTAATCAGTCAAATATTGTTTTAGCGAGCTAGCAGACTTTGCCTAGTGAGCCAAATATTGTTCTAGCAATCCATCAGACTTTGCCTAGTGAGCCAGTAAAGTGAGACAGAGATTGTTCAAACAAGTTAGGTTTGATCAGTCATGGGTGACTCAACTACACCACCGCCGCCAAAGGGAAAACAAAATGGCCCGTCATTCATTTAATATCTTGTGTTAACTTCAACGGACTATACTATGTAGGCTATAAGGATGAAAGTAGTCCTAAGAGTTCACAAAGTTTGGGACACCACCTACCCGGGTGTCATCGATCCAGATAAAAACGACATGGTTATGGCCTTTTTATTTCAATTTGTACACGAAACTATAATTATGCAGACTGGAGATCAAGAAACTGCTAAAGCTATGTGTGATTTAATTAGAACCCTACACTTGGGTTCCGATGGGTTAGGGAAGCACGTCTCCAAACCTTGTCAATGGAATTTGACAATATGAATATGTATGAGTCAGATTCCACGGATGACTTTGCGGGCAAGCTAACAAGAATTGCCTCAAAATCCCCCGCTCTCGGCATATTTATAGATGAAGCAAGGTTGGTAAATAAGTTTCTCGAAAGTCTCCTGATAACAAATTTTATTCAGATATTTTCTTCTCTTGAGCTAGTGTTGGATCTCAATGGGATTTGAAGATGTTGTAGGCCGACTCCGAGCTTGTGGGAGCGAATATGAGAATAAGAAATACAAGGGGGGTGGGGTGACCAAGGAAAATTTTATTAGGTAAATTTGATTCATCAAGTCATTGAAGTTTTGAATCTAATAGGGGATGAGGACGAGGAGGTCGAGGTTGCAGTCGATTTAATAGCCAAGACCGAAAACATAGTACTGATTGACTCAGAGAAAAGGAAAGGTGAAAAAATACCGGTCAAAAAATTATATGTTACCGATGTGACCAGTTAGGTCACTTGCATCTGGTTTCCAGAACGAGTTCATATGGGTCAAAAAGCAAACAAAACCGAAGCCAGTGAAAATATTGATGATGCAACATATATCCATAAGGTTGTGTTCTTAAATGAACAAAATCCTAAAACCAAAGAAATACGAGACCGATTGGTTTATGATGATGTATGGTATCTGGATAATGGGATGAGTAATCATATGACGGGAAGCTGGTCGTATTTTTTTGGAACTAATCGAGAACATATATGGGAGGGTTAAGTTCGGAGATGGTTTGTATGTTCAAATCAAAGGAAAATGGTCGATTATTTTCCAAGAAAATCTGGTGAACAAGATTTGCTAACCGATATTTATTACATTATGGAGTTACAAAAATAATATAATAAATCTTGGTCAAGTAACGAAGTTCGGATGTGACATTCGGACGAAACACGATATTTTGACCATGCACAATGAAAACAGGAGGTTACTCATGAAGGTCACAAGATCCAGAAACCAGCTCTATAAAACAAAATTAAAGATTAAAGCTCTCATATGTTTGCACTCAAAGATTGAAGATTGATGCATGGTGTTGGCATGCAAGGCTCGACCACATCAATTTCAAGTTATTGACATTAAAGCCTAAGAAATATCTAGTACGAGGTTTACCACGTATTAAACAAGAAAATCAGTTGTGTGAATCGTGTTTGGTGGGTAAAGAAACGAGGAGTTTGTTTCCGGCCATTGCCTCGTTTAGAGCAACTCGACCGTTGGATTTGGTTCATGGCGATTCGTTCGGTCCAATTACCCCCATCCACCATCTCCGGTAATAGGTATGTCTTTGTTATTATAGATGATAATATATGTGGATATTTTTATTAAAAGAAAAGGGTGAAGCTTTTAAAAGTTTTAAGAGCTTTAAAGCCCTAAACGAGACGGAGATGGGTTTACCAATGAAAACTCTCCAAACTGATAGTGAGGAGAATTCACAACACAAGATTTTAATCGATTCTATGATGATAGTGGAATTATTCGGCATTTAACTGCCTCCTAAAATGGCTTGGTAGAAAGACGAAACCGAACTCTAATGGGTATGGTGTGGAGTATGCTTAAAAAAATTATTGAACACGTTTGAGTATTTGAGTGCATGGTTTATGCTAAGGTTGATGGTGTACATCTAAAGAAACTTGATGACCGCTCGAGATAGCCTGTTTATCTCGAGTCGGAGACAGTTTTAAAAGCATATCATCTTTTCGATCCAAACACCCAGAAAATTGTTGTTAGCTGGGATGTGGTGTTTAACGAGAATAAAGGATGGAATTAGGTAAAGAAAGTCGAAACGAATGACTACGAGATGCATATGATTACTATAGTTTAAGGTGTGCAGTAGACAAGGAACTTGTCAAATCAAACCCACTATTGAAGACACCTCTAGAAGTAACCCAAGTAGCCCAAACTCCGAATCAGCAATATTTGTTCGACTGAAGTCCAGTTTTCAGTTAAACTGAGTCATATCGTGCCTCATTCTTCAGCCCACTGGCAAGTTCAGTCGACGATTTATGGGTCACAGGTCCATTCGGGGGAGAACGATGCCTTAACGGGTCTAAGGCGCTCAACCTGGGTGTTGGTTTTACCAAGAAGATTATGTGCTACATGTTAACTCCAATTATGAGCGATTTCTTCAAACAACAAATGGCAAACGGAACAGTTATTATGAGGCTAAGTCAAACCAAGAATGGGTTATGCTATGAATACCAAGATCGATTCAATAAACAAGAATGAACGTGAAAGTTAGTCGAACTTCTAAAGGGTGCTAAATGTATTGGGGAGGAATTCAAAATTAAACAAAATGCGGATGGAACGATAAACAAGCACAAAGCTCGGCTGGTATAAAGGGTTACGTGCAACATCCTGTGATCGATTTTGATGAAGTTTTTGCTCTGATAGCCCGAATCGAGACTGTTAGGCCATCAATCGCACTAGCCACATCTAATGGGTGAGAAATCAATCATCTTTATGTAAAACGACCTTTCTACTTGGTGAATGAAAAAAGTTGTGTTCGGTTTACAACCCGAAGGATACGATAAAAGGGGGGAGGAGGCATAAGTTTACAAGTTGTCAAAGGCCTTGTACGGGTTAAGACAAGCTCCCTGAGCTTGTAACACAAAGCTCAATAACATCCTATGAGACAAGAAGTTTCAAAAATGTTCCAAGGAACAATCAGTTTACCAAAATATAGGTGGGAAAATATTTTTTTTGTGGCCGCGTATGTGGATGATTAGTTTGCGAAAGTATAAGCTCGAGTGTGATTTCTGATTTCAAGTCGAGAAGCTATCCTACTGTCTTGGTATCGAAGTACTCTAACGAGAGGATAGGATAGTACTTACAAAAGAGGATACGCTAAATGAATTCTGAAGGAGATCGGTGTGCAAAATTGTAATCTGTCTCGATTGATCATGCAAAATTCCAACCCCTGGAATGAAACCGAACGCGACACAATCAAGTATTTAAAGGTGGTGGCTTGCTTACGGTATTGATTACACTCCCGACCCGATATGGCGTACTCTATGGGTATTATCATTTGATACATGCAAAGCCTTTGTGAATCTCATGTTATGGAAATACGACACCTATTGAGATATTTGAAGCAAACGGTGAGTTACGAGATCAAGTACGGAAAGAACGGGCCTAAATGACTTATCAGGTAAATTGACAGTAGTCATAATATAGACGAGGATGACAGGAGAAGTACCACAGAACACTTGTTTTATTACGAGCAATCTCCAATTACATGGTTGATGCGTGTGTGATGCGTATATAAAAAGCGTTGATTGTTTTCACACAAGATCATTTTTAAATTTTTAAAAAATGATTTCTATTGAGACTAAACCACACACAAATAAGCAAGTGTATTGATGTGTGATGGGTGTAGTATGAAAAAGGTGTTAATTTTTTCAAAGATTTGTTCACACAATGTTGAGTTTTAAATTTATAAAAATGATAATTATCTTACTAAACCACACATAAATATGTAAGTGTACTTATTGTATAGGTTTAAAGTATAGTTAAGAACCAAGTATCGATCCACGGACACACTTATAGAGTTTTACTACTAAATCGTTGTATTCATTTAACCGAAAGGGGAAATCATTTTGGTTTTGGTTTTGGTATTGGTTTTGGTAAAAGTGTGTCATCTTGATTAAAACTCCTCTTAACTTGATTTAATAGTTGATTAGTAAACATGTGATTTGAGCTTGCTATGGTCATTAAATGTGACAATAATATCGTTAGTCATGTTATTCCATGATAATTAAAGAAAGAGATAAATCTTGACCCCTTTTACTAAAACACCATTTTATGTAAGAAACTGGTTTTTGATAAAGATAAGTTAACTCACTTTAAAGAAGAAACAATCCCTTAAATTACTAAGTGAATTGTCCTTCATACTTTAGAAAAAATAACCTTTGTATTATACATAAAATACTAATTAAGATTAGTTGAGTCTTAAAGGATTAACCTTGAGTTACCAACTATTAACCCGCACAACTCTTGAGCAATTATAGAACTCACGTAATAATCACTCAAGAGTTGCTTAAAATTGGTTATGTTGCACACTCACTTAACGAGTGATTAACCGTTCTTAGTGGATGAACACCAACAATCCGTTTTCACAACATTATAGATAATTTTCATTCTAAAATGGTCAATCATTTTTAATATAATATTTGGTCCATGTCAATATTAAGATTCACAATTTTTCCCCAACCTAGCCCTTACAAGAATGGAGATTTCTCGGCTTATCATCAAGCTCGGTATCTTGGCGGCTCTTTAAAAGATTCTTAAGTTATTCTCCAAACCCTTACAAGAGTGGTGTAACAACTCGGGCTTTTCGAATTAATATTTTCTATTAAATACCCGACACGTTAGATAGTCGTGTCATTTTATTAAATAAAAAATATCACGTTTATCGAGAAGATTATTTATTATTATATTGTTTAATTATTTAGTATCATATAATTATAAAAGTTTCAACTTTTGGCAAAAAAAATCCCCCAAACTTAAACTTTGATCTCCATTTGTTCATCCTTAAGCTCTAGGGAATGAAATGCAAAAAAACAAAAAAAACAAATATATTATAACCCAAATCTGGTTAACCCGTTTACCCGATCCAAATCTATACCCATTGATCATACCCGATTATAATTCGTTAACTTGCACCTTAATTCTTGACGTTTATTTGGAAATTGAATCAACCAATGTGTTATACTTACTAATTACGGCCTAACCGACACTATATATATGTTAATTGGATCAAATCAGGATCTGCAATGTGTTTATATGTACCAATCTTAAACCCTAACTTTTTATACGTGTAATCGATTATATAAATCCAATTAAACATGCAGGCACCATATTCTAACCCTAGCCGTCATTAACGCTCTATCCAATTTGATTAAAAACGCTCTGTGTGTGTTCGTTCATAACCCAGTTAAGCCGTCCACTGTTCGATCGATTTATACCAATATATGACTTCATATAAGGTAATTGATTATTGTGTGTTGTTCGTCTATGGTCATTAAACAAAAACCCTATCAAAGATTGGATAAACAACAACTGATTAACTTGATTTTGAATTCTAGGGTTTTATCCTGATTCGGGGTTTTCTGTGTTTGTTTATAATTAATGGAATGGAAGTTATAACTAGGTTAGACACCAGCCCAGATGGCTGTTGTAACATCCTACTTTTGATATCAATAAATAAAAAGAAATTTCGTGTAATTAAGGGTGTGTTATTATTTAGCTAAGTTAAATAAATAAATAATAAAGTGTGGGCTTGTACAATAAAAGATGGAATAAGGGATGATGATGGGCCTTAGGTTCATGAGCTTAAGGGTATACAAACTCCCTAAAACCCTCATTTCTATCTTCTAGCCTCCATAAACACTCAAAAATACACACAAACACCTCTATCCTTTACGGATCAAATCCGAATCCAAACCAAGAAGGGTCTGTGTTAGATCTTTGTTATACAGTAAATAAATAAATCTAGGAGTGTCACACCCCAACCTACGGCGGAAATGATGGGGCAGACTGATTGCTCACAGCTTTTCAAAGGTTACTATCATGCAATATTAAATTTGACAATATCTATTAAATTAATTAAATAATCAAAAACATCAAATACAAAATCTATAATTCGAATAATTAAGACAATACAAATATATCAAGTCTATAATATTGTTTATTCTCTCTAACATGCAATCCTACGTTTTTCTTCCAAACCAGCTTGAACATCAAACGATAACCTGCATATGCGTTGAAAATAATATAGTTTTGTCAACACATGGTTGAGTGAGCAACACACCAGTTCAAAATATGAATAAAAAAATATGTATTTGCAACAAGTCATATGAGAATAACAAAATAACCAAATGAGCAAGTATAACTTAGATGTCGAGAAGCACAAAGCTATAACGACTGGCTTATGATCATACTAGACTGAGATTATGTTGGACCTCTCCGAATGTGAAAGCATACAAAGCAAATAAGTACATAAACAAGTAAGGTATAAGTTGTTAACACATAAGACAAAGTTGCAGTTTTGTGTATAAGTATGTATAAGAAATATTATTTACGCATATGTCCCCAAAACATTGAAAATGGTAAAATAGGGGAATGTGGTACTCACCTCAAAAGACGAACAAAGGTGATTGAGAATATTAAGAATGTGGATATCACGAGTTGACGATAAAGCCTTAACACGATCTGATTGGTGGTGAACGAGATCTATCTATTGCCGGCCAAAAAATGTTTATGAACGGGCTAGAAAATGACGATAATAATATAATTGATGATAGGGTTAATGCTTGCGACAGCTGAGGGGGTGTGGATGTGAATTCAATTGATTTTATGCGATTAGTTTATACAGAAATCCGATATTAGGGTTTATAACGTGAATAATAAGCTATGGCCCAAGTTCTAGAACCTTCTAAATGTAATTGAATGAGGTATTAGGGCCGGCTAGATGCGAATTAGGGTTTAGGAACACTTAATTAGACGTTGGTTGATGGATTTGGGCTCAAGAACAACTTAGGGTTGATAATTAATCAATTTGGGTTTGGGTTGGGTTTGAATCCAAGTATAAACGGGTTAGATGAATAAGATGGATAATAATATAACTGATTTTCATATATGATACGTTTATTTAAATAAATAACGATTAACTAATAAACGGCACTTAACTTTATTGATTAAAATAATCCGAATATTAAAACGGGCCGGGTTATAGTTCGTAAATCAAAAACGAAGAAAAACCGGGTTATTACAGTCTCCCCTACTTTAGGGAATTTCGTCCCGAAATTAAGGGATACTATTGCAACAAAAATAAAAATACATAACACGGAACTTTAGATAGTTGAAGTAACGCTCCAAATGAAAATTCAATAAGGGCACTTATATATAGGATGTACCAGCGGCGTATCCACCATGTCCTTATCATCTTTGCATTCGTACCATTATCTCAACTACTTACAGTTCTAGATTATGACACACAATTATTCGGATCATGATTTCCATGCGAGGACTTTGGTAATTGATGACCGTCGTTTGAGTCAATCAAAAACCTAGTTAAACTATATAGGTAGGATAAGTAAGGTATCGTATCCACCAGGAGTATGTGGTCAATGCAATTCGTGTAAACACTTTTAATATATTAAGTAACAAGTTTTAGTGCTGATCACACAAGCAATAGTTTAAATTAAGAGAACTAAGCAACGAACAAGTAAACGAGTATTAAGCGGTTAACAAAGAAAATCACACCCGGGAATTCAAGTAAGCAACCAAACAGTATCTCATGCAACTTAACAGATTTATTATTAATGATTAACTGAAAACTGATCAACCAGACAAAACCTTAGACGTCAACAATTACTTTACACACGACACTGGTTATTAAACGGTTCTTGCCAGTGTGACTCAGTTAAGGGTAATTGTACGTTTTATCGTATTCAATTTAACCAAAAAGTTATATGACTAATTATCTAGCAACTGGTAACAGATCGTTCAGACCAACGTAAACCTAAACCAACCGAACACACAAAAATACTAAACATCAATAATCATATATCAATCATCAATAACAATATACAAGTGTTCTTAATCACATGAGAAAAACTGTAAAGATTACAAACTATACATCCCGGGTGCGATTCTAGGAGATTAGCCGAGCCGAGACATCATCATATCTTCAATACGGGTGATATAGATCATGCGGGGGATCTTGACACGAGCTAGGATAGTGGAAATCACTTTCTTGGACTGCTGGAATCGCCTATAGTTTATCTAAACCGAGTTAGGGTTTCTTAAGATGTAAAATAAGATATAAACCAAAAATCCCGTCTGCACCCCCCATCACGATACGCGATGGGGTCTTCAACGGTCCATCGCGATGACCAGAAAGTCAAAGATAATTAACATCCCATAGCGATACGCTATGGGTCTTCAGGCGAGCCCATCGCGTATCCCGATGGGTCTCCTCACCATCAAACATCATTTAACTTCTATCCCGGGTCTTCATTCCGTGCTACAACAGGTCCATATTAAGTACTTTAACGCCTGTGACCTGAAATCCAATAATATGCGTATGAAGTATCGATAGTTCTAGAATAAACAGTTAAAACTAAACAATAAACAAACTAAAACATATACAAATTAACCGACCTTCACATCCCCACACTTATCTTTTGCTTGCCCTCAAGCAAAACTCTAAAGCAAACATCGACCTCCATCATAGGTATGTAGATTATCACCATTAATACTAGTAAGGCTTAAGGTCATACCCAGTTTCCCAGACTGACAATGTTTTTAGATTGACATCTCACAAATACGGTTAAATGCTATAATTAAAACAATAGAGCCGCCCAGACAGATGTACTTTGTTTCCGGTTAAGGCACACATGCTCATACCACTCGTAATATAACATCTCTCCTCTCGGTTTAATATATGGACTAGCAAAAGATGTGCCAGTATCACTCAGCTCTCAATATCACTCAGAAATACATATTAATCCATCAAGCTGCTTTGGCACAAATGCAAATCAAGAGGTCTTTAAAAGGGTTGTAACGGGGCCATGTGTAAGGGTATGGAAGGGAAATATTTAAGTAGCTCAAACGATTCGACCCGGCTTATTACAAAACATCTAAATAAACGAAACTACTGTACAACTAACTGACTGATTATGTACTTCTAAATAAGCAAACTATCAACATACTAATTTCACATTTTTTTACTAACATAAACGAACTTCAACGAATGAACTACATAATACATAACTGAATATAACCAGACATCTTTTTCTGTCTTTTTCTAAAATTTTTTTTACTAAGCATAATAACGTGATGCTTAACAATGAGATAAATATAAATACAAAACAAAAGCAAATACAATTACAGTTACAAATAAACCTAGTAAGCTGGATCGTCTCGTAACATAATGTCGGGGTTAAACAAACGAAAAAAAAAGTCCAAGAAGTGTTTTCTAAGGGACCCAACCCCCCGCCCCTCACATTAACCACATCTCACATGTGTAATAATGAGGCCCCAACCCCCCAATACCCACAATCACGCTCATCCAGACGAGGCTTAACCTAGTTGCCTCTATCACTTTTGCATTTTGCCAATTGTGATCCCGTAATCCATGAACATCAGTGAAAGCACTCAAAAGACATGTGTGTACTATATATTATATGTGTATTATATATATTTGGGTCAACTCACACACGTACCGGAGGAATAGGGTTGACGATATAAACATGTGTACCTGTCCCCATGACTCATTATCCCCGCCTAAACGACCCCATTTTCAACTTCTAGTAATAAAAACATTTGTGAGTAAGACTAATGAGACGCTGAAAAACCAACCATGACTAGAAACCTATGTCTTGGCATTAATAGCAATAATTAACAGTTAACAACTTTGATTTCTGGACACTCTTCGAGACACTATTGGGCTAAAATTTTTCAAATTTCCTCCATCCCCACACTTGAGGTTTACATTGTCCTCAATGTAAGAACACTTAATATTGTCCTCAAAGTTAAAAAATGATAGAAAGATTAATAAACTTTTAAGGGACGGGGTTGAAATTGACTTTTTGACTATTAAGCAATTTTAATATTTCGGGGCTTATGTGAGGCGGTTCTACTAACAGTTATACAATTACACTTTTAACGTTAAAAAAAATAAACAAGATGAAATTATGAAACCGAAATCACCTGATATCAACGTGACTGGAGAAGGACCAGTCGGCTCGTGAACTCTCAAAAACACTCGTGTACTCTCGTCTCTTCCAATTACCAAAATGACAATAGAACCTGCAAAATCTCGAGATGTGTAGAAGCAAGCTTCTCACAAGTGTAAGACATAGGTCTTTTAAGAGTTATGAAAATGAATATTTGTTAATTTTATTAAAACAATTACCGAGCCAAATTAATTCGTTTCATAATAAAATCTGTTAAGTTAATTAAAAATGTTAAAACACCTAACTCACATTCGTAGGAATCATGATTGCATTTAGCGTATGCAACAAGCCCTGTAAACCCCCCGGTAGCCCGGGAGGACGAGTGGGGTCTCGTGAGGGTTTATAGTGAACTACACCCACAAAGTTCGATTACAACAAAATATACAAGTGAAATCAAGCACATCAGCATCAAAAGATATATAAACATATAATCCCAACCAGTTACCCAAACATGATCCCCCAAAATATAATATAATATAATACAGACCATGATACTAATAAAAACAAAATATAGTGAAAAAGGGTAACCAAAAAACTACTGTACTGGTGGATCATCATCTGCCTCGTCCTGCGGATCCACCTGCGGGTCCACCGCAATAATCAAAGACGGTGGGAGCGGTACCTGCGAAGCAACAAATAATAAACGAAAGTACTCATCATATCGGGCCCGCTGGCCCTCTTCTCCTCCTGTATCTCCAACTGCCGCTGATAAATCGTCTCCAATGTGACTTGCTGGTGCGGCTGTGAAGATGATGATGCTGACGCCTGTCTCAGCGAATGCTGCCGCTGAGGGCGCTCCATGCGCGGGACCCGAATGTGCTGACATGAGTCGGAATCCCCCGCTGCACTGCAGTACCCTATGGTGGTGGTACATGTGGTCCCTGTCAGACTAGGATGAGTACCGGTGGATTGTCATAAGTACATATCCCGATCCTCTGAGTGTCTGCCAATGAAACCGGCTATGTAGGCGGTCCCGGAGTGAAGTAATCTATCGGATATCTATCGAATATGCCCAATGTCTTTGCAATCCTGGTAATGTACGGCCCCAATCCTAACTGGGCCGATGCACCATGTATACTCTGGACTCGTGCAAATGATGTAAGGAGCAGCATCGCGATGTTGGCCTCCCTGCTACCGATCATGGACAGGAGGCACAACAAATCGAAGTTGCTACACTTATCGCGGCCCGAATGACGACCAGCGATAGTGTAAGCAACGATGCGGTGTAAGTATCGGTGGATGGGGTTCCTGATAGCGGATGCTACCACAGAACTCGAATGGGCCCCGTCCGCGATCTGCCCCCAAAACTGAGCCAGATCAGGCTCAGTGAGCCAAAACGGTCGACCCTCCTGCTGATGTGTCGTGTATCCGCGGAAGCTCTGTAAAAACCCAGAGGTCTGAACATCCTCCCGCATGTAGAAGCCCGTTGCGACAGCAAAATCAGGGACCGACATCTCATACACATGTCTTCCGAGTGAGAACGACACAGCATGCGGCTCGTCGAAGTCGGGGGCGGTGTATGAGAATTTCGAGTAAAACTCGCGTGTGAGCTCGACATATGAAATCGAGTCACACTCGAGTACCGCCCGCCACCGATCCAACATCAATACCTGGATAGTGGTATCTGCCCCCAAAGTACCTAATAAAACCCAATCAAACGTCCTCATATGTAAAAGCTGCATACCTCTCATCCGCGTGTACCTGGTGCACTCCTCGGACGGATCATAAAATCTAAGCACCTGATGAATCGTGTGGTGTCCATCGCCCACGATATCCGCTCGCTCAACGCCCTCAATAATCGGCACTTCGTCACCATCGTAACGTATGATGCGGGGTCCAATCCTCTATCTTTCGCCTCGAAGACGCAGGTGCCCTAGACATATCTGTAAAATCAAACATGTAAGTTAGATATGTCAACGGTCAATGTGGTGACAACCGTTATAGCATTTCGGTCGCGGTTGTCCCACATAATTAACTAATATTATTATATTAATAAAATATTAAAATAAAATAAAAATAAATAAACACGAAAAATTCGGGACACCCTGCACCTATATCTAAAAACCAGATTAACCCGCCCGAATGGAGATTGAGTACGGGCGGGTAATCAATTAACAATTCAAATTGAAACGGTATCCCCAAGACTCGATTAACAAACACACAATCAAACGCGACTCGACAAATAACAAACAGACGCTATAAACAGACGGACCCCAATAAACAAAACAAAACACAAAACAAACCCTCGACTCGAACTAGTTAACATACAACTGACACACTGCCTCGAATAACGTGCACAAAAACTGATATGTCGATTTGGGCTTTGAAGTATTAATAAAATATTTTAAAACTACATTCACATAAATCGTTTAATATTGAGCAACCACTATCATTTAGTTTATAATAACATAATGATTTTTTATATGTGAATATCAAAATCCGACCTGACACATTAAAGAATATTGATTTAGAAACCGAACAACCAACCCGAACACCCCGGTAGTATTAACAACCCCAACTAATGACCCGACACACCCGAAAACTAACAAATCTAGCATCCCGACTATTCAATCCGAATGAACCCACTAATAATCCGACAACCATAATGATACCGAAATCAAATAAGAATATTAAATTAACATACCTTGGTGTCGGTTAACTGAGAAATAGTACTAACAGTGGGAGGCGTGTGGTGGTGAGTAAACAGCAGTGGCCAACAGTGGTGGTGGCCGGAAAGATGTACAATGGTGGTAGGTAGACGGTGGTGGTGGTGACTGTGTGTGGTGGTGGCGAGGTGGTGGTTACGGTGGTCGGAGGTGAAGGGTGATGGGGGTGGTATGACCGAGGAAAAAGGGAGACGGCGGTGGTGGATGAGGGGTAGTGGTGGTGCCTGGAAGTAGACGACGGAGTATAAGTGGAGGTGAACGGTGGTGTTGGTGGCGTTCGCTGGAAAGAAAGAAAGAGAGAAGGAGGGAAGACGGGAGAAGGAAGAAGAAGAGAAAGAAAGAAAGAGAAGATGTTATAAGTATAAGTGGATCGGGTCATAACCCGACCCATCGCGATACGCGATAGGTCAAATGGGGTCCATCGCGATACGCCGCCCAAAACAGGTTGCAATTAGGGTTTGATCCCATTGCGATACGCGATGGTTTGACCAGCGGCGTATCCACCATGTCCTTATCATCTTTGCATCCGTACCATTATCTCAACTACTTACTGTTCTAGATTATGACACACAATTATTCGGATCATGATTTCCATGCGAGGACTTTGGTAATTGATGACCGTCGTTTGAGTCAATCAAAAACCTAGTTAAACTATATAGATAGGATAAGTAAGGTATCGTATCCACCAGGAGTATGTGGTCAATGCAATTTGTGTAAACACTTTTAATATTATTAAGTAACAAGTTTTAGTGCTGATCACACAAGCAATAGTTTAAATTAAGATAACTAAGCAACGAACAAATAAACGAGTATTAAGTAGTTAACAAAGCAAATCACAACCAGGAATTCAAGTAAGCAACCAAACAGTATATCATGCAACCTAACAGATTTATTATTAATGATTAACTGAAAACTAATCAACCAAACAAAACCTTAGACGTCAACAAAAACTTTTACACACAGCACTGGTTATCAAACGGTCCTTGCCAGTGTGACTCAGTTAAGGGTAATTGTATGTTTTATCGTATTCAATCTAACCAAAAAGTTATATGACTAATTATCTAGCAACTGGTAACAGATCGTTCAGACCAACGTAAACCTAAACAGACCGAACACACAGAAATACTAAACATCAATAATCATATATCAATCATCAATAACAATATACAAGTGTTCTTAATCACATGAGAAAAACTGTAAAGATTACAAACTATACATCCCGGGTGCGATTCTTGGAGATTAACCGAGCCGAGACATCATCATATCTTTAATAGGGGTGATATAGATCATGCGGGGGATCTTGAAACGAGCTAGGATAGTGGAAATCGCCTTCTTGGACTGCTGGAATCGCCTATGGTTTGTCCAAACCGAGTTAGGGTTTCTTAAGATGTAAAATAAGATATAAACCAAAAATCCCGTCTGCACCCCCCATCGCGATACGCGATGGGGTCTTCATACGCGATGGACCAGAAAGTCAAAGATAATTAATATCCCATAGCAATACGCTATGGGTCTTCAGGCGAGCCCACCGTGTATCGCGATGGGTCTCCTCACCAGCAAACATCATTTAACTTCTCGTTTCGCGTGCTAGACATCCCGGGTCTTCATTCCATGCTACAACAGGTCCATATTAAGTACTTTAACGCCTGTGACCTGAAATCCAATAATATACGTATGAAGTATCGATAGTTCTAGAATAAACAGTTAAAACTAAACAATAAACAAACTAAAACATATACAAATTAACCGACCTTCAGTAATTACGTATGCATCCATAATTACTTAGATCGTCGGATGGTCCACATGACTCGTCCCATTGTGTGGGTTACAAAATGTTTAAGTAAAACATGATTTTTAAGGGAACAAAGTTTTTTTTAGGAGTTTTAAATTAGAAAACATCAATGTATAAAATGATTCCAAAAGTTGCAGTGGGGTTTTATTAATACATCGGAAAAATATAAGTATTTGAAGAAGACATCACTTATGAAGGTTAACAAATAAGATAAAAGTAAACTTTAATAACCAATCTATGTAAACGAAAGGAACTTTATTCATAAGATAGATTATAAAAGATAAATATTTCAACTGAGAAATAATCCAAGGCCATAAAGAGGCATTACAATAATTAAGAAAAGACAAAATATCAAGATAGATAAAGGGAACAGCAAAAGTCTTCACGGTCGTTGAGTAGCTTAATTGACTTGGCTTGAAGCACCATGAGGAGTTGCAAGAGTAGGAGCAGTTGAGGTAGATTGACTTGGAATAGCTTGAATAGGTTGAGCTTGCATAATAGGGGCTTGAGCAAAGTAGGCTTGGTACGCTTGAGCTTGGGGGTACGGAGCTTGATAGAATTGGGTTAAGTAAGGTTGACTTGAATTGATGGAAGGGGCTTGCAGGACATGAGGTGGTTGAGTTTGAGCTTGGTGAGCACGGGTCAAGTAGTAGGGTGTAGTCACAATTTAGGCTTGATGGGCATGGATAAGTTGAGGGCACAAATTACAAAGATGGTTTGGGTCTCCACAATGATAGCAAGCACGGTTAAAAGGAGCATCGGGTTGAGCACGTGAGGTGGCTTGTGCATTTGGCGAGATACGACAAGTGTTAGCAAGGTGGCCATAAAGGTTGCATTGGGTACATCGTCGGCAAGGGGTTTGGAGAGAGTGATGAAAGCTACACTTGGCACATAGGGGATGAGGACCAATGTAAGTCTTCTTGTTTGGGGTAGTTTGGTTTTGGTTAGGAGGAGGTTGGTTATTGGGTTGGTTAATGGCATAGGCTTTGTGCTTGTTGTTGTGGTTGTTGTTGCGGTGATTGTTGTTGTAGGAAGGCTTAGTCTCAGCTTCAACTTCAGAAGAGGAGTCGGTCTTAGTCTTGTCGGGAGTAGGCTTGGAATCCTTGCGAGACAAGGTTCCATCCCTAACAGGACTATCGGTGAGAGAGGCGGCTAGGTCCATTGCCTCACCAATGGTTAACGGGTCACGACTCATCACGGCACCACGAAAAATGATTGGAATACCGCGAATGTACTTCTGAATACCGCGAGTCTCAGGGGTTACCAAATGGGGCACAATACGGCTAAGCTTGCGGAACCGGTTAGAGTAGGCGGAGTTATCTCCACCAATCTGCTTAAGTTCCCAGAATTCGGCTTCAAGTCTTTGCAGCTCATGTTCCGGGCAAAACTCCTTCTTCATTGCTTCCTTAAGTTCCTCCCAAGGCATGGATACAACCAAGTCAGACCCTTGGTCATTCCTCAGGGCATTCCACCAGATGACAGCTCGACCCTCGAACTTGCTCAAGGCGAACTTAGTCCGTTTGGCGTCCGGACATTCACAGTGGATGAAAATATTTTCCATCTCTTCAAACCATTGCAGCAATTTGGTGGCGTTTTCCTCACCAAGAAAGGATGGGGGTTTAGTGCTCAAGAAGTTGCGAAAATCATAATTGTTTGATGCGACCGAAGTAGCAGATCCATTGGAGTTGAGGCTTTGGATTTGAGTGATGATTGTGGGCATTGCAGCAGCAAATTCCTTTGTGATTCTAGCAGCCAAGCGGCGATCGTGTAAACCGGATGAACGTTGGTGACGACGGTGGTTTCTTAGAGACGACGTACTAAAGGGATCAAAAATGAAGATTTATAAGATGAAGAGTAAATTGAGAAAATCATAAGAATAGTAAAATGTTTTTTTTTTATTATGTGGAAAGGATAATGTTGTCTTAAGCAGTAAGGGGATTTGCACCCCAAAGATTAGATGTAAAAGATTATAAGATGAGGGGGTAAATTGCGTAAATAGTTAAATGATGTAGTCAATAAGTTTAATGTGTGGTGACTACATGAGAAGTTAAGTCATTTTAAAAATTTTGATCATTAAGTTTGCAATAAACTAACGAAATATAAATTTGTGGATGTTGGCCTCCCATAAGCTTTCCATGGCAATTTGAATGGCCCAACGAACTAACGAAAAACAATTGAGTTGGACAGCCCATGAGCGTCTCAACTAATTAACGAATTAACTATGCAATGAAGTTTGTCGGCCTAATGAGTGTTACACGGCGTTTTAACCGACCAAACTAAATAACGAACTATCGAAACTAATATGGGTAGTCAGAGAATCTTGTGAATCACCACGTTGATTACTCCAACAAAAATACGAAATCAAGTTAAGAAATGAATAGTAGGAGTGCCCATGGGTTCCATGGATTTTTCACCCAACTAACCAATTAAATAACGGAACACAATAATCAGGAAAACCGAGTTTAGCCACGAATCAGCGTGAATTCGGTTAAAATTATCCTAAGGTGTCGGTCATATGGCATTTATGGGTCTCGCTCGGGTCCATGGGGTTGAGTACTGTGGTCAGGTTATCACCCAGGTAAGGAATAGCGTCTTACCTTTGGTTCTTGGAACCGTTTTGCCAGTGCCCAACTCACAGTTTCTCTTCCCTTTCATTTATCTTAGGGACATGCCACATAAACTAGCCTTAAGGTGTACGAGTGAAAACAACATGTGGGAATTCTTAAGGAATTTCCCAAAAATAAAAGCAATCTAAATTTTGAAAAGTTTTCTTTGAATGTTGAGGCATAGCCTCGGAGTTTGTGTGTGTGTGTGTGTGTAAAACAATGCAATATATAATAAATAAATAATTATCTAAGAAAGCTGTAAACAATTTAATTTGAACACATAAAGGTAAACAGATAGGCACGTATGGGGCTCCTAAATATGTGTCTAAGGCAATCTCTAACAATCTATCTTAAACCTTCGGCTCTGATACCAATCTGTCACACCCCAACCTACGGCGGAAATGCCAGGGCGGACTGATTGCTCGCAGCTTTTCAAAGGTTACTATCATGCAATATTAAATGTAACAATATCTATTAAATTAATTAAATAATCAAAAACATCAAATACAAAATCCATAATTCGAATAATTAAGACAATACAAATATATCAAGTCTATAATCTTGTTTATTCTCTCTAACATGCAATCTTACGTTTTTCTTCCAAACCAGCTTGAACATCAAACGATAACCTGCATATGCGTTGAAAATAATATAGTTTTGTCAACACATGGTTGAGTGAGCAACACACCAGTTCAAAATATGAATAAAAAAATATGTATTTGCAACAAGTCATATGAGAATAACAAAATAACCAAATGAGCAAGTATAACTGAGATGTCGAGAAGCACAAAGCTATAACGACTAGCGTATGATCATACTAGACTGAGATTATGTTGGACCTCTCCAAATGCGAAAGCATACAAAGCAAATAAGCACATAAACAAGTAATGTATAAGTTGTTAACACATAAGACAAAGTTACGGTTTTGTGTATAAGTATGTATAAGAAATATTATTTATGCATATGTCCCCAAAACATTGAAAACGGTAAAATAGGGGAATGTGGTACTCATCTCAAAAGACGAACAAAGGTGATTTAGAATATTAAGAATGCGGATATCACGAGTTGACGATAAAGCCTTAACACGATTTGATTGGTGATGAACGAGATCTATCTATTGCCGGCCAAAAAATGTTTATGAACGGGCTAGAAAACGACGATAATAATATAATTGATGATAGGGTTAATGCTTGCGAAGGATGAGGAGATGTGCATGTGAATTCAATTGAGTTTATGCGATTCGTTTATACAGAAATCCGATATTAGGGTTTATAACGAGGGTAATAAGCTATGGCCCAAGTTCTAGAACCTTCTAAACGTAATTGAATGAGGGATTAGGGCCGGCTAGATGCGAATTAGGGTTTAGGAACACTTATTAGACGTTGGTTGATAGATTTGGGCTCAAGAACAAATTACGGTTGATAATTAATCAATTTGGGTTCGGGTTGGGTTTGAATCCAAGTATAAACGAGTTAGATGAATAAGATGGATAGTAATATAACTTATTTCATATATGATACGTTTATTTAAATAAATAACGATTAACTAATAAACGGCACTTAACTTTATTGATTAAAATAATCCGAATATTAAAACGGGTCGGGTTATAGTTCGTAAATCAAAAACGAAGAAAAACCGGGTTATTACAAGGAGCATGTGTTGAGCCAAACCCGCAGCTCGACGTGAGCTTAAAGATTCCGTTTTTAAAGTCGGTTTGCCCTAAGATTTAATACGATGGCAAATCGGGCATTTTTATGCAATAAAAACGTAAACTTGATGTTAAAATATGGACCTATTCGACTCGTTAGTTAAGATCCAACTACACCAGGTTTTGAAATAGATAAAGGTTCAAACTTTATGCAAAAACGAGTTAGATCTTGATGTATTAGTAATAATAAAAGTAATATAAGTAACATTAATAATGTTCGTTGCTGTGTATCCACGGTGATAACAAATAATAATAATAATAATAATAATAATAATATCAATAATAATAATAATAAGAGAAATCTGCAATTTGTCTCTCTGGTTTATATCGTCGCTGGATGGATAAACCATTGAAAAAGAATTTGCGAACTTTGACTCCCTGTGTTTCTCCGGTGGGTTCTTCTGACTCCTACCGTCAGTTGACCGTTGGTATTTTAATAATAACACCAACATATTAAGGGTATTTTAGTAATCTTCTTCTAATAAATTATAAATATATTAATAATAGTAATAATATAATATAATAATAATAATAGTCGTAGCAACAGAAGCTACATTTATATTATTTTATACTAATACTAATATGTTATACTATCATTATTATATAATAATATTAATATATTATATTCATATGTTATATTCATATACCAACAGCAGTAGCATATGAACAACAACAACATATTAACATATTAACAGCAGTTCATCTTCCTAATCATCATCATCATCAGTTCATCATCATCATCATCATCAACCTCAAATCCTTAAACCCACCACCAAGTAATCCCTCTTAATATTATCATCTTAATCATCAGTTTCATACACAAGTAATCAAATCTCTCAAATCCTCAAACCCTAGATTTCATCACTCAAACCCTCAAATCTCTCAAATCCCACCACCAATCGCTTCAATAATTCAACCACCGCACCCATAAATCATTCCGATCAAAACCCCTAACTTCCGGCACCTCGCCGCCACCACGGCAACCACCGCCGCCATGGATTCTGGCCATCACGTTTTTCCGGTCATCCCATTTTTTCGGCCATCACGCCACTGCGACGGCAACCGCCGCCGCTATGGATTCCAGCCACGACAGGCGGTAGTGGCTGTATGTTTTGATTTTTAGGTTAGATATTTGGTGAATATAGGTTAGTTTGGATGAATTATTGAAGATACAAATGAAGATGAAGTTGGATTAATTGGGTTAGATTTTAGGGTTCTTTATCTCATAAATGTGATAATGAAGATGAAGATGGATGGGTAAATGGGTCACGGATAAAACATTAGGAACCCTAATTATAATTGGGGAAGATGAAGATGATAAAGTGATAATATATAGTTTATATTGTATGGTTATACCAAACATTAACTTAGTTCAACAGGTAGTTTTGGTGGGTTGTTAACCGGAGGTCTCGGGTTCGAATCCCGGCATTTACATGGTTTTGGATAATTATTTTTAAAATGAATTAAAGGTTTAGGGGTAAAACGTAATTTCAACATTTTTTAACAGGTCAATGCTTGGTCAACTAACGGAAGGGCACAAACTGCCCCGCCAAAATTTTGCTGAGACGCAAAGTTCGCAAATTCTTTTTCAGTTGTTTATCCATCCAACGATGATATAAACCAGGGAGACAAATTGCAGATTTCTCTAATAATAATAATAATAAAGTCGCTGTAGCCGCAACAGTGTAAGGAAAAAGAGAAAAGGGACCATTCGATTAAAGGGTTCATTCAATTAAAGGGTCTATTTGAGTAAAGGGTCCATTCGATAAAAAAGGTCCATTCAATTTAAAAAAGGGACCATTCCATTAAAGGGTCCATTCGATTAAAGGGTCCATTCAAATAAAAGGGTCCATTCGATTAAAAATGATTCATTTAATTCGATTAGAGCAGAGCCACTCGACTCGATTAGAGTAAAGCCATTCGATTCGATTCGAGCAGAGCCATTCGATTCGATTAGAGCAAAGCCATTTGATTCGATTCGAGCAAAGCCATTCGATTCGATTAGAGCAACTCACTCGATTAGATTAAAATCCAGTTTGACCCAGATGACTGTTAGACCAGACTTAGCTAAGCCCATGACTTGCTAACTTAGATAAAGCTAGTCCATCAGTTTGGAACCGATTAGCATACAACAACAAATACACTAATTAACTAAAATACCAACTTAACTAGTTACACAGTTACTTAACATATATATGTGTTTAACAGTTAGCTGTGCACAACTAAAGAAATGGATTACCATTAACTTTGAGCGTAACCGCATCCAGGTGAGTTTATAGCCCCATTTCCTTTTAATATTTTCAGGCTGTGTGCATACTCAATGTGAATAATTAATACACTTACCTTAAGTGGTAAGTGTATAATATGTGAATGTGTATGAATGATATATGTAAGGGGTTAAGAGTATGTATAAGGTATATAATGAAATGTGTATATAAAGAACTATATGTATGGTTGTATGGAAGGAAATAACCAGACCCTAATAATATCTGAGATAGAAGGGACCAGACCCTAAGACAATGCGTAATGGGGCGAGAAAAGGCGAGAAGGAGGGGGAACACCGCCCCCCCCCCCCCCCCCCGCGATATGTAGGCGAAATGGGGCGGGGGCAGGGTGTTATTGTCACCGGCGTGGTTTAAAAATAATATTATTTTATTATTATGATCGTTTTCAAACGGTCAAAAATAAATAAAAAATTTAATTAAAACAATATATATATATATATATATATATAAACATACACTTTCTTCTCCATTTCATACACAATTCATACCCAAATTCTTCAAAAAATCTAGCAAAATGAATCCTACAAACAACCCGAACCAACCAAAACCCATGGGACTCACCGCTATCATGACAGAAATCATCAAAAAACACGTAAAGTTTGCAGAGGAACTCAACGATACCATGAGAGAAGCCAACAAACAACACGAAAAGGTTGCCGCAATGATGGAATTGCGGGAAATGAGTAAAGAATACGAATCCCTCAAAGCCGCTGGGTCACACGAAGAGGCAGCATTGTTGCAACGACGACGATTCGAAAAAGGGACTAGACCCTAATAATATTTGAGACAGGGGGGATCAGACCTTAATCTATACTATATATAATACATCAAACAAGGGCAAATTAAGACACCTTGGTTTTAAGGGATTCACAAATTAATTAACACATGGTACAACTTTTAATGCATCTAAGATAAGGGCAAACTTGTCAACAACTAAATAAAAGAGTTTATTAAATAGTTACAATATTAAACCATTCACTTTGTGTAAGGCCCCGAACCCGGTAGCCCTACTTTAGCGTCGGATTTACTCATAAACACAGTTCTTCAAATCAGAGTTTATTAAAACTTTTCGCGGAATATAAAACATCAATCATTTGTTACAAAACGTTAAACCTTTTCTTTGATACCATAACACAAAACTTTATATTTAAAACATCTTTACTTCTTTCTTCAGATGCCAGCCGTTCAATCCATGCCGTGTGTCATCCTCATGCTAACTCTGTAATCAGCTCACCTGCGTGCATACTAAAAGTCAGCTACGCTGAGTGAGTTCTAGTTAATCGAACGCCATATAATACATACACATACATACATATCCGTAGATACATATCCATACTTCACTAGTTACCCTTCTGTTCTACTTACATACTCGCTACCATACATACATACATATCTACAATCACTAACCTCAGTCTACCGAGAGTACGTTCATAGTTCACCGTCTATACCTGTACTCAAGGTCGTGAACACGTACAAAGGTCCGCAGTCCTTACCTATGTTCACCCTTTATGGTACGTGCAAGGTCCGCAGTCCTTCCCTATACCATCCTACATCCACAACACGTACAAGGTCCACAGTCCTCCCCTATGTTGCAACCTAAACCATAGCACGTACGAGGTCCGCAGTCCTCCCCTATGCTACCACAATACAACTACAGCACGTATAAGGTCCACAGTCCTTTCCTATGCTGATGCCTATCTATAATACGTATAAGGTCCGCAGTCCTTAACTACGTTGTCGTCTATTATCTGTAACACGTATAAGGCCCACCGTCCCTATCTACGTTTACATCTATCATCTACTTTACGTATAAGGCCCGCAGTCCTTAACTACGTTTACATCTATCATCTACTTTACGTATAAGGCCCGCAGTCCTTAACTACGCCATCACCAGCCGAGTCTATGTCCGACAAAAGCTAGAGGGATTTGCCATCTTAACTTACTATGTCGAACGTAGAACTCACATACCATTCGTGTACCTGTATACACCTACTTCACATATACAATAATTACATCATAGCATAAGAACACCCTAGGCGTTCTTTACATCATTCATTTAACAACCATACCTCTTGTCGATACGTGCAATATCCGAAGATCGTTCACGCCCCGACAAGTATTCATTTGTAATGTTCATACATCTTCGATGTATAATATTCGTACCTTTATTTTTGACCTGACAGTACGCGCAATATCCGAAGATCGTTCGCGTACCGACAAGCAACCATTCATATCCATCACATATATCACATATGGCATACACTTATCACTTAGGATAAATGTATTAACAACACATCGAGTATGCACACAGCCCCGAAAACATAACACATAAATGGGGCTAGAAACTCACCTGAATACCGTTACGCTCTCCGTTAATAGTTATTCCCCTCTTGAGCTGTGCACGGCTAACTGTATAATATTTACACGTATCAATTAGCTACTACTACTTATGTTGCGTTTCTATCTTTATATGACCCACAACGAACGGGGGTCCGGGGGCAGCGCCCCTGGCAGCGGGGTTCTAGGGGCGGCAGCCCCTAGCGGGGTCCAAGGGGCAGAGCCCCTGGCTGGGGTAAAGCTGCCAGGTCAGCTTGGAAAAATTTTATTTTCGATAACTGCCTTAACACATTTTCCATTAGGTTTTTAATTTATTTTCTAAACGAACCTCACTTCAGGCGAAGTTAAACCTCGGGCGAACTTGGCTTTAGGCGAAGTTAAACCTTAGGCGAACTTGGCTTCAGGCGAAGTTAAACCTTAGGCGAACTTGGCTTCAGGCGAAGTTAAACCTTAGGCGAACTTGGCTTCAGGCGAAGTTATCCTTAGGCGAACTTGGCTTCAGGCGAAGTTATCCTTAGGCGAACTTGGCTTCAGGCGAAGTTAAACCTTAGGCGAACTTGGCTTCAGGCGAAGTTAAACCTTAGGCGAACTTGGCTTCAGGCGAAGTTATCCTTAGGCGAACTTGGCTTCAGGCGAAGTTATCCTTAGGCGAACTTGGCCTTAGGCGAAGTTATCCTTAGGCGAAGTTACGCTTGAAGGCGAAGTTACGCTTGAAGGCGAAGTTACGCTTGAAGGCGAAGTTCATCAGGCGAACTTAATCTTGCAGGCGAAGTTGTCGCGCTGCAGATCTGTTTGCCCATAACTCCTTCGTTTCTTAGCCAAATAACTCGATTTTGGTACCCACGGAACCGTATGATCGGCGCCTACAAACCCCAACCATCAAATCGGCCTAAAATCGACGTTTTAGGGGTCCGATTTGGGCAGTTGGGTTTCGGGTCCGGTTAACCCATCCAATCCTAACCATTTTCAGTAATAATAGCTTTGTTAGATTAGTTCTTACCTTACCAACTCAGATCTATCAACAAATCTCGGGTCTCGGCTTCGAATCTAGATCGGTTAGAATGTGTGTGTTTTGAAGGTGTAAGGAGTGTGTGTTAGGGAGTTTGGTGAGAAATGAGATATTTTGGGATTTTGGGGGTATTTATATCCCTGAAATCCCATTCTCATTTAACCTATCTCAATTAACCCAAGTCCATAACCCACTTCCATTACCCGACACTAGCCCGACCCATACCAACTCCTATTCTTTTATTTATTTCCTGATAACCCGAGTAAACTTCCCATCTATTAATAAGTAATATAATTAATATTACCTTTGAAATTTCGGGATGTTACAAGTCTTCCCTCCTTAAAGAGGTTTCGTCCCCGAAACCTAACTTATTCCCTATAAAAGGAAAACTTCTTACATTTACACGTTTTATAGAATTGCCTTCGCTTTCTGAGTTACCCTTCCTACTTCCGACTTTACAGCCATCGAATGGTGGTCATGTGTTTTAGCCATTTAAGGTAGCTTGTCCATGAGACCCTCGATGCACCAAGACTCATCTCATCCTTCTAAGGGTTTCGATTAGTACTTTTAACACTATTGTCTAAAACAACATTTCACCATAACATAATAATCATTCTTAACCAAACTCAAAATAATTACACGCCACAGATAAACATAAGTTTTAAACCTTAACACAAAATAAGTTCTTAAGCAAATGTAATTTAATAAAACCATTGCATGAGCAATTATTCCTTCATCAGGTGTTCCTCTCTGCAGTTTCCGAAAGTCTTCATCCTTTCGCACCTACCGCCCCTGATTCCTTGCAATCCCTAGCCATGTGGTCAGCTTTTCCGCATTTGAAGCACTTTGGACGATCAGGGCATTCTCGAGAATAATGCCCACTCTTTCCACACCGATAGCACCTGTCTGTCCCAGTCTTGCATTCTCCCAGGTGCACTTGCCCACACGTCTTACATGCGTCCTTGTCCCCAACCTTGGCCTTCCTCTCATCAGTTGTTGTCACCATCTCGCCAGACCGCTTAGCAGAGGTAGCCCATTTCTTCTCCTTCTTTTCCCCCACCACCACATCGTCCTCAGCCAGGTCAGCATAAACCACTTCTGCAAGTTCAACAGCAGAGTCAAAAGTAGCAGGTTTATTTGCCCTGACCACCATGCGGACTTTTTGTGGCAATCCCCTCACATAACATTTGATTCTTTTGACCTCAGTGTCAACCATATCAGGCACCAATCTAGATAGTCGGCTGAATTCAGTAGTATACTCACGATGCGTCATCATACCGGCCTTCAAATTCAGGAACTTCATCTCCGTCCTTTCAACCTCTGCATCTGCACAGAACTTCTTCATCACCAACTCTTTCAGATCGTCCAATCTCAACGCCTTGATCTCATCCCTAGTCTTTCTCTGCTCCACACTTTCCCACCAATACATAGCTTCTTCCACAAATGACTGAGTAGCATAACCCACAGCTTGGTCGGGACGGCATTCGCTAATGCGGATAACCTTGTCCATAGTGGTTATCCATTGGAGAGTAGCGATTGCGTCTCCCAACCCAGTCAGCTTCGGCGGGTCGCATCCTTTGAAGGACTTATAGCTGCACCCACCTTGTCCTCTTCTCCTATCATCGACTTTCACAGACTTATCCTCGCTCGAGGCCCCTCTTTCTCCTTCCCCAACCTCCTTACCATCACCCCCTGCCCCTTCAGCAGTTCGCTCTCGGCTTCCAGCAGATCCTTCGGGATTCAGGTTCTTCACAGCAGCAACTACAGTTTGAACAATGGCTGCTTGAACTGCAGGGCTAAGTTGAACTTCTTCATTGTTGTTCTGGTCTCCTCCAGCTGCGCTTCCTTCATCTTCGGTGTGGGAAGCTTCTTCTACCGAGGGTTGCTGGACAAGACGAGGCCTGCCACGACGTCCTGTGCGACCCCCAGTTCCCACAAATTCTCCAGCTCCAGCCATCCGTATTCTTAAAGGGACAACACAAACATCATCACGCAAGGAACTATTTAGTACAAGGATAGCAAGGCTAACAGGTAATAACAGTGGCCAGTTGTGACTAGCTGATCACGTTGCTTTCCGTGTCCAATACACTTCCCTTTATGAGTCTATTTGTGCTAGTTCTACTTAAGCAGTTAGTCAAATCAACAATCAATTATTCCTATCCCTTTTGTTCACATACCTTTTCATTCTCATTAACATATGTCATTTAATCATACACTTTACCTTTACTGATCTTGCTTGAGCGACACATGGCATTCTTGAACTGGCATCTTCTTTCCTTTCTTACTTAAATCCCATTTTCTGTTCGAGTCTAAGCATGTAGGATGCTTAAATCTCTCGAACATATGCTCTGATACCAACTTGTAAGGCCCCGAACCCGGTAGCCCTACTTTAGAGTCGGATTTACTCATAAACACAGTTCTTCAAATCAGAGTTTATTAAAACTTTTCGCGGAATATAAAACATCAATCATTTGTTACAAAACGTTAAACCTTTTCTTTGATACCATAACACAAAACTTTATATTTAAAACATCTTTACTTCTTTCTTCAGATGCCAGCCGTTCAATCCATGCCGTGTGTCATCCTCATGCTAACTCTGTAATCAGCTCACCTGCGTGCATACTAAAAGTCAGCTACGCTGAGTGAGTTCTAGTTAATCGAACGCCATATAATACATACACATACATACATATCCGTAGATACATATCCATACTTCACTAGTTACCCTTCTGTTCTACTTACATACTCGCTACCATACATACATACATATCTACAATCACTAACCTCAGTCTACCGAGAGTACGTTCATAGTTCACCGTCTATACCTGTACTCAAGGTCGTGAACACGTACAAAGGTCCGCAGTCCTTACCTATGTTCACCCTTTATGGTACGTGCAAGGTCCGCAGTCCTTCCCTATACCATCCTACATCCACAACACGTACAAGGTCCACAGTCCTCCCCTATGTTGCAACCTAAACCATAGCACGTACGAGGTCCACAGTCCTCCCCTATGCTACCACAATACAACTACAGCACGTATAAGGTCCACAGTCCTTTCCTATGCTGATGCCTATCTATAATACGTATAAGGTCCGCAGTCCTTAACTACGTTGTCGTCTATTATCTGTAACACGTATAAGGCCCACCGTCCCTATCTACGTTTACATCTATCATCTACTTTACGTATAAGGCCCGCAGTCCTTAACTACGTTTACATCTATCATCTACTTTACGTATAAGGCCCGCAGTCCTTAACTACGCCATCACCAGCCGAGTCTATGTCCGACAAAAGCTAGAGGGATTTGCCATCTTAACTTACTATGTCGAACGTAGAACTCACATACCATTCGTGTACCTGTATACACCTACTTCACATATACAATAATTACATCATAGCATAAGAACACCCTAGGCGTTCTTTACATCATTCATTTAACAACCATACCTCTTGTCGATACGTGCAATATCCGAAGATCGTTCACGCCCCGACAAGTATTCATTTGTAATGTTCATACATCTTCGATGTATAATATTCGTACCTTTATTTTTGACCTGACAGTACGCGCAATATCCGAAGATCGTTCGCGTACCGACAAGCAACCATTCATATCCATCACATATATCACATATGGCATACACTTATCACTTAGGATAAATGTATTAACAACACATCGAGTATGCACACAGCCCCGAAAACATAACACATAAATGGGGCTAGAAACTCACCTGAATACCGTTACGCTCTCCGTTAATAGTTATTCCCCTCTTGAGCTGTGCACGGCTAACTGTATAATATTTACACGTATCAATTAGCTACTACTACTTATGTTGCGTTTCTATCTTTATATGACCCACAACGAACGGGGGTCCGGGGGCAGCGCCCCTGGCAGCGGGGTTCTAGGGGCGGCAGCCCCTAGCGGGGTCCAAGGGGCAGAGCCCCTGGCTGGGGTAAAGCTGCCAGGTCAGCTTGGAAAAATTTTATTTTCGATAACTGCCTTAACACATTTTCCATTAGGTTTTTAATTTATTTTCTAAACGAACCTCACTTCAGGCGAAGTTAAACCTCGGGCGAACTTGGCTTCAGGCGAAGTTAAACCTTAGGCGAACTTGGCTTCAGGCGAAGTTAAACCTTAGGCGAACTTGGCTTCAGGCGAAGTTAAACCTTAGGCGAACTTGGCTTCAGGCGAAGTTATCCTTAGGCGAACTTGGCTTCAGGCGAAGTTATCCTTAGGCGAACTTGGCTTCAGGCGAAGTTAAACCTTAGGCGAACTTGGCTTCAGGCGAAGTTAAACCTTAGGCGAACTTGGCTTCAGGCGAAGTTATCCTTAGGCGAACTTGGCTTCAGGCGAAGTTATCCTTAGGCGAACTTGGCCTTAGGCGAAGTTATCCTTAGGCGAAGTTACGCTTGAAGGCGAAGTTACGCTTGAAGGCGAAGTTACGCTTGAAGGCGAAGTTCATCAGGCGAACTTAATCTTGCAGGCGAAGTTGTCGCGCTGCAGATCTGTTTGCCCATAACTCCTTCGTTTCTTAGCCAAATAACTCGATTTTGGTACCCACGGAACCGTATGATCGGCGCCTACAAACCCCAACCATCAAATCGGCCTAAAATCGACGTTTTAGGGGTCCGATTTGGGCAGTTGGGTTTCGGGTCCGGTTAACCCATCCAATCCTAACCATTTTCAGTAATAATAGCTTTGTTAGATTAGTTCTTACCTTACCAACTCAGATCTATCAACAAATCTCGGGTCTCGGCTTCGAATCTAGATCGGTTAGAATGTGTGTGTTTTGAAGGTGTAAGGAGTGTGTGTTAGGGAGTTTGGTGAGAAATGAGATATTTTGGGATTTTGGGGGTATTTATATCCCTGAAATCCCATTCTCATTTAACCTATCTCAATTAACCCAAGTCCATAACCCACTTCCATTACCCGACACTAGCCCGACCCATACCAACTCCTATTCTTTTATTTATTTCCTGATAACCCGAGTAAACTTCCCATCTATTAATAAGTAATATAATTAATATTACCTTTGAAATTTCGGGATGTTACACTTTGCTTATCATTTGTAAATTTTAAAAATAGTTACAACTATGATCTTTGATCTTTCATTTTTATATGATTTTTATTCTTTCATTTTTAACTCAACCCCCTCATTATTTTTAAATATTAATAACTTTTTCATGCGCTAATATTTTTTTAAAGAAATTATACCAAAAAAACGAGCATGTTTTATCTTTAATTTGAGTATCATATTGTTATAGTTTTTTCATTTAAAAAATATCATTTTACGTAGGGGCATTTGCTGTCTGGTTTTAATGGATTTTAAATTAAACCGTGGGTCAAACCGTTAGTAACCGGTTTTTGTCGTCGAAAACCAAAACGAATCTTTGAAAATTGAAAACGACCGGCCAAAAGTTAATGAAAATTATCAATGGTGAAATCAAACCAATGACCGGTTTGAACGTTTTTCGGTTTCAAATCGAACAACGAACATCCATAAACTTGTTACATGATTACAAATGTATGTGTTTCCCGCTACATCTCGCAGGCACCGTCTAGTAATATATGAGATAGAAAAGAAAGGGACAAGACCCTTGAAGACGGATTCTAGAAGACGGGCACGATGATACTTGAAGACGGTGGTGGTGGTGCCCGAAGACGGAGATAATTGTCTTAAGAATGTTCTTGAATTAAGTTGAAAATCCATTCTTAAATTAAGTTGAATTAAGATGAAGATTGATGAATTTATGGGTTAGATTTTAGGGTCAATGTTGAATGTGATTAAAAAAATGAAGGTGTTTTTTTTGTAATATCGTTTCGTAATTATTCCGGTGTTTTTTGCAATCTTTTGGATGTTATATTAATATATTATATTGGATGTTTGATGTTGTTTCGAGTTGAAGTTTCGGGCTTGTTTGGTTGAAAACCTAAAAAGTTCCAGGTTGAAATTTAGATGTTATTTGGTTAATAGTACTAAAAAACTAATTTCGGGCTTGTTTGGTTCAAAGGTTAAAAAAATTGTCATTTTTATAACTTTCGGACCAAAATTTGGATGCTATTTGGTTAAAAACTATAAATATATATATATATATATATATATATATATATATAAACTAATTTCGGGTTGAAGTTTCAGGCTCGTTTGGTTCAAAAGTTAAAAAAAAATATCAATTTTTTATAAGTTTACGGTTGAAATTTTGATGTTGTTTGGTTGAAAACTAGAAAAAAAAAAATACTAGTTTCTGGTTGAAATTCCTAGCTCGTTTGGTTCAAAAGTTTTAAAAAATCAATTTATAGGTTTTGGGTTGAAATTGGATGTTATTTTCTTGAAAACTAAAAATACAAGTTTCATGTTGAAGTTTCGGACTTGTTTGGTTCAATTTTTTTTTTTTTAAAAATCAATTATTATAAGTTTCGGGTTAAAATTTGGATGTTATTTGGTTGAAAACTAATAAAAAAGAAAAGAAACTAGTTTCAGGCTCGTTTGATTCAAAAGTAAAAAAAAAATCTTTTATAAGTTTTCTGTTGAAATTTGGATGTTATTGATGGTCGGGTATAAATCATGTGTATATATGTGTTATGTCATGTATTTTAATTGTTTATGTATCACGAACACGGTTACTTTGAGTTCTTTTATGATTGCAGGTGTTCGAGCTTAAACAAGCTAATTCAAAGCCATCCAAATGAAGATTAAGCGAGTCTCGAGAAGACGAAAGCATATATGGATGGTTAAGAAGGATTTGATAAAGGTTTGGATGAGAAACCCAAAGCAAAAGCGAAACTAAACAAGACGGGTTAACAGGAAAGTGTCGCTTAGTAAAAGGGGCATATCCCATGCTAGAAAATGAATCATGGGACCCATATATAACATATGAATTCTGGGTTTATCGAAGAGATAAATCTGAATATGAGGTTATCTAACCTCTCGCTATGCCAAAATGTGGAGTTAAATCCTTTGCGATACTCGAAGGATCTAAAAAACTGGAAAAAAAAACCTAGTTGGTGTTATACTCAGTTTCCGGCCCCCATTCGACATATCTTTTCATTCCAGCAGCCAGAAAAGAATCATGGGACGATTTTGCATCATCTCGGAGCTTCCGGTTCGTCCAAACAATCCATGCGTTCATCCTTTCATCAGATAAGCGAGTTAATCGGGATGCTGATATTAGGCTAAAAAACCTTTGTGATCACTTTAGGCTAGGGTTTTGTGCACACTGATTATGGTCAGATTCTTTGTGATATTATTGATTAAGAACTTGGTTGAATATAGCATTTGATCTTGTTTGCTTTATTGATTGATTGTTTAGACAGTTTATGTTTTGTTTATCGAATCTTGTATCAACTATTCAGTTGTGTTCATCAACATTTAGGACTATGTTCTTGTGCCATTGATCCGTTAGCCGTTAGTCATTGCATGCTAATTGATTTCCATAATATAAAACTGGTAATTGGATAGATCGCTTTCAGTTGTGTCAACAATTCAGATAGGGTTTCGTTTGTTATCACAACCAAACTACCAGGTCTAGTATTTACTGTGCAATCAACTTAACTGAATCTGTAACTAGTTTGTTATCTCATTATCTGAACCTGAAGTGAATCACCTTTTTCTCATATTTTTCTACAAATCATAAAAGTAATCGTGTTACATTCCAACATCATTCTAAACTGCTTTGCATCATTTGTCCGCTTAATTAATTAGTTTTTACGTCATAAGTCAGACTCGAATTTTCCACTGATTCCTTGGGAGACGACCTTATTTACCTGTACTAGTTATAGGTATTTAAGTGATTATAAATACTTGTTTTTTTAGAGCACGATATCTACATCAGTTACCTGTTGAAAACTATAAAAAAAATACTAGTTTCGGGCTCGTTTGGTTTGAAAGTTAAAAAAATCAATTTTTTATAAGTTTCGAATTGAAATTTGGATGTTATTTGGTTGAAAACCATATAAAAAAAACTAGTTTCGGGTTAAAGTTTGGGGCTCATTTGGTTGAAATGTTTAAAAAAAAGATTTATATGTTTCAGGTTGAAATTTGGATGTTATTTGGTTCCAAATTATATAAAAATAACTTGTTTCGTGTTGAAGTTTTGAGCTCGTTTGGTTGAAAAGTTTTTTTTAAAAAAATTTATAACTTTTTCGACTAATTTTTCCTTCATATTTAAAATTTCATAAAAAATTACAAGGGTCAAAAATGATTTTTTTTTTCATAATTTTTAAGGTATAAATAAAAAAACAGTTAATTTAAATATTTTACGGAAATTAAGCTGGATGGTCATAGATTGAAATTCTTGTTAGCACAGGAGTACAAATTGTCCATCAGAAAGGGGCATAATAGTCGTTGCAACACAAATCTGGACGGAGTCATGACGACATGAGTTAAACTGTGCCCACCCTAAATATACAATGACATAGATCACTCAATTTGAGAATGAGACATGTATAGTGTCCAAGCCCATAAAGCACAAGGGCACAAATCATAATTTTTTCTGCCTTTTATAATATTTTAATTTCTCATCTTATTCACTCTAGGTATCCACGCGTCATGGGTCAAAACATTTTGGCAATTAAGTTATAAAATAGTCAATTTTTCCTCCTTATCTTCTAATCTATTTTCTCATTCTTCCTAGCTAACTAAGGGTCATGGGTTGAAACCATTTTGGCATTTGGGTTAAAATAACAAGGAAATTAAAAGAAATATATAGATTGAAGTCAAACAAGTAAAAATTTGTAAGTTAAACAAGTAAAAAATAGTTAAGAACAATCTTTTTTAGAGTTGGTTTGTTCCTTCGATGTCTATTTTCTCTCATGAACACTAAATGTTGCGTTATTCAGGGTAATTGGCATACGCAGTCTAAAATGTTAATATTGGATAACGATGGAAATACTTGTGATAAACTAACAAATGTTGTATATAAAGAGATTTTCTCAAATTTATAAATTTGGGATTCTAGACTTCTTATTATTTGTACTCTAAATTATAAAGCCTTATTTTCAGTTTGTAAATATTTTAATTTTATTAACATGTTCAAAGTTTTAAATAAATTTTGTGATTTTTTCATATGATTTTTTCATAAATCCAAGTTAAAGTTTTCAAAACCAAAAACTTAATAAGTCAAATCTTGGTGGAATGAATCTTTTTATATAGAAGAAGTAAATTAAATCCAAATTAAAACAAGAAGAATTAAGTCTAGAAGAAATGGCCTTCTTTTAGGAATTGGTTTTCATTGTCACGTAATGTAGGGATGAGATTGGGACCGTATCCGTACCTATACCTGAACTTGAAATCAGTAAAAATTGGTACCCATACTCGTACCCGAATAATAAGGTACCGATACGGGTATGGGTACAGGTACTTTGGTACGATACTCGTTTTGGTACCACATTGTTCTTTTTTTAAAATCTCCACTAAACTAGGTACAGGTAACGGTACGGTAACGACAATCAATTATCTATAATACCAAAATCGTAATACCACAACCAAAACTGTAATACCGCAACCAAAACATAATAAAAAAAACTAAAAATGAAACAAATCAATCATAATATAAAATCCATTCAAAATCAAGTAATGAAAACCAAAACATTAAAAGTATCAAAAAAATTTTATCAGAATGTTTAAAACAAAATTAACTTATACAAAGAAAGTCAACATTCGTTTAATCTTCGCTAGTCGTCTTTCTATTTTATCTTTTTCTTTTCTTTGTTTATTGTTTCCTTAATTTCTATAGAAAAACAATGGAGAAAGTTAATATATGTTATTTAATGATATACACGATTACATATTTACACATATATGAAATAAAAAATACGAATACACAAATATGAGTATACACATATAGATTGACAAATGAACTTATTCAATTAATATATATTATGTTTTGAAAATCCCGCATGAAAGTTAAGTCATGAGTGTTGGAAACGTAATAAAATCTACTACATATTCTAAATGGGTACCAGTATCCGTAATACCCGTACTTGTACCTGTACATGTACCCAAAAGTACTTGTACCTATAATCAGGTACCCATACCCGTACCCAATAGACACGTACGGGTACATATACGGATACAAGTACGGGTATTTAGGAAAAAAAATCCCATCCGTAACGTAATGACAATACCATGAATATTATATAACTATTATGATGATATTTTTATTATTAGTATAGTCAAATATAAGGGTGATGGGAATGGGTTTACCGCCCCGATAATTCCTCTTTAACTCCAATTCATCTAAAGTGGTATTCATGATCAGGGTGGTTTTAATTCTTGCTTTCATCTCGAAATTTTTTATCATTCGATTTTTCTTTGATCTCCATGGTGAGTGGGTTGCTATCCCGTACGCGATGATTTTACTTCAGGCCCTAGCTATTGGTTCAATTGTTGTTTAGCCCAAGTGTAAGGCCTAACCCAAGAGTTAGGGTTTTATTATGTTTGGTAATGTCTTGGCTAGCAAATTAGGTTAGTCTATATAAACCGAGTTATGGTTAGACATTAGAGTGTGTGTGAAGTTGGTGCAACCGAGTTAGGGTTCATCAATAGTCAAACCGAGTTAGGGTTTGAGATTTTTAATCAGTTTTTTGAGTGAGATTTTCTTATTATATAAACGAGAGTTATTCGTTTACTTCGTGTTTGATTATCGATCCAGGACTTGAATTGGTATCAGAGCCAAGTTCAAGAAATCAATAGTTGGTCGGTAGCGAGCGATGGCTTGAGGAGGAGACCGCAATCAGGTCAAATCGGTGATCGGGAGTTTTTATTTTTTATTTTTGCAAAGGATTATACAAGAAAAGGTTCTTGAAAGTGGTTCTTGAATTCTCCTATTGGTTGTATGCTTACTAAAGTCAACACGTTAGTAAATATAGTGGTGTTTTGAATTCTAAAATTGGAGTTATTTTTGGGGAAAATTACCTAAATAGCCCTTTTGATGAGAGAGAAAAGATCAAATGGCCCGTGAGATTTCATTTTCCCAAAAAATCCCACCAAATCCAACGTCCTCATGAGTTTTTGATATTCCTCGTGAGTTTTCGCGGACTAATAAAAAGCTGCCATGTGTTTTCCATTTCCACCTACCACGCTACTTTTCATCCCAAATCTGTCTGAAGCATGATTTTTGTCATCAAATTTAACCTGAATAAAACCAACGGTAACGTGATGTGTCAATATGTTTACATCGGCAACGTGAGTTTTCAAAAAATATGAGTTTTAAGTTTTATTGAAATTCATCTCCAAAGATGAATTTCAAATGAATTTCAACCTCGGAGATGATTTTTGAAAAGGAGTAGGTGGATGGGGTCCACATTAGATTTTTCTCCTCAAAATGTCTTTGAACATGGAATTAATAAGAATTCCAACTTTGACAATGGTTTTCAAGATAAAACTAAAGTGTTTTGAAAAGGGTTTGGTGGATGGGGTCCACACGAAGTATTTCTCCTCAAAAATGTCTTTGAACATGGAATTTTTAAGAATTCCAACTTTGACAATGGTTTTCAACATAAACTAACGTGCTTAGAAAAGGGTTAGGTGGATGGGGTCCACATGAAGCTTTCTCATCAAAAATGACTTTGAAGATGAATTATTACAATATCAACTTTGACTATGTTTTTCTACATAAATCTCAACGTATTCTGAAAAGGGATGGGGTCCGCCAAACTACTTTATCTCAAAAACTATCTATGAAGATGGTTTTGTATAACATATCCAACTTTGTCTACTAGTTTTATAATGAATCCGGCTTTGACTACTTATTTATGGTCAAACATAACGTTTTCTTTGAGTTGTTATATCTATAAATACATATACATATATTTGGGTAACATTATTAACAAACAGGAAACACTAATATGTTAGAACACATACAATCACAAAAATCTACTGTCCACAACGAAGGAAAACGCAAATCCTCCTTGTTATCAAGATTCGGATCTATGGAGTTTGGTGCTTCTGTAAAACACGGAGGAAGGATAGACCAATGTAAAAGTATTAAAATCTTCCAATCGATTATGCATGAGATACCTAACCCAACCATCTGAAAACAAATATCAAGAAATTAACACTTCATTGAAAATATGTAACTCATTCACAACTAATTGAAAAATAATAACAAACTAATTTGTAATTATCAAATATAATTCAGATTTACGCAAGCTTGAGAAGGCCACCGAATTCACGACCTAGAAGTAGATGAACAACCCAACCAGAACAGCTTCATATGGAGTGGGAGAAGAAGAACATGGTTGTGAGGATATGAAATACATACAAAAGGTTGGGTTAGGTATTTGAAAAAGGTTTACAAAAGAAGAAGAAAATGATCTTTAATTAAAAATCAACTCCGACGTTAAAATTCATTTGAAATTCATCTTTGGAAATGAATTTCAAAAAAACTTTAAAAACCATGATTTTCAAAACTCACGTTGCCAATGAAAACAGCTTGAAACATCACATTACAGTTGGTTTTATTTATGTTAAATTTGATGACAAAAATCAAGCTTTAGACAGATTTGGGATGAAAAATAGCGTGGTAGGTGAAAATGGAAAACACATGGCAGATTTTTATTCCTCCACGAAATCATGGGGAATCTCAAAAACTCACGAGGACGTTGAATTTGGTGGGCTATTTTTGGAATTTGAAATCTCACGGGCTAAATTGTCTTTTCTCTCTCATCAAAAGGGCTATTTAGGTAATTCTCCCTTATTTTTGGCGTTTCATTAGAAGAACAAAAAAAAAGTTATAAAAGAGATGCATCTATTTTTTTTGTTGCCGGACGAGGAATTCAAAAGAAAAAAACAAGTGGTTTGCTTATTATTTTCTTTGTTTCTTTAACAATCTTGGGTTGACCATTGAGTGTTGTCTTTTATTTGGGTGAACAAGACGGTTTAATTCAAAGTTCGTTTCTATACTAGTTAAACGAGTTAGGTTTTAACCAAGGTTTGAGCAAGCTTGTTTGGTTCTGAAAATGTGTTCAGACTGAATTGGTTTGTATTTGTTCCATCGAAGTGGAGCAAGAGTGTTCGACGACGTCAATGGCAAGTGACAAAGAAGAGCCGATAATCCAACCCAAAGCGAGTGGGGGGATATCACTACAGGTTCCAAAGCTGAACGGAACTAATTACATCACATGGGCGATTGTGGTGGAAGCGATCTTAGATGATCAAGAGTCATGGGAAGTTTTTTAATCGAATGAGGGTGCGGTTATTGATGCGAAGAAGAATAAAACGACAAGAGCGTTTTTGTTTCAAGTAATAGAAGGTGATATTCTTTTTTAGATTTCTAAATACAATTATGCCCGAGAAATACAGATGGCTTTGATAGCACGGTATGTTGGGGTCGAGCGAGTTCAAAAGGCTCGACTTCTAACTCTGAAAAGTGAATTTGAAAAACTCAAGATGGCGGAAAATGAGACTGTTGACGAGTTTGTAGGAAAAATAACAATTATGGTTTCAAAGGCAATGAGTCTAGGTCACGTGTTCGAGCAAGATGTCTTGGTGAAGAAGTTACTGGATGCGGTTCCAGATAAGTACTTTGAACTTGTAGCCTCAATCAAGCAAAGTGTTGATCTTGATAGTTTGATGTTTGAAGACTCTGTTGGAAGACCTAAGGCGTTTGAGGAACGTCTACGGGGGACAGAACGCGCTTCAAATTCACAATGTCAGTTACTTTTCAATCGCTCGGAAAGTAATTACAAAGGCAAGTCGCATGAGCAGTCAGGTAGCCGAGGTAAGGGTTGGCCGAGTTCACCGGGACGTGGAAAAGGCCGTGAAATCGGAGGTCAAGATCGAGATGATGAAGATCAAGATGGTTGTGACAACCGAGATGGTCAACATCGTGGGTCAAGGTATACAGGTCAAAGAAGAACCAATGATCGTCAATGGAGAAGAAAGGATATATCACAGGTTCAGTGTTACCATTGTGATGAGTTTGGTAACTTTGTGTCTATGTGTCCGGAACGCATGAACAAAAAGGAAGAATCTATTTGAACAAAATTGATGATTTCGATCCAAGTTTATTTATGATTAAAGGTGATTAGAAAAAGTTTTTTCTGAATGAAGACAGTGTGATTCCAAAGCGTTTCGAAACCGAAACAATGGAGAAAGATGTTTGGTATCTTGACAATGGAACATCGAATCACATGACGGGTAATAAAGCGTACTTTTATGAGTTGAATGAATGTGTCACAGGAAAGGTGAAGTTCGGAGATGAATCTTGTATTGATATTCGGGGAAAAGGGTTGGTTTTAATTGAAGGGAAAACGGGGGAGCAGCGCTTGTTAACCGATGTCTACTACATCCCGAGCTTACAATGCAATATCATAAGTCTTAGTCAAACAACGGAAGGTGAATGCGGGATTCACATGAAACATGATTTGCTAACCATGAAAGATGATACACGTAAGTTTTTGATGAAGGTGACAAGGACCAAGAACAGATTGTACAAGATTAGCCTCAAGATAACAAGTCCCGGTAAACGAGCTATCATTGGAATGAAGAATTTTGCAGGTAGGGATCTTCAAAGAATTGGACTGAAAGAAGACGAGCCGGTTACGAGTTAGATTCCAATCAAAGATCCAAGTTCCAAAATTCAAAGTCCAAAGAAGAGTGTTCAAGAAACTAAATGCATAGTCAAGAAAGTGATTCAAGCCCAAAGGAAGACGTGTAATGATCAAACGAAGCAAGTGTGGCTTCTAGTCAAGTGGAGTTGAAAAAACATTGAAAGAGATCATGAAAAGCCTCGGGAGAATCAAGAGCATGATGACAAGCGGGAAGTTGAAGACCAGCCAATTTCGAGTAGGAAATTAGGGCGTGACTCGGGTACAACAATTGCGGGGGTGATTGTTGGCTCAATTGTTGTTTGGCCCAAGTGTAAGGCCCAACCCAAGAGTTAGGTTTTATTATGTTTGGTAATGTCTTGGCTAACAAGTTAGATTAGTCTATATAAACCGAGTTATGGTTAGACATTAGAGTGTGTGTGAAGTTGGTGCAACCGAGTTAGGGTTCATCAATAGTCAAACCGAGTTAGGGTTTGAGGTTTGTAATCTGTTTTTTGAGTGAGATTTTCTGATTAATATAAACGAGAGTTATTCGTTGACTTCGTATTTGATTATTGATTCAGGACTTGACTAACCACCTAGGGTGGTGTTCCTATCGGGCCCGAGGCAACACTAAGCCTACCCGGCTACCCTATGAGGCTTTGAGCACCCTGTCCCCACTAATTTCGATCTTTCACGTTGTTTAAAGGATAATCTTACTTACACGTATTGCCATAAATTATTACAATAAAAGACACATTTCTGTTTTACCTAGATTCAAGATTATATTCATTTCTACATTGGACTTATGTAGCTATTAGCTTTTTTTCAAGATTATATTGACATCTATGGTTGTAAGCGAATCAAACATCCGGTCGTCTATTTGGTGGGAAGTTCGTTTGTATTCATCCGTTTAATAAATGAACCAGACACGGGCAAAAAAATTTGTTCGGTAATGTTCGGTAAGTTTAACGGACGAACACGGACAAAGGGCGCGTTCGTGAACGTCCGGTAACGTTCATCCGATCACTTCCGGTAACGTTCATTTAATAGTGTTGTATATGTTGGAATTCCTTGAATAGTGAAGAATTTGAAGCTTGTTTCTTGTAAAACACTAGAAGTTTGTGGATGTTGAACTCCAAGACATTATTTTGATATGATTATGTTTTGGTTTCTATATTAAATGTTAAGTATTTTTGGATATCATGTGACGTACTGTTCATTAGTGATTATGTTAAGTATTTTGATATGTTTATGTTTGTACATTAATGCTCATTAGTTCCATTGGTATTCATTTGCCCATTAGTGTTCCTTAGTATTTGGTTGTCCATTAATGTTTGTTTACAATAGTAACAAACGTTCATTGACAAACTCAATTCCTTAATAAACGGACACAGACACGAATTTCATTCGGTAGAGTGTTCGTGAACAATCAATCTGCCCGACAAAAGCTTAACGAACGAATATGGACAATGTTTTGCTCAGTTCGGTTTAGTCCACTTACATATAATAAATTTTGCATATTCAAATGGAATAAAATAAATTGATGCCTGGCCAACTCAAAACCAAATAATCTAAATAGCCGTTCGGCTTAGACGAAGAATGATAGATTATATGATATTATTAAGTTATTAACGCTGGCCTATTTAGCGTATTTATGTGTAATAAGTAAAGGGATGTTTGGCAGCGTTTTAATGATCCTATTAAGATGTTGCATCTGAATTCAGGTTCATCACAATGACACCTCTAAATCGGTTAGCAAATCTTTTACTCATTAAGTGTTATAATGATACTGAATGAAAATTTTACCTCTTTATTCCTTCATATGTGTTCATAACCCTAAGTCTGCCCGTCAAACCTCTTACAGGTTCAGTATTTACTTATGCAAACGTTGTCAAACAACCCTAAAATAGCATTTTATACTAGCATATGGCATCCGGAAAACCACCAATTTTGAAACACCTCTCAAAATAACTTCCGTACTAAAAAGAGGCCTGTTGTTCTAGAACTTTTCTTGACAATTGTGTTTTGGCCCATAAGTTGAGAGACCAAACAATGGCAAGTGACCCAAGTAAAAGAGTTTTAGCCCAAACCTTTAAGTTGCCGGATCAACACTAGTGTAGCGTTTAATATGCTAAATAGACCATTACGGTGAAATGAAAAAAGAAGTGTATTCCATTCAATCTTCTTGTTTTTTTTTTCCGGTATGAATCACCTTCACCATCCTCCCACCACAAACCTACATCACCTTCCCTCCCACCACCACTGCCTCCGCCACCCATCAATATCGCCCGCCATCTACACCGCCGCCCGCCACCACCACCCTTGCACCTTCTCCCTTCCGCCAACCACCACCATTGCCCACCACCCGCAGTCCAACACGCCACTTGCTAACCACCATCACCCAAAAGGCCACCGTCGCCACCACCGCCCATCGTCAACCACCGTCTACCACTGCCATCGTCCACCACCATTGCCGCCACTCGCCAACAATTTTATTTACTTTTTTCGTCTTATCCTGCATACCAAACAACACAAAGTAATGTTTCATTCATTTCCATATGGTGTCAAACAAGATAATTGTTCATTTCACTACTTCTTCCATTCCATTATCTCATACTAAACAAACTATAGATTTATTTTCATGTCCAGAACTAAAAGGGTGTGGACAAAAATACATATAAACAAATTTATTAATAGAGGGAATCGTCCGGGCTCAAATTTTCAATAAAAAACGAGTAACTTATACTGTTGCATAAAAAACGAAGGTGGCTGTGGCCGCCCTGACCCTAACTATCATTCGCATATGTCTGCAATAAGGTTCGGTAATATGAGTCTGTATGCACATCCCAAAAATTTAGATTTAAAAACACAAATAATCAACAAAGTTATTAAAAATAAATCATCATTTGTATAGCAACCGTTACATGTATACCAAATTTTAAATGACCCAAAAAAGAAAAAAAAAAATTCAAAGCCCACCCTTCAACATGTATTCCAACCTCAACACCAAATCTACCTTATATTTTACTCCTTTCTTTTGGCGGAGACAATTTCTTTGCCATATCCCGTAACCAAAACTTCTTAATCTTTCCGGTGGCCGTCTTCGGCAGCTCCTCCATGAACACCACCGTCTTTGGCACCATGTAGTGCGGCAACCTCTCACGACAAAACCTTATTATATCTTCCGAGTTCGCCTTTCCAATCAAACTCACAAACGCACAGGGCGTTTCTCCCCAAAAGTTATCCTGCCGGGCCACTACCGCAGCCTCGTGAACCACAGGATTCAAGTACAACACAGATTCCACCTCTACACTACTCACATTTTCGCCCCCAGTTATAATCACGTCTTTTGACCTATCTTTGATTTCCAAGTAACCATCCGGGTGTATCACCCCAACGTCCCCCGTGTACAACCACCCATTGTCTTTCATGCACATCGCGGTGGCCCTTGGGTCCTTTAAGTAACCCAACATTAAACACGGCCCTTTTAACACTATTTCACCCTGAGTCAACCCGTCACGTTTCACTTCAACTCCTGAGTTAGGATCCAACACGTTGACTTCAGTCAACGCTAGGGTCCTAACTCCTTGTCTTGCTTTCAAACTTGCCCGGTCCATGACTGGCAACCGGTTCCATTTCTCTTTCCATGCACACGAAACCACCACCCCCGCCACTTCCGTCATGCCATACCCGTGGCTGACGGTAAACCCCAACGCCTCCGTACGGAGGACTACAGCGGCAGGAGGCGGAGCGCCACCTGTCAAGAAATGAACAGGGTATTTTAACGGCTTGGCGGTTGGTGAGTTTGCTATCATGTTGAGGACGACTGGAGCGCCACACATATGGGTGACTTTGTGGCGGTGCAAGGCGGAGAATACGTCATCTGCGTTGAACTTGTGAAGGCAAATGTTGGTGCCACCAACGGCTGCTATGCCCCAAGTGAAGCTCCAGCCGTTAGAGTGGAACATGGGTAGGGTCCATAAATAAACCGGGTTTTTGGGTACCGACCAATCCATCAAAGAATCAATGGTTACGATGAAGATTGCACGGTGAGAATGTACAACTCCTTTAGGTGAGGATGTGGTCCCAGAGGTGTAGTTTAAGGTAATTGGATCCCACTCGTTGATTGGCCTCACCCACTGAAAATCCGAGTTCCCTTTCTTAACCATATCCTCGTACGACAAAAGATATTCAACTTCATTCATCCGGGATTCAACGGTCAGTACTGGGAGAGATTCAGATTCTGTAAACAATTAAAACCAAATTTATAAAATCAGTATCCACAAATATATCAAATAATGAGGACTAAATCATTTTCTTTAACATCATACAATATTAATGTCTTTGTATTTTTTATACAGGTAAGCAAACATGTAACTAAAACCACGAATGTCAGCCAATTCAATTTTTTTTTTTTGTTTTGAATATTGTTCGTTTCTTTTAATTATCATACAAAAACATTTTATCTAACAAGAGCTCTATGATCTAAAACCTACAACAAGGTATGGATTCACAATTTGATAAATAAAAACAGCCCACAACGACAAAGCTATATAAATTAATCGTCATATCAGCTCTATCAAAAATTTCAAACTTTTCTTAAAACAACCTTTTATTTTCTTCCACAACAACGTACAAACATCTACAAACACAATTTAAAATTATTAAAATTAAACACACACATTATTAGGTGGCCCGTGGTTTAGGACGGGTTCGAAAGAGTTAAATCTAACAAGGTTTAACATTGATTATATATAGGTATATATTATTATTATTATTATTATTATTAACTACGCATTATTATATGTAACACAGTGAATTAAATATGCATTAATAAATAATAATGCATACTAATTATTAGTAGTTACTAAAGACAATTTTACCAACTTAAAAATGTTGTATTATATTAAATTTGTAACGGTCTTAAATTCTAAAATTCTTAGCATACCTCTGTCAAATGTATTATTATAATATAGTACGCGCGCACATTATTATATGTAACACAGTGACTTAAATATGCATTAATAAATAATAATGCATATTAATTATTAGTAGTTACTAAAGACAATTTTACCAACTTAAAAATGTTGTATTATATTAAATTTGTAACACTCTTAAATTCTAAAAATTCTTAGCATACCTCTGTCAAATGTATTATTATAACATACTGCGCGCGCGCACGCACGCGCACACATATATATATATCAGGTGGCCCGCGCTTTGCGACAAGTTCGTAGAAGTTAAATCTAACTCGACTTACCTTAAACACTAAGGGGGTGTTTGGTACAGAGAATGGAAAAGGAGAGAAAATAAAAATGGAAATGGAATTGTAGAGAAAGAGAATTGGTATGGAGAATGAGAATCATTTCTCTTGTTTGGTACACGAGAAAATAAACAGAGAACTCTTCCATACCCAACCCCACCTCCACCCAACCTGACACCACTCACCACCGCAGCCCCACCACCACAGCCCCACCACCACCGCCCCACACCACCAGCACCACCACAGCCCCACACCACCAGCACCACCACCACAGCCCTTTCTTCAACCACAGCCCACCACCACCGGCTGCTGCCACCAAATCCCCTTCTTCAACCACAGTACACAAGAAATTAAAAAGATTCAAATTTTTGGAACATAAGATATAGAAAAAGGAGGCTCAGATCTGTCATCACTGCCTCTTTGGAGATTTTGTGGTGGTGGTTGTGGTGGCGATGATGATGATGATAATCAGAAGCCACCTGCGACCACCGCCGATTTCCACCACCACTGTCACCCACCTGCGACCACAATCACCCGACCATCTGAAAACCCTAACCTACCACGAACCACCACTTGAAACCCTAATCTCCGTTCACCCGTACCACCTGCAACCTACAACCGGTTACCATCTCTGTGTTCACCACTGCGAACGACGGAGACGGGGTGGTGGTTGCAGACTTGGAGACGAGGTGGCGGTTGCAGACTTGGAGACGAGGTGGCGGCCGGAGACGAGGTGGGGGCCGGAGACGGGGTGGTGGCCGGAGACGAGGTGGTGGCCGGAGACGAGGTGGTGACATGCTATGAGGAGGCTGCTGAGAAATGGATTTCTCTTTGTTTTAAAGAGAAATGGAATTCTCTAGTTTTAGATAAATAGAAAGAGAAAGAGAAATGAAAAGTGAAAAACAAACAAAAAAAATATTTCTAATTCCATTTCTCCCCAATCAAATCCCTCTACCAAACACCCCCTAATTATATTAGGTATTATTAATATATAAATAATAAACGCTATTAATAAATGCTAATTATTATATGTATTTAATGTAGTGAATTAAATATGCATTAATAAATAATATATATTAATTATTAGTTAAAAAAATGTTTTCAAATATTAAAAAAGTCTTTAATACTTAAGTTAATCCAGACTTTCATTCGCAAACTTTCCTCTACACTATGGTGGAGTCCATCCCACCCCTCGTCCACCTCCAAGCCACCTTACCCGGACCTCGGGTTTTATGCCCGTTGTGGCTGCTCTTATAGTTCTTAACTAAATGAACAAGTTATCTACTCCCTATGTGACCATTGATATACAATAAAATAGAACTCTTAACATACATGAAAATTTAGGCTTCGACTTTGGAGGGTAGTGGTATGTAATTAAGGATTATTGAAGCTATAAGAAAAGCCTAAATGAAAGTGTTTTGGATTGTAAATGTAAAACTTGGAGCAATCCCAACTTAAAGGACCCGAATGGTTAATATGAAAAGTATAAGGGTGGTACGGAAGATCTCAAGGGGCGGTTCGGTGAAGATCCAAAGTTAAGGGACCAAGTTGAATAACTTGGTGTCATAGTTATCTTTTTATTTATTATTAAATAAATTAGAGGTCTAGTTTAATTGTGATTCCTAGTTTGAGTAGGATTAGAATTGTGGGTGCTATATATACCCATCATTAGTTTTCTTTTGTTGGTGGTAGAGAAGAGTAGAGAAAGAGTCGAAAGTTGTTCTTGTTTCTTATTAATGAAAAGAGTCGCATAAACGTTTTATGCAATATCGTGTTTGATGTTCTTGATTCACTTGTCTCAGGTTTAACAAGTGGTATCAGAGCCTAACGATCCAGGCTCGTGTTTCCGATTGGCGACAAGTCTTGATTGTGGTGGTAGTTCCAATCAAAGACATAAGAGGCCAAGAAACCTATCGTTGTTAAGGTTCCGATATAAGGTGTTAGAAGAATTCGATCATAGGTTCTCAAGATAAGATTGACAAAAGACTACGTTCGAAAGTCATGCAGTTTGTTTGTTCAATCGAGTTGGTGAGAATCTACTCTGCCGTCAAATTACAATAATATATTATATTGTGCCTTTTGTGAGTTTGGAGGACTAAAGACCTTTTGCAAGAGAGGACAAGATATTCTTACTTTTCTGTGTTTTCAAGAAATAAGCCATTGTTGGTGTTGACTTTTTGCGTAAACAGAAACCAACTGACAAAAGTCCAATTGTTGTTTTATTTCTACAACAATTAAAATAAATAAAGAGGAGTCCCATCAAAGTTATTTCACTTTTGGAGATTGAAGAATTCGATAGAAGGAAATAAAGAATACGATCGTAGCGAATAACCGAAACAATGGCAGAATTTCACGTTGTGGGAGGAATCAAGAAGTTGAACCAAAGCAATTATAAACAATGGTCGATATGCATCAAATCATATCTTCAAGGTCAAGATCTTTGGCAGGTAACGAACTGTACCGAGACGAGACAACCCGCAAACGATATTAACGGTAGTATCGGGAAGTGGCAGGTGAAAGAGGGCCGTGCGATGTTTATCATCAAGACGACGGTTGATGATGATGTTCTTGATCACATTCAAGATCTCGAATACCCAAAGCAAGCGTGGGATACGCTAGAGACCTTATTCACAAAGAAGAATGATGCTCGATTACAACTAGTCGAAGGTGAACTAATGACGATTTCCCAAGGTGGTCTTCCTATTTCACAATATTTTCGTAAGGTAAAGAATTTGTGTCGCGAGATTGGAGAACTCGATCCACAGTCTCGGGTTAGCGATGCTCGTATGAAGCGGATACTCATCCATGGTTTAAGGCCGGAGTATCGTAGCTTCGTTACCGCTATTCAAGGGTGGGCGACCCAACCGAGTATTACCGAGTTCGAAAATATTCTTACCGGACAAGAAGCCTTAGTGAAACAATTAGCCGGTGTGTCGATTAAAACCGAGAGCAAAGCCTTGTATGTCGGAAGAAAGGAGAAGCATCTGCTCAATAAAAATAGGAATCGTTATGGAGAGAAAGGAAAGAATAAGTACTGGGAGAATGAGAAACGTGAACGACCGAAGAAGAAAGAATGGAACCGAAAGGGTCGAGATGACAACTCTGAAGAAGATTCATCGGACGAAGAGAACCGAGACAAAGAATCAAGGTACCAACCAAAACAGTTTCCGTTTAGGTGCCATAACTGTGGACAAAAGGGGCATATGAAGAGGTACTGTCGAGAACCTAGGGAGGAAGGTAATGCAGCTGTTGTTAAAGAAGAAGAACCGTGAGATGTGGAGGCTAATATGGCCGAGGTTCAAGAAAATACACAGTTGATACCGAATTCAAACCGAATCTGGTAGATGAATGGTTTGAAGAAGGCTCTTGTTGGTGGACAAATCAAGAAGTAGTGCCTGAGTCAAATCCGTTGAAGGTAACATTGGAATCATCTAATGTTATTTTAAATCTAGATGATGAGGAAATCATGGTTGAAAAAGAAAATACGGTTGATCAAGACGTAACCGTGACAGTAACCGAACAAGACAAGAAAGAAACCGTGTTGGATGAAGTGCATGAGGAGATAGTTCCGTCTCATGTTACGGGTGGTCATGGTGAAATAGAAAACGTTGAAGATCAACAAACCAACAAAGTTGATGTTGGAGTTTGCATGAGGTTCATGCAAAGTTCGGGTGATCCGAATGAACGAACGAATAAAGGAGTTGAGTTCGAGAGGGAGCATGCATCAAGTGAATATGGAAGAATTGCTTTGAGTACCATGATAGTTGGTCATGAAGTTAAGAAAGCAAAAGTCTTTTCCAATCTGAAATCCGGTGATGCAGCTTTAAACAATGGTAATCTCGAAACTAGAATAGTTGTAACCAGGAAAAAGAAACCTGAAGGTAGGGTTATGAAGTTGAATCCAAGAATCAAGCTCAAAGATGTGCGAGCTTTACAAGGTGTGAAAGATCTTGGAGGAACAATGGAAGTTGGTATTGAGAGGGAGTATAAAACTTGGAGCAATCCCAACTTAAAGGACCTGAATGGTTAATATGAAAAGTATAAGGGTGGTACGGAAGATCTCAAGGGGCGGTTCGGTAGAGATCCAAAGTTAAGGGACTAAGTTGAATAACTTGGTGTCATAGTTATCTTTTTATTTATATTAAATAAATTAGACGTCTAGTTTAATTGTGATTCCTAGTTTGAGTAGAATTAGAATTATGGGTGCTATATATACCCAACATTAGTTTTCTTTTGTTGGTGGTAGAGAAGAGTAGAGAAAGAGTCGAAAGTATTTGTTCTTGTTTCTTATTAATGAAAATAGTCGCATAAACGTTTTATGCAATATCGTGTTTGATGTTCTTGATTCACTTGTTTAAGGTTTAACAGTAAATTCATTAGATATGCCAATCACTTGAAGGATGTTAGTTTTTATATATCGAACATGATTATTTTGTTTTGAAGGCCGGCCATTTGTTGGTTTAATTAGCTTGGGCAATAGTTAACGTGAACAATATTCGAAAATCGATTTTTATCTGGCTGTGCTCAGACTGATATTAGATGGCGATGATCGATCAAATTCTTATCATTACACCCTAAGTGTTAAAATCTGATAACCGTCCCTCATGACTGTTAGGACATGTCTCAATCAATGTCTTTTGGACAGACAAAACGGTACCGGTTTTGTTCAATGAGTATCACCTATAAAACTTTAATGGACTATAAAGTTTCATGAAAACATAACTTAGTTAGTATACATATACACACATACTAAAAATAGTTTATAGGATCAATAATGATTTTCCAAATCATTTGTTACCAATCATATTTTGTATTTTTGTAAAAGAAATTATGTTTAAATAAACTTATACACTACTCAAAAAAAATCATATACATCATTTTAATTAATGATTTTGGTCATCAATAAAGTCTTCCCCTATATTAACCAGTAGAAATTGATTATTATGATTTCATATCACAATAATCATATAGTCACATTAAAAATACCATTTAATAAAAACTTACTTGTCTACACAAATTAAAGAAAACAAAACATGTACCTTCAAAATCCCTAATGATCACCAACACCGGCCGCGGTGTCCCGGGCGGCAACCTCGACACGGCCTCCCGTCCAAGAGCCGAAAGATGAGCATCAACAAACAGCATTTTGGACTCCGAGTGTCGGAGCATGACCGAGACGGTCCGAGCATCAAGCCGAGTGTTGAGATTATTGAGCACCGCACCTGACATTGGCACCGCAAACTGTAGCTCATACATTGCAGGGACATTATAAGCCAAAACCGACACAACATCACCGCGGCGGATGCCTGCTCCGGCGAGGGAGGATGCCACCTGGAGGCATCGGCGGTGGGTGTGGGCCCATGTGAAGGTGGTGTTATTGTAGACAATGGAAGTACAATCGCCATAAACGGTGGCTGCTCGTTCTAAGAAGGTGAGAGGTGTAAGTGGGCATGAGTTTGCAGATGTGGGCTTTAGATGGTTCATTATGTATACGTACGTACAGATGGGTGTATGTCTATGCCAAGGCTAGAGTGCACTAGTTATAAATGTTGTCCAACTAATAAACCATGGAGGGCTTGTGAGCATTTATATTGTGGTGTAGTGCTAGGGTTACTATCACACCCTTACTTTCTTTATTTATTAGCTCAACCAATAGAGGTGGGGAAATATATAACATGTGAGGGGGGTAACAAAGGTAGGGTAGGAGTCAAAAAATTAGTCATTTTTAATGCTTCTCTGACCTGTGGGCTGAGTTGGTTGGGTAAGTGGTTGTAGAAATCTTTTTTTAATTTTATAATTAATTAAACGATATTTTATCCACACTAACATTTAATCTCATACTGTTTTTAACGGCTATTTTAACTTTATAACTCATAAATCATAGCTTTCTTGCCTTCAAAACGGTTCATGCTTTCAAATGGCCGTATGAGTATTTGTCAAACGTCCGTTTATAATTTTTGGGATGTGAAATTCGAAAATGGGATGATGTGAGAATAGGCGCATGGCCCTTAATTACTTTTTTTAATATTATTTGGTGTATACTTTAAAATGAATTTGGGAAATACAAAAATGAGTTCATGACTTCAAAAATGTCTCCTCAGATTTCGATTTCTTTCAATAATCATTGTTTTTATTAATTTTAGCAATAATAGTTCGTTTATTTCATATTTAAAGTTTTTTTAAAAATAATACTTATTTTCATGGCTTAAACGTCACTATATAATTGAAAAGTAAAAATACTTTTATACATAACATTTAAATAGCAAAATCACACATATAAACTCTTAACAACTTGGGAGACGCACATTTAATAGAGTAAAGATATCGGTCATCATGTTGATTATTAAATATAAGTAATAATGGTAGCGAGTTATAATAATGATTTTTGTCTTAGGTAAGCTTTGCAAAGAAATATATTGTGCATTAAAGTAGTAATGTAATTTAGATTTGTTATTTTACTATAAATGTTTTAGTTCATTCTGTGTATATCTTTATAAAATTTATTACTAAAATGATTGTGCTAACTGCATTTATGTGCAATATTAAATACGAATGAAGATAAATTATACCAATATCACATATATTAATTTTGAATATATTGTTAAATGTACATAGTGTTTTTTTAATAATAAATTCACATTTAAACTCATACCGACTTGGGAGACGCACATTAATTCATTAATGAAAACAAGAAAATAATTGACAAGTAAAAATAATGACAGTATGTTACGTATTTTCTCTAAGATTTAAGTTTATATACGTATAATTATAATATATTTTAAATTAGTTTTAAAGCTCGTGTAACATGAGATTATCTAAATAAATAAGTTACAAATAAAACAATACATAATGTATATGAAAAAATATATTACATCTGTGCTTGTATCACTATACATAAATTGATTTTATTTATGTCACAAAATGATTTTTTTCCAAAAGAAAATGAACTTGGTAAAAAAATAATACACGTGCAAAAACATATCAAAAAATACGCCATCTATTATAAATTCCATTCTCAATATCATATATGTATAAATGAAAAAAATTTGGTTATGAAACAATTTTGGAGAAAACTTCTCATATAATAATAGTTTTGAACTACACCATAAAAAAGAATTTTTTAAGTTTGAGGGGAGTTTCTCGAACTTGCCATAATTACAAAAAAAATAAATACATAAATAGCATGTTAACCCGTTCAATTTTGTGAATGTTTTGATTCACTTGAGCATAATTTTATATGACATGTTTCACATACAACATTCTGATAACTATCAAGGAAACATCAATGCTTACACAGATGTTTCAAATTTGATAAAAGTTAGAAGCATTGATAGGCCTGGAGGTGGTATGTCGGAAGTGTTTGTCATTTTTTCTTTAATTTTAATAGTCATGTGAAAATATTCAATGTGCAAAATCCCAAATATTTTTACTATTTCCAAAAAGACCTCGGTAACGCGACATAAAGACTCCTTCTTCTTATTTCTATTTAATTATTAATTCTTATTGATGAAATTTCATTTTACAGAATAAAACTAAACTAAAAATGAACTAAATTCTAAATAAAGATAAAGCCAAATTTACTGAAGTATTAAGAATAATGAGATGAGTTAGATAAATATAAAGATCTTTCTATTCTATATATAGCAAAAGAAAAGGACTCTTTTCGTGAGATAGTTGGATATTCCTATAACATAATAACATAAGAAATCAATGGCTTTTGCGAAAAGAGGAAGACACTTTATTTTATTTATTTTTTCAATATTCTTTGATTGCAAAGATGCATTATCAATCATGTAATCCTTAAAAATAAATTTGAAATCCAATCACATTTAAAATTCTAACTTTCATTTGTTTTACATTTTCAAGTCAAAACTTTATAATCGTAACAAATTTGATGATAAATCTATTTGCATTCTCAAATTTTTAAAAATATTCAGATTACCCCTTTTTTACCCGTAACAAATTTGAGTCAAATGTAGTTAATTTATGCCAACGATTTATTTACCAACTTTTAACCCGTAATAATCAAATTTAAGTTCAATAAAAAATCCGAAACAATCCTTGATAAAAAAACTCAAGAAACTAAATATAAAAAACTTTATTATATTTGAAAGTTATTGGTATATACTATCCTTACAATTTAATACACACACACACACATATATAGTTTCCTAAATTAACCGAAGAATTAAATGTATAGATTTAAATCATATATTTATAATTTATAAATTTATATGACAACGTAAAAAAATAATAGATAAATGGATTTATTTTTAAAAAATGGATCGATTTTTAAGCATATATTTATAATTTGATGATTAAAAAAATTATTTCGTAAAATGAAAGCATATTAGAGTTTTTGTTTTTTATTTACAATTTTCAACAAAATATATAGTATAATATGTCAATGATAACATTTAAAATTATATTATTTTCAATCTTTAACAAACATGATTGTTGTTATTTTTGGATTTCACCAAGTATTTTATGAAATATATTCTAACAACGTATAGTAGTATAATATGTAAATATTTTTTTTTATAAAAGTGTATAAATATAATATAAATATAGTTTAAAGAAAAGTGAATAATTTAATCATGTTATTGATATAATATAAATAGAGTGTAAAAGATTAGTGAATAATTGAGATCTATGACATATATTACTTTTAGAGGGAAAAAATTATGAGGATTAACAACAAAGTAAAGCGTGTCTATAATTATTTTATTTTATTAGAATAGATAGATTATATCATGTTTAAAATTTAATAAAATATATCTGAAGTAGTTGTATTTGTGCAACCAATGGGCATTTGGCCCATGGTATGTGGGTGTGAAATAGATCTTTCATTTATTTGAAAATCGAGTTTTAAATCCTATGATACACATGTTAGATAGATTCAAGAGAAACTTAGTGATTGAATTAAAAAGTTTTTAAATCCTACGATACACATGTTAGATAGATTCAAGAGAAGCTTAGTGATTGAATTAAAAAGTTGTGGTTGTGCATACATTAAAATTTCCCAATAATCATCGTATTTGAATATTTCAAGTTAAAATTTTAGTCGTGTCGCATTTATGAGACTTAGACTCGGTCTTCTTCTACATTAATTAATTAATTGTAACTTTCTTTTTTTCATATACATGTTCAAATTTTGATGCTCATTTCTAATCCCTAACTAATAAACAAAAAGCTATGTATGCCACGTGTCCCTTGATTAACCCATTTCATTTGAAAAAGTTACTATGTGCCACGTGTCGGTGATTAGCCGACTCATTTTGAAATTGAACTGGCTCTTTTTCTGTATATTATCCCTAAGTCTTTGTAGTTGTCGCATCTTTGTATCAGAGAGGAAACCAATTGCCAGCACCACTTAAACACCACCAGTGGACTCCGACAACGTTTTTAAGGTTTTAAGGGTCTCAATAACTGAGTCTTTTACTAAAAAATTTTCATAAAGATCCAATCTAATGATAAAAACGATTGAGTTTTCTGACGAAAAATGTTACTTTTCCGGCTAAGTGTTTTTTCGGCGACCTGCAACTAATGGCGTAAAGGCTCTGTTAGTCGTGGACCGTTATAAACAAATGCACTTTTAGTTGGGACCGCCACCACCTAAGTGTTAAGTTGGGACTGTTATTTGCTAATAGGACATAATGGGGTTATTTAAAACAAATTTTCCATTATATTATATATGTTGTATGTAAGAAATGGCAAGTTAAGATGACAAATCCGTCTAACTTCCGTTGGGCATAAATATGGTATGTGTTAGCATAGGTAAGAACTGTGGACCTTACACATGCTATGGATGTAACGTGTTAGCGTAGATAAGGACTGTGGATCTTATACCTGATGCAGTTGTTAGATGTCAGCATAGGAAAAGACTGTGGATCTTATACATACCGTAAATGTAATATGGCAGCATATCTGAGGACTGTGGACTTCGTACGTGCTATGATGTAGGTGTCAGCATAGGAAAGGACGGTGGGCCTTGTACGTGCCGTTAATGTACGTAGGTATATGGAAGGACCACAAACCTTGTACGTACCATGAATGTTGAACACACGTAAGGATTGTTGACCGGCCTTGTACGTGTTCACGACCTTGATTATAGGTATAGACGACGGACTATGAACATACTCTTGATTGGTTAAGGAAAATATTGAATGTGAATGTGCTAAGAATGTTTAATAGGCATGTATGAATATATGTAAGTGGAACAAGCGAAGAATGGTATGTGTATCTTCGGATACGAATGAGTATGAATGTGTAAGTATGACCTGCGCATGTTAAAATAGAATTCACTCAGCGTAGCTCACTTTTAGTATGCACGCAAGTGGTGGATAACAGAAAGTAAAGGAGCTTGGAATGCATGCTGGGCCATCAACACGGTGTTGATATCCAAAGAGTTGTTTTAGAAAGAAAGTTTAATATAAATGTAGTTTTATTCCACGAAAGTTTTTGTGAAACGGTGTTGACATCCAAAGAGTTGTTTTAGAAAGAAAGTTTAATATAAATGTAGTTTTATTCCACGAAAGTTTTTGTAAAGTCTGAAATTTAAGCTGTGTTCAAATATAGATCCAATGTAGGTAAGGTGTCCGGGTTCGCGGCCTTACAATTTTATTACCAACTAACACATATAACCTACAAAAAATATAAACATAAACTACAATTATTAAAAAAAAATTGTTTAAATGTAGCTCTTACACATAAATTTCACCAATGTGTAGGTGATAACATGATTAACAACATAATACATCATACATGAAAAAAGATCATACAACTCTAGTCATAAACACCTACACATTATACTATAAGATCATAAACGTGAAAAGTGTAATAAGTTGTAGAAAAAACAACACAAAATGCATACATATCTTTATGTATTAAACTTAAAGAAGACTTAAAAGTACAAAAAAGAAATATGATTTATAAAAATAAGAATAAAAATCTTAACACATTTTTGTCTCCGCAAGTTCAACCACCATCCTCCCATGAAAGACCCATCCTTTCACTACTCTACACCTTCATATGTTCAACGTTGAAGTAACATACATTAGGGACAAGCTGATGTCGACTAAGTTATTAAAGTATTCACATTTGATTATTTATCTTTATTCATATTATTTAACTAAAAATGAACTTTAATAAAAAAAATTCAACTTAAAAAACCTCCATATCCCATTTTTTATATTTATCTTTTTTTTTTCTGAATAGCCTTTGTATTGTTGACGGATCACTGCCCACTCGATCATCTCCATTATGCTGATTATGGGACTTTGGATTGCAAGGTTGGCACGTCCATGAAGGGAAGCTTGTACATAAGTTATTCACAAAATACTTAGAAGTTCACTTTTAATCAACTAAATAGTATACTTTGAAGGAAAACTGGATTTAAATAATTCCAACTATACATTATTAGTAAATAACAATCTTAACTAACGAGTTGACTGTTGACGGTCTCACTTTTTAACATGTTTGTTCCTAATGAGCCGTTGATGTAGATATTGTGCTCAAATAAAACATAAGTATTTATGAAACTTAAATACCTATAACTAGTACGGGTAAGTAAGGTCGTATTCACGGAAAACCAGTGGAAAGTGCAAGTTTGACTCATGACTCGAAAACTATTTAACTAAGAGGACAAACAATGTCAAGCAATTTTGAAAAATGATTTTAATGTAACTTGATGAATTTAATGATATATAAACAATTATGAGAAAAGAGTGATTCACTTCAGGTTTAGATAATGTGATAACAAACTAATCACAGATTCATTTAAGTTGATTGCTCAGTAATTACAAGACCTAGTATTTTAGTTGTGATGACAAACGAAACCCTATCCGAATCATTGACACAACTGAACGCGATCTACCAAATTTCCAGTTTTATAATATGAAAACCAATTATTAAGCAATGACTAATGGCTATCGGATCAACGACATAAGAATATAATCCTAAATGTTGATGAACACAATCGAATAGTTGATGCAAAATATGATAGCCAAATTATAAATTGTTTAAACAATCAACACAAAGGCAAAGCAAGATAAGATAAGACATGATTCAATCAAGCTTTGAAACAATTAAGAACATAAAATACAATATAACAAGTTTACACAAAACTTTACACTTGAAGTGATCACAAGGAGGTTAGCCTTGCTTCTGCATCAAGATGAATGTTGGTTGATCGTGATTCGCCTGCATAAGGGACTGCTCCCCCTTTTGCCTTCTGCCCTATGTGCTAGCCTCTACTTCCAACAACCGTCCAAAGAAAAAAAACCCCAAAACCTAATATTCTCCAAACTGTTATATATCACTTGACTACCGTGTGGAATGCTTCTTTTAATTCACTAAAACTTTGTTGCAGGTCTGGACCAATCATTACTCTCGTCTCTCGTCCAAGTTATGAAGATATTATTGGATAATAATTAACCCAACTTAATATTACTTATAATTTAATATTAAAATAATAATAATAATAATAATGCTCCATATTTCACATATTTTTGTTGAGCTTTTAATTCCTTTGAGCCAATCCATTTTTTTCTTATTCTTATTTAAAGAATCATATTTTGGAACCTTAAAGACACTGATTAAAATCGTATTGAATTAGCTCGTTTAAACTCTAAAATGTGTGTGTGTTTCTATAACGGGTATAACGACAATGAAGGTATGATTCGGTAATGGTATGGACGCTTACAGGGTTACCTTCCAGCTTCCTGCTTGTACCTAGAACACGAAAGAACTTGTTAGAAGGGGACCAGAGACCGGGGTCTTTGGACCACACTCCGACGCTAAACATTAGTAATTTATCCCATGAAAGTGTATAAATAGTAAGTATGATATGTATACTAGAGATAGAGAATGTAAGAGGAGATAGTGGTTGAGTGATATGCTAAAAGTAGTCAAATAATTATTAACTAAATTATGCTAGAATAGACACTAAGTAATACTCTAAACTCTTTAAAACTCGACTAAACTACTGACCGGCAAGTGAATCGATCGACTCTATTAAAAGGGGTTTTTAATTTAATTAATATTAAACTAATAAAAACAACTAATTAATAAAAGACAAGTTATAAATCACAAGAGAAATAAGTTTGACTAATTCAGATGATGATGGAAAACCACCTAGGTTGTAATCCTCCAAAGTTTCAATTATCAAATAGTTGGAAAATAGTAATTATGGAACTGGGATCGTAATATTGATGCTTAGAAGAAAAACCGAACAAGACCCCTGACCCTACTCAAGAAGACACCAATGGGTTTCTAATAAGTTTTAAGAAATTTCAGTTTTATAAATTAAAGTCCCTTACGGCTATCTAATCAGTTATGAAAGAGTACCTTTATACTAAAATCCTACCTTACAGCGCGAAAATCAAAGGTAATTTGATAAACTTAATTGACTCGCTAGACAATATTAATTAATCAACCTAGACGGATTCCTTACGAAGAACTAAATCTAGCAATCTTAATCAACAAATATTTAACAATAACTCATCACCTTACAACTTTCTAGGTTAGCAGCACACTTTTATTTGTTTGACTAATCATATTATTCCTATGATCTTATTCGAATTAAATCATAAACTACTCAAAAACACACAGTATATTACCTAACAAAATCCTATCATATTAAACAACCACCAAGGATTACGTGGAATAATATAACCAGAATAAGCAAAATCAAGTGCACATACACATCAATCAAATAAACTAAATAATTTACTGAATCATAAAACCATAACGAAAATAAATAATCCAACTAAAATCAAAACATCAATGATGGTTCATCGATAACCAATGCAGTCTATAAAGTTTAGCCTAGCATCTTAAAATCAAACAAAACAATAATAGAAGAAAACTTGGTGAAAGTAATGAAAACGGAAGATTAAAGGCGATAAAACCCGTAGTCTTCAATCTTGAATGTAAAGCTCTTAACCGAATGCTTCCTTGCCTTCAAAACCGCCAAGAATCTCAAATAAATGCTCTAATAAACTCCAAATTCGTCTGGTGGCTGTAGGGTATTTTTCAGGTTAAGGTTAGAGGTGCTTACATAGTGAAACAAGGCCCAAAACTTGACAAAAACGCAAACATTCTAGAATTATTGGGTCTAGGCGCCGGGCGACTAGGGCCTGACCACCTGGCCGCGCGATGCGGTCAAATGGGGGGCCGGTCCGACTGATTCTTCTTTCGGTTTCTTTCCTGATGGTTCAGGCTTATCGTTTTGGCTTATTTTGACTCGTTTTTCGCCCTTTTCAACTAGAAAGAGAATATGGTGAGAGAGTGGGAGAGTTGTAATGAAGAGAGAGTAGTGAAAAATAGAGTGAATGAGAATAAAAATTATTTTGGATGGAATGTCCCTTTTATAGATAGTCGGAAGCTTCTCTATGGGAAGCTTGAGCTTCTTAAGAGGAAAATGTCAGCTCTTCTTTCAGGTTATATAGACTAGGTGCATGCCATTTTCGTGCAAACTTTATCCAGCCTTGCATGTCCTATTGTTAGTTTTACTTTATGGCAGGCGCCAGCTGTAACATTCGCGTAAATACCCTCATAAGATTTGGCAATAGTACTAACTTTTATAAGTTTAGGGACTAAAACTGAATATTCTGAAAACTTCATCCATCACGATACGCGATGGGGATGGACAGAAGCCCATCGCGTAGAGCTATGGACTTGCACATAAGCCAAAGTCTAGGCGGCTTCGCTATACGCGATGGCCTAACCCATAGGTTCATCGCGTATCGCGATGACTACGTTAAGTAACCGGACACGTGTCCAACCACGTGTCAAGACGTGGCACGATATGACAGGCCACGTGTCACAACGTGGCAAGGCGGCGTATATTGCGGCGCCACGATACGCGACGGGGTTAAGAAAAACCCATCGCGTATCGCGATGGGTTACCAAACTCGCCTATAAAAAGGGGTGACGGGCATGAGACAATTTCATCCCAAATTCACCTTCACTTTCACACACTTAGCATAGAGAAGCGTGCCCGATTGTCGTACCAACCCGACGTTTCGTTTTCTCGATATACGTGCAAGTTTCGAAGTTATAAACAAATAGCAATCACATAAGCGAGTAGATCAAGATCCTACCATCAAGCTGTTACCCTTTTCTTATTATCATTCCGAGTAGCCATGTTAAGGTAGGGTGTATGTTTAAGATATTTGATTATAACTTAGACATCAGTCAAGGCTATGGCCTTTAACCTTGAAAGTATTTTATAAGCATTCACAAACAAGTTTTCATAAATGTTACTTCTTAATGAAGTAATGTTAACAAAGATATATTTTGACGGGCATGTAGTAAACTGTAAGGGGGTATCACTAGTAGTGAGTTTCTTGCCTTTGAAAAAGTAATTCGTACAAATCCCAATAAACCGGGGGACCCGTTTACTTACCTGGAGAAACTCACCAACGTGTTATAACCTATTAAGCCAAAGCATTCTATATCAAACGTCACATAAAACAAAGTGTTTTCATTCACAAACAAAGAGATAAACGATTTCAAGGTTAAGCTTAACAATCATAGCTTAATCAAGAAACATCATTCAAATATTTATACAAACCTATTTATGTATAGGTTAATATCATTCTCAATCAAAGAAAGGTTGCAATTCACCGACGGTACAGGTGAATACGTTAACCTTTACAAATCAGTCAAAACATATTTTTACTCGATAAGATGATCGGGTGTTTATCTTAAAGAGTCAGTCAACATTTACATGAGATTACGTGATCTCTAAAACGTTATAATACAAAGTAGAAAATAAAAGCAACTCAGACCGATTACACATGTGTCTGGATCAATACATAACTGTTCAGCCTAAACAGTCAAAGGCTACGTGGCCGCGGGCTAACAATCATAACTAGTTCTCCATTAGGGGCTACGTGGCTCGGGGAACACTTTTGTGTGTGTAGGGTAGTGGTACAAATCCCGAGAGTGAAATACTTCTTGCTCAGTGTACAGAAAACTATATTTGTATTGTAATTGTTATTCAAATGATTTATAGAGTCATACGTGTTCACCAACACATAGCTGACGTATTTTTCCAACCCATTGCAGGTAATTAAGCATTAGTAGCTATAACAAGGATTAGAGTCTTATGAAGATAGAATCACGTTACAAGATGGCTCCGTTTTTTATAAACTAAATCCTTGTAATATGAACACTTATTTTGTAAACAAATACTTGGATATATAATTCCCAAGTAAATTTTCGATGTAAATCAATATTATATTAACCTAAAGTCTTCCGCTAAAACTAACCCATAAACTCTTATATATTTACAACACAGGCACTAACTCGTGGTCACACTTCTAGGCCCTATGTCAGGGTGTGACACCAGCTTTTTTGGCAGTCATGACTTTTTCTGTCATTTATTGTTTCACGAGCTTCTTGGTCAACTTAGGAAACTTACTGGGCAAGGGTTAAGCTTCCCCGTTTGGCAGCTTATGTTTACTACTCCTTTATTTGTAAGCTTCCCCAGCTTGTGAGCTTATGTTTGATGCTCCTTTATTATTAAGCTTCTCTAGCTTATGAGTGGGGAGGGGTAACCACGCCATCATTCCCCTGTCAGAAGTTTTTGGATTGCAATGATGAATGCTTGTGACTCAACTCTTACTTGTTTACAATGTTCCCCCTGGGTGTTTAATGCTTTTGGGCTCAGCGGCATGCCTCTTCATAGACCAATTCACATACCCATTTTGCTGTTTTAGGCTTTTTTATTGAAGCCTATAAGCTGGAAAATGTTTTTAACGTATGGTCTAGAATCTAGGAGCTTCTGGAATCGACCTATCGTGTATTATATTCATAGTGATGAGTAGCTAGTAGTTTAATAACCACTGACTTGATTGATTATATAGTTACTACCAAGGGTTATAATGGACTTAGAGCAATAGCTGTCAGCTAGCTTCCTTCTTGACCCTTCGATACTTTACGATTTCTTCAAAACCTCTTTTGTTTTTGAGAAAACCGTAAACCATGGTTACAACTTCTCTTTTTCGCTGCCATTTTTATGCAAAATCCATCAGTTATTGGATTGTTTTCCGGTGATATCTTCCATTTTATAAGGTAAGACTTTCCTTTGTATAAGGTAAGACCTTCCCTTTTGTTGCTTTTGTTTTACAAAAGGGGTAAAAAAGGTTGCCTTATACATTCGTTTCTTTGATCATAAAATATTTGTAATATGTTTTGAAAATACTTTCTTGAATGTTCTCATACATAATCATGTTATCCTAGGTCAATTGGTATCTTTTGGTGTCGCTAGGATTATGTATTTTTAAATCGTGTATCAGTCACTTGGCTATGAACCTTCATTATGTAACAGTGGTTTTTTCAATTAGCATAACATGACGATTGGTTCACTATTGAGAAAAATCATTGAGAATGGTCCGACTTCTAGTATCGTTAATTTCACTTTTACTTGGAAAGCACAAGTTCTTTTTTATTTCTGATTCATTCTTCCCTTTGCCCTTAGTTGAAGGAAGCATGAAGCTACACTCAACGAGGTATAACCTGACGCTGAGGAGCTTCATTTGTTTTCTTAAACAGCTTCTTGTATTTTTCATGCATCTTCGCACGTTGGTTGTTTCATCCTTGTAATTAGTGATGAAGATGTTGCACTTATTGTATCCATTATTGGTTTCTCTCTTTACCTTGAAGTGAAATTTTTGAAGGGTGCATCTAGCTTGCCACATAAGGTCATGCCTGGGCTGAAAAAACTGTTGAGAAACCTGCTAGTAAGGAGCATGTTCTTACTGAGGTTGATAGAGGTAATTCTGAGAAGGTTGAGAAGTCGAATAATATGAAGTTGCTTTCTTCTAATTAGCTAATGGATAAGGGAAAGTTGAAGGAAGTTATCAATGAAGATGACGTTATCAGTGATACGTTGAGTGTGAGTAGTGTTACTTGTGTACCCGGGTGGAATATTCAGAATGATGACACATTCAAGAAAGCATCCGTTGTTAGGATTTTTTTTTGTTACATTATTCGCCTCCGGTCGAAAAGGAGATTTGTGAATATTTGAGTGATGACGAGGTCATGAGGAAGGTATTGTTTGGTTTTGACCGCCTTACTGATCTTGTTCCTAAAGGTTTGGGGAATTAAAGTGGTGCTTCAAGGGAACTTAAGAGCTTGTGGGCTGATAATGAGAATTTGGAAGCTACTTTGGATAAAGCAGAGAAAAATAATGGTACCTTATCTGCTCATGTAGAGAGATTGACATTGAGAAGCATAAGCTAAAAGTTATGGCTAAGGATTACATGAGTAGGGGTGTAATGTTAGTCAAGATAGGGCGATATTAGCTGAGAATGAGAAGGTGGCTTCTGAGGTTGATGTTTCTAACCCTCATGAGCGTATTTATGAGTTTCTTGTTGATAGGCGTTGGCTATTTGAGCACTGGTTACTTCAAGTTGTGACTTAACTCTTACAAAATAGTGATTTCAATGCTACCCTTGATGATATGTATACCAAAGGTATTGCTCATAGCCACCACTATGGTTTAATTCTTGGTATAGCTTCCTTCCTTCAGGCATAATGTTGTTAAGGATTTTTGTGAATGTCGTAAAGGAGATGGAGTTGATGTCCTTCCTTTATATAGATGTTATCTCTTGATGTTATGATATACCTTTGATTACTCTTTAGAGCATCGAGCTGGTGGATCATTGAGAAAGAGATTTCACAGCAAGGGTTAACAAGTATTGTAAGCATGAAGTTTGAGGAAGCTATGTTTGATGGAGCTAGTGGGAATGAAGAAGGTGGTTTGGAGGCTATTTCAAAATATTTGAAATTACCGGGGAGCCTTCTTGTGGTGCCCCAATTGTGGTTTCTCCATTTATCCAACCTTCTAATGTTAGAGGTGGATAAGTCAGGGTTACCTCCTCCATTTCCAAGGAGGTTGAGGTTACTTATTCATTTTCAAGAAAAGTTGAGGTTACTTCTCCCACAGGTGCAAAGAGTGCTTCTCAAGAGCTAAATTATGATATTGACATGCTCTATGAATATTTGCATGGGAAGGTTGCTAGAGCTTCTAGTGGGGATGAATCCACTGTTGTAGCTCCTAGTGTGTTTAATATTGTTTGTAGGTGTAAACAGTTTATGTTTTGTTTGAATGGATTGGCATCCCTTATGATACTTTCAATGCTTTATCAAGTTTGTAGTTGTTTTGCAATGTCTTTGAAACTTTTCTAAGGAGTGGTGCTGCAGACACCCTTCTTTAGCTTAGTAACTAAGAACCGATTCAAGGCATATCCCATCCGCTGTCAGTCCACAATATTTTCTTAACTTGTTTGTGGTATATTGTCAGTCCACAATATTTTCTTTGCTAAGCTTCTAGCTTCTTGTACTTATGGAGCAAATTAGTGGGAGCTGCTCAATCCCATTATATGGAGATAGTTTATTTCTTTGTACTCCATGGATTCGTATTGTTTCAGGGACTCACTCTGTATACGAAGATATACTGTCTTGTTACCTGTTGAGTGATATGGCATAGGAACTCAACCCTGTACATGAGTAGGTACTACGCCGGACCTCATGGAGCCTAGTTTGGAGGGGCTCACCCTTAGATATGATAATAAACAAGTTTTTTTACTCAAAATGAGATTTTCATTCATCAATTTGATTATGACCAAAGATAACAACTACATTGATTGATTCTATAACGTGGATTTACTTATATTATAAGATTTGTCTATGAAGTTCCTCCTTTTAATGTTTGACATGGACAAAATGAAACGATAAAAGAGGAAGCTTACTTTCTAATTGAGTAGATGTGTTCATATAAGAATGCCATCTTCTTATATTAGAAGGCCGACTTCTTTAATAGGATTTGAAATTCTTATGTTAGATAGTCAGTTTATTTGTTAGAAGGTGAACTTCTTATGTTAGAAGGTTAGCTTCTTTGTTAGAAGGTGAACTCCTCATGTTAGAATGCCAACTTCTTTGGTGTTAACAGTGAGCTTTTATTATAGTTGCCTTCTTGCGAGTGATGTTTAGCTTCTATATTTCTAGAAGAAGCTTCAACAGATTCAAGGTTAGTAACCTTGATGGTCGAACTTGTTATCGGCCCTTGTGGAAGGTGAAAACACTTCGTAACATTTCTAAACAATGTCAAGTGAGAGCATTTGTTTATTGATGCTTGGTAATAAGCCATGACGCTTACACGAGGTTGTCCTTCTCTTTGTTTCTACTTTGTTATAATATGTGGTAATCTTAAATCAGTTGTACTTAAGGGTTGATTTAGTATAGAAAGTGATCTTGAATCAATCGTACTTAAGTGTTGATTTAGTATAGGAAGTGATAAAGAGAAGTTTTTTATGATCAAAGAAGCTCTTAGTGTTCACTATTAACTTGGTGAGCCGGAGGTATAGTTTGTCTAATGCCATAGTTCATTAGGTTGGATTTCATTTGAGGAGAGTCAATGAGTAAGAGTTCAAATGGTGAAGCCACTTACATCCTAGATGCTGGTGTTGTGGACTATTAACATTGATGTTTGAGGACTCCTAGATCGTTCTTTAGCGGAGTGCTTTGGTGTTGTGGACTATCTCTCAATACACACATTTTGATGTTACGACAAGCTATCTTTTTATTCCTTCCAGTTGTTTCCAAGCTCCTTGTGGACTACCAATATGTATCCATAAGCTGATTTTGTATGCTGTCCTAAGCTTATATCCACATATTTTAGCCGATGGTAGTTGTTAAGAAGATTTGAGCAAGGATCCCCCCGACTCAACTCTTTTTGTAGAGTTCTAATATTGCGATGGTTTCTAGATTAATCGATTACCAGAAGCTATCTTTTACCATCCTTGGTGTTCACATCAGTGCTTTGAGAAATTTGCTTGTAGATACGTGTAACAACTTGGTTTTCTAAATTAATATTTTTATCCGTTTACTCGACCGTTTTTATGTTCGGGAAATTTTTTTATCAGAAACTATCGCATTGTTTGAGAAAATATTATTAATATTTATTTATTATATTTACTTAATATATGATACATAACTTTGAAAATACTCAAATTTCACCCAAACTAAAAACTATTATCTCTTTATGTGTCCACCCTCAATCCATAGGGACTATATTACAAATATTATTAGTATCCTCAACTATGACCCGTTAACCCAAGACCCCATATAATCGTACCCGAATCCAATTGATAATCCGTGACCCGTTTAGCACCTTGGACCACAATTCTCTCTATAAACTTGGTAATCGAATCAATCACGTTGATAATCTTGCCTTAATAAACGATACAAACACTCTTAATTATGTTAATACGATATGGTATGATACGAACTTCCATTTTAAACGAACCGTCTTATACCCAACTCGTATATTGTTATGTAAACATAATCAAAATGCAATTAAATATGCGTACACCTACATCTCAATCCCTCGAATCAAACCCACATAATTAATCGTATGTCCGTGGCCTATATCTATGGTTTCTGGTCTTCGTTGGGCCGCAAGTTCTCGTTCATCATTCACCATCTTTACATCAGTTTTTGAGGTAATTAATCATTGTAGATTGGTCGTTTTAGTCCATATAATAGAAACCCTAACATTAATTAAACGGATACCAAGCAGATTAATCAATTCCAGATCCTAGGGTTTATCATTCAAATTAGGGTTAAATCGCTGTCTGTACTTAAACATATTTCGTTTGCGTCTGCTTAACAACAAGCGCTCCAGATCAGCTGGTGGGTGGGTGAGTGTTGTTCACGTGAACCGGTCGTCTGCCCGGGTTCGAATCCGGGCAGGGGCGGTTTTTATTTTTATTTTCTTTTTAATTACTTATAGGATTAAATAAATAAATAAATATAACTAATATTAATTGTTAAATAAATATTAATTTAGTCAAACCGACATCTTGGACTTTGTGTTTCTTGTCAAAACTCGTAAAAGCTTTCGTTTACATATACATATATATATACATGTATGTATGTATGTATGTATTATAAGTATATTTTTAATAATATTAAATTGACATTACTTTATTAAAACCCGAAACAAATATTGGTGTATTCTCGTCGTTGAACGTCTTCATAAATTTGTTTGTATTAATATTCTAATAGAAGTAATAAATAAATTCTTCTTAAAAGAATTAAACAAAATATTTACTTATATCTTACTACATCCTATATTTAAGTATCTACACATTATTATAATTTTTTTATTTATTTATTTAGCTATTATTATAATCATATCTTATATCTTAATTATTTAAATTATTTACGTATATATATTTTATTGTGGGTAATTATTGGTGAATTTATATATAGTTAATAATGACTAATCATATTGTTTTCATAATAACAAATAATCCGTAAAGATCAATCGTTCAATCAATAAACATTCTAATCTTAAATCATTTAAATCGAGTTACATCTTTTATACTTAATTTACATTGTATTATGTTTAATTAGGAATCCTTGACGGTGAATCCCGAAGGGGGTTTAACTGCCTCATCCTCACATCCTCACTTTTACTTCGCTTATTTAATCAGGTGAGTAATCACTCCCCTATTTTACTTGTTTTCTCACATTTTGGGGACACTTGCGTACCATTTATCTTATTATTTCTCAAACGCAAACTGTGATCTTTGTGTTGTGTATCAATTGAATGACTGTTTGTTACTTGCTAGTTTCTTACTTGCTTACTTGAATCTCATTCGGAGAGGTCCAACATAATCTCATTATAGTATGATCATACGACCGTCGTAGTGGCCGGAGCCCGATCGCATTGGCAATGGTTTCACCGACACTCATTACTTGCTTAACACTTTCATTGTTTATACTCACAGATAACAGTTTTGCTTATTTTTACTCTATTATTTATATCATTATATATTATCATTTTGTTCATGTCAAAACTGGTGAATCTACTCACTCAACATGTGTTGTTGACAAATATATATATTTTGTACGCATTTGCAGGTTATAGATTGGATTGCTTATCGAACTAAAGCTCACGTAGATATGACCTTAGGATGTTAAACATAAACAATAATAGTTGGTTTTGTATTGTAATTTTCTCTATTTTTGTTGTACTTAAATGTTCGTTGACAATTAATAAATTAATTAGATATTTCGCTTTACAATTGCATGATAGTACCTTGGAACTGTGGCAATCAGCTCACGCCCTGACATTTCCGCCATAGGTTGGGGTGTGACAATACGAGTAGGAACACTTCTTTAGTTAATCGATTTTTGTGTTGCTCTAAACATAGCTTAAAGCTTCTTTGCTTATTTCAGTCAACTGTTTATTCTTGGAAAGCCTACGAGGTGTGGTGATGTTTTAACAAGTTTCTTTGAGCAAGTTGCCTGTTAACCCTGACCTTGTAGGTTTTGATTTATAGAAGATTATATGAAAGATAAGCATTGTCATAAGTTTGACACATGCGTGATCATCTAAATGTGGGCCATTGGATTGGACCGAAACTTGCGAGGAAAAACGAGTTACCCGGAGAGCAAGTTATTTGTATGGATACATTACGATTTAAACTCATCCTTTTGGACTAAAGCGGAGGAAAGAATTCAGATATTTTATTCTCTGCTTGTTACATTTGACATTGGCAATGTACAAATTGGTTATGACTGTTGACGAGAACCGCTTGAGATATGCTATTAGTGTGGTACACCCTATATATAAACATTGACAGTATGTTGACATTGGGGACCAGAGCCAGATCATTAACATACCTTAGCACCTGAAGCGATCTTACCTTCGCCTTGACCTTGCAGGATCGACATTCGCACCAAAGAAGTAGCGACGAGAACTACCACGCGACACATAATCGACCCGCTTAATTATATAGGAAATCTTCTTGAAGACCTTGTCCATTCATTGGTTTTTGAAGATGCATTCTTTTTAGTAGTTTCTTCACTCATTTTTTGATTGAAAAAAACAAAGTCTATATTGGAGAGAAGCATATGCATTATTCTGGTTATAATTTTATTCAATGCTTCTTTTCTTCCCATGATAATGTTTCATATGTAACAAGATACTTGTGACCATTTTAGCTTCCAAGCAGGAGCTTCAATATGTATAGTTGCTCAGCTTCTATGCTTCTTGGCTCCTTGACTTCTTTGAAAAGTGAGATATTAGGCATTCGTATCATCAGCCCCAAGGTATAAGTAGTTATGACGTAGTTATGAGTGCTTGTAACTTAGTACCTTTTTCTTCGCGTTTTGAAAATTATGATTTATGAGCTTCTTTCGTAAAATAGCCCCTGGTGAATCTTCTATACAATTGCATGAAGCTGGCAAGCTTTGCATATGCGAATCTCTCTAGAGGCATCCTTATGCATGGTTAGCCAGTAGTGAGCTCTATTTAAGATTCCTATGGCTGCATCTTATTTTGATGAAATTCTTGGTTGCATTATTGTTTTAATTGCTTGAGTACTTTAACGAGTTAAGGCCGAGGAGTTATCCGATTTTATGACTCAAGTGTTATACAGCTTAAAAAAACACCTTAAGTTGGTTACTATGATTCTTCAATCTACATCGGTGTTCTGGAATTTGTTTATAAGCCTTTGAATTTATAAGCCTTGAAATCTCTAAGGCTTAGATCCAGAAGCTAGAAGCGTTAAGCTAGAATCTTGGGGATCTGGCTTGGAGGCTTATAAATATTTTCGGGTATGTATTTACACTGTTACCCTACTAGTTCCCTTAGTAGTACCTGTGGGGATAAACAATTTAACCACATGGAAGTATGATAAGGCTAAGGGATAACTGGCCATGCAGGTGTCATCTTGGCTTTTCGTTCTCTCCCATAAGGTTTCCTCCTCAAGCTTCTTTAGTTGGCCAAAACCTACAAGGTTTTGATTAAAATATAACTTTTGCTAAGGATTCTATGGGAGATGGATCCCGTTATATGCTCGATATAGATAGGTTCTCCTAGATGTAAACTTCTATCAAGGAGTTTTGTTGGTTCATGTTATAAAGATGGGTCACATAAGCTTCTTTAGCTGAGTTTTAGATAACACCTTCTCCGTTGAAGGTGGTTTTAAAGTGAGAGTGCATGGATTAAAGTCTATGCTCTAGATACTTTTGTTTATACCGAAGTCTTAGCGTGCTACTTTGTTGATTAGGTAGACTGCTTTTTCGTTTATCAACAGTTTTTAATGTATCTTTAGGCTGCTTTGTTGCTTTTAGGAAGAAGCTGCTACATATTTTCATAATGTTGTGATTTTATGGGATGTGAACCATGTTTGTTTCCTTGCTCTCATGAGTCTCTTAAATAAGATAAAAGGCATAAGCTTTTGATCCTTTGTTGATTTTAGTAAATGATAGAACTTCTTTTATGTGAAAATTTTCTAAGAAGCCTCTAATTATGTTCTTTTCGTAACTCATGTTATTATTATTCTTTTTAAGCTATCAAGGCAAAGTCAAGCTGGCGCTTGAAGGTGTTTTGATTTTGGCTAAGAACCCAATGTTCTATTATGTTGGAAAACAAGGCAGCGAGCTAGGTTTGTATAAATAGCTTTCTTAAATCTTGCTGGTTTCATTCGTTAGAGTCTCTTACGGAACTGACCCCTCGTTGAGCACGTTTTTACTTGCTTGCACCTAACGATACCTTGGGTATGCGACATGCCATGGGTGGCTCTTTAGAGACTTCACAAAGTCAGCTGGAGGTTTATTAGCCCCTACCTCTTAGCTATGTGAGTTGCAACAGATATTTAATGACATGCTAGGTCACATCAACTACTCGGTATTGTGCTCATAAGCTTATGAGGTCATAATAACTGTTTGATTGTGTGTTTGGGAACTTTTAAGGTTAGGATGGGTGTGGATGTGCGAAGCTGTTTGATGTATATAAAATTTTACATCTTTTTAGCATCGAATAATCTCTAAAAACTGCAACTTCTATCAAATAATATAGCTCAAATAGCTACTTATCATATTAAAATATGTTTTCAGGTAAACTCAAGCCTCAAACGAAGAAACAAGCGAAAAACCAAAGAAAACCCAAGAAAACACCTGAACACGCCCCCTAGACACGCCCCCCATGCCTTTAGATGCAAGAAAATAAAAAATCTGCAAGAAAAGATAAAATACTGGACACATAAGCACGGGACCATGCCTCAGAAAGCATGGGGTCGTGGTCACCTTTCATAAAAGACAAAAAAATATAACAGGTCACCAAAAGCATGCGGCCGTGCCTCAGGAAGCACGCCCCCGTGGTGAGTCAACATGTACGATCTGACATAACATTAAATGTGAGTGGACAGCTAGACACGGGGGCGTGCCTCCTGGAGCACGAGGCCATGCCTACCTCTCCAGACTGCCTATAAATAGATGAGCATGTTGCATTGATTAGGTGTGCTTGAAGAAAATCTCTATACGAGTTTCTCTTATAAAAACACCCACATTATACTCATATTGAAGATCTTGTGAAGAGTTTGAAAGCTTGGAGGTTATCATCATCATCCATTACTACCATCATCATCATCATCATCATCATCATCACCATTCACCATTAAAGAGGGAAGATTCATCCAACATTTGGTTAGATTGTTCTAGTTTGATCATGTGTTTGTTAATTTCATCTCTTTTAATGTTTATAACTATGCTCATTATGAGCTAAACTCCATTTACCATCTAAAATATATGAAAAAGCTTTTTTTTACTTGATGATTATGTTGAACATGTGATTTAGTTTTGTAAAGTACATGGTTCTTTTGCAATTATCCATTGATGAAGAAATGTTTAATCACTTTAACTCAATACATCAAGGTTGATGACTAATAATCATTCATGTTCACTCGTGTTCATGGAGACTAGAAATGGTAAAAAGAATACTTTGATAACTTACTCAAGATAAAAAATGGATCATTATGTTGTACTTAGAAATGATGAGAAATAGGTTATGATCTATTTCTCTAGTCTTGATAATTCTAAAATAACATTGTTAACACGATTGCTTAGGTTATCATGCTAGTTAAAGAAATCATATGTTAATAGAATGTGTAACTATAATCTAATTAAATCAACCAAGGAGAGGTTGTGTGAGTTAACTAAAATCACCCAAAGTTGTTAGGATTGATATTTGAGAAATCGAAGTCAATCCTAATCGTTCTACTTTACCAAACTACTTGTCTACTTAAATTGGCATTCTCTTGGTTGTATGATATTAAGCATAGGATGAACTTGAAAATATGTATACTACTTTATTTTATGTCATAGAATATGTTCACTTAGAAATGAGGGACTATTCTATCATATATTATTAGGACAAGTTTATCACATGTTTATTTAATAATCATCAAAGAAGAATGGAGTGGATTCTTGATCTTAGATGGTAACCTTCATATAATTGAATTACTCATTTAGAATTTCTCTTCTTGTCACCTATATAGTATATATAAGTGTTGGGTTTTAGCAAGATTATCAAAGTCCAAAATAACCATTTATTAAGGAAAACGCAGCGGAAAATAAGTTTTAAATCTTGATATTACCGAACACATAAACCCGTTTATGTATAACCCAATCCAGGATCCATATACGATTATCAAACTATCAAAACACAACCATATGGTGTTAACATACATACCTTCAAATCCTAGAATGTAAGGGATGAATGAGGTTGAATGACGAGCTTCCAAAGAAGGAAACCTCAAGCTTGTATACCCGACAAGCTCCAACAAACGCCTAGGTTGCTAGGGTCCAAACACTTGATGCAAATCTCTTGTTCTTGCTCTTTGTTCTTCTCGGCCGAGAGGAGGAAGAGAGAAAGAGAGAGTGTCTTGTGTGTGAGAGAGAAAGATGTATGCAAGAAGTAATTCACCACACAACATCCATGCATGTTGTGGGAAATAACAAAAGGAAAGAGGAGAGAGAGAGCCGCCCCCCATGGGGTCTTCCCCCCCCCCCCCCCCCCCCAAAACCATTTTTCCAATTTTGTTATTATTTCTTTTAAAACATATTATTATTTATCCAAATAATTAACATCTCTCAAATATACATTATCCAAATAATTTACTTAACACACAAGAGCAAATATTCAGAAAACCAATTTCCCAAATATATAAGTGTTGATAATTACTACTTAGATCATATCTAATAATAATTATCGTGGCGTTTGTCTAGCTTGTTATTGGGTATGACCCGAATTGGATTAATACGTACTAGCCACATCAACTCTAATATGTGTCTTGGGCAGATCGATTCCAACAATCTCCCACTTGCACAAGATACATAGAAGATTGACGCAAATAGCAAATACCGCCTAACAACGGTTTACTATTCCTAATACGCATGACGAAGTGCCATTCAATAACATCATCCCTTTAAAGTCCCATACTTGAAAATGATTTAGGTGAATCTATCATTTATCCTTTTGTCACAAATGTTATGTTAAATCCAGAGACACATAGTGATCATTCTCTGTTGATTTAACTTATCAGGCCTTAGACATTTAACTCTCAACGAATATATTGACTACATACGTCTCTCACTATCACCTTGTATTATACTTGAGCTTAGCCTTATGTACTGACATGTTTCAGAGTAGCGAAGAACTAAGTCAAAGTATAACAGTCGATGAATATCAAGACCCAATATGTATCTCAGGTCGGAGGATACTATGAAGTTCGCCTTTATTCAAGTTTACTTATGATCACAAATCACAAGGATTCTATGCAGTAAAATTGAGGGCGGGTCAGTCCAATATTTATCCCATAAATATCTATGAACCTTGGCAGCAAACCCTTTGCTATATTCATACCTTATGAATATCTACCAATCCAAGTTCATAATAGTCTTGCTTTCATATTTGTTCCCACAATTATGATCGACTACGGAAGTTTAGAATAACTAAATTATTCATGGATTTTAAACATGCTAAAATGGAACATAACTCAAGAACATGACCATAACCAAAACCATATGATTGAGCTAAATAAAATTGTCCCAATATCCAAATACAAAATTCTGATCAAATCCAATCACTAGAATATCGAAGTCCTAAGGCGCAAGTATGACCCTCTGCTTCAGCCTTTCAAGAAGCTTCGTGAGTGGATCCGCAATGTTTTGATCATTGTGAACTTTGCGAATACATATCTTTCCCTTTTCAACTTCATCCCTTATGTAGTTGAATCTCCGCTCAATGTGCCTAGTCTTTTGATGTGCACGGGGTTCCTTGATTTGAGCAATCACACCCTCGTTGTCACAAAAGATTTCTAGAGGTACCTGAATGGTACGGACCACTCCTAGATCAGCAATGAACTTTCTAATCCATGCAACCTCTTGAGCTGCCAAGGAGGCGACGATGTATTCAGATTCAGTGGTGGACAAGGCGACCACGTCTTGTTTTGCGCTCTTCCAGGAGACAGCACCGCCATTGAGAACGAAGACATATCCCGATTGTGATCGAGAATCATCTCGCTCAGTTTGGAAACTCGCATCAGTGTAACCCTTTACAACGAGTTCTTCCTCACCAGAGCCATATATCATAAACATATCCTTAGTCCTCCTAAGGTATTTCAATATGCTCTTAACTGCCATCCAATGGCTAGTTCCCGGATTTTGTTGGTATCTACTTGTCATGTTCAAGGCACATGACACATCCGGTCTAGTGAAAATCATGGCATACATGATGGATCCTATAGCAGATGCATATGGGATTCCACTCATTTTGTCTTGCTCATCCTTTGAGCTCGGACATTGAGAAGCACTCAACATTGTTCCTCTTTGAATAGGTACCAAACCTTTCTTAGAGTTTTCCATCTTGAACCTTTTCAAGATTTTGTCAATGTATGCACTTTGATTAAAACCCTATCAACCGCCTTGAACTATCCCTATAGATCCTTATTCCTAGAATATAGGCGGCTTCACCAAGATCCTTTATGGAAAAGCAGCTTCCAAGCCAGGCTTTTACACCTTCCAAGGTTGGAGTGTCATTTCCAAATAACAGTATGTCATTGACATATAATACTAGAAAGGTAATGATGCTCCCACTGGCTTTCTTATACACACAAGCTTCATCAGCATTTTTGATGAATCGAAATTTCTTAACTTCATCATCAAAACGGCGATTCCAACTCCTAGATGCTTGTTTCAATCCATAGATTGATTTCTTCAACTTGCATACTTTGTTAGGATGTTGTGGATCGACAAAACCTCCAGGCTGAACCATATAGACATCTTCCTCAAGGTGTCCATTTAGAAAAGCAGTTTTGACATCCATTTGCCATATCTCATAGTCATAATATGCGGCTATGGCAAACAATATCCTTATAGACTTTAGCATCGCCACGGGCGAAAAAGTTTCATCATAATCAATCCCTTGAGTTTGAGTGAAACCCTTAGCTACAAGTCTAGCTTTATAAGTATCCAAGTTTCCATGCATATCAGTTTTCTTCTTGAAATCCACTTAGCTTTATAATAGGTGGAGCAACCAGGTCTCATACTTGGTTGTCATGCATGGATTGCATCTCAAAGTTCATGGCTTCTAGCCATTTATCACAATCAGATTGTGACATTGCATCTCGGTATGTGGTTGGTTCGTTGGAATCCACCACATAGCATCCATCCATGAAAAATCCATATCTTTCAGGTGGGGTGCTAATTCTACCAGATTTGCGAACGTTTTGTGTGGGTTGATCAACCAATTGATCATTATCAACAACCTCTTGTTGATCGCTAGTGTCAACCAAACGTGTATCGGCTTGTGGTTCTCGATTCTCCTCGAGTTCCATAGTTCTATCAGTAACTTCCATAAGGAACCTTCTTTCCAAGAACTTAGCCTTACGAGCTATAAACACTTTATGCTCACTTGGATTGAAGAAATAATATCCCATCGAATCTTTGGGATATCCTACAAATATACACTTAGTGGATCAGCTTTCAAGTTTGTCTGGGTGTAGATCTTAACATAAGCCTCACAGCCCCATACCCTTAAATATGACAGAGACGGAACCCTTCCATGCCATATCTCAAAAGGTGTTCTTTCCACTTTCTTGGTTGGTGCCATGTTTAGAATACGGGCAGCAGAGATCAATGCGAAACCCCAAAATGATAGAGGTAATGTGCTTCTAGCCATCATGGATCGAACCATATCCAATAAAGTTTGATTTCTCCTTTCAGACACACCATTATGTTGTGGTGTTCCAGGTGGAGTAAGTTGTGAGACAATCCCACAACTCCTAAGATGTTCTAGAAATGCATCATTGAGGTATTCACCTCCTCTATCAGAACATAACACTTTGATTGTTTTGTTGAGTTGATTTTGTACTTCATTTTGGAAGACTTTGAACATTTCAAATGCTTCATTTTTATGTCTTAACAAGAACACATACCCATAGAGACTATAATCTTCAGTAAAGGTAATGAAGTATCTTTCACCATTCCTTGTCATTGTCCTAAAAGGACCACATACATCCGAATGTATGATACCTAATAAGTCTTTCGCCATTTCATTAGTTCCACTAAATGGTTCTTTGGTCATTTTTCCCAATAAACAAGATTCACACTCATCAAATGAATCATCATTTGATTTCAAAAGACCATTCTTTTGAAGTGTATGAATGCGATCCTTGTTTATGTGACCAAGGCGACAATGCCAAAGAAATGTTTTACTTAAATCCAGTTTGAGCCTTTTAGTGCTAGCTTGGTACAACGAGTTATCAACGGTTGTTTTATCATGAACTAATTCATAAATGCCATTAAACGGCATTACTTTAAAATAAAACACATCATTCGTGAATACATAAAAACCATTGTTTACAAACTTGAAATCATAACCAAATTGTCTTAATACAGAAACAGAGATAATATTCCTAGTCAAACTAGGAGAGTATAGAATGTTTTTCAAAATAACTTCCAAACCATTTGGAAGCTTCAAAACATAATCTCCTCGGGCTTGGACGTCAACCTTTGCTCCATTGCCCATGAAAAGACTTATATCTCCTTTCTTCACATCATTTCTTCTTTTGAACCCCTGCAATGAATTGCAGATATGAGTTCCACATCCGGTATCCAATACCCATGTGTTAGAAGAAATAATATTAAGATCAATGTGGATCATGAAAGTTATACCAGAGGTTTGCCCCGCATCCCTCTTAGCTTTCAACTCTTTGAGATAGGTCGGACAGTTCCTCATCCAGTGACCTATCTCACCATAACCAAAGCACGGATCATCAGCGCTAACCTTTAGCTTCTTTGGTTTTGGCTCCGCCTTTGCCTTTCCCTTTAACCCCTTCTTGACTTGCCCCTTACCCATAGCAACCTTTGCATTGGGTTCTGGGTGATGCCTCTTCTTTGAGCCACCCTTATTGATCGCAAGAACGGGTAAAACCTTTTTACCCATGCCGGCCTCGGCTATCTTAAGCATTGTGTGAAGCTCACCAATGCTTTTGTCCCATCCGTTCATGTTATAATTCATAACGAATGTCTCAAACCTTTTAGTTAGGCCGTTCAGGATCAAATCCGTGGCTAACTCTTTTGAGACGGGACAGTTAAGCCGTTTAAACCGATCAATGTGGCTTTTCATCTTAAGTACATAAGATGAGACAGATTGGGTTTCTTTCATATGACATGCATGGAGTGCTCGAACTGTTTCGAAGCGCTCTACCCTAGCTTGAGTAAGGAACGTTTCCTTAAGCTGGGTTATCATGTCATACGCTCCATGATTCTCGAAATCCTTTTGGATCTCGGGAATCATTGTTCCCAACATGAGGCAAGAACTTTGCATCGAATCCTCGGTGTATTTCAGCCAATCCGCATAGGCATCCAAGTTGTTGACATCGGGTTCATCGGGAATAGGATCGCCCAAAATATAGGACTTTTTCTCTTGCTTGAGAACAATTCTCAAGTTTCGATACCAATCCATAAAGCTAATTATTAAAGTTTAGACGATCCTTATCCAAAATGGATCTCAGTGATAGATTATGCACATGAGGGATAATAGCGTTCTGTTGATTGTTTACGGCCATCTAAGAATTTAACAAAGTTCAAATTAGCATTTCGATATCAATAATTTTAATCTTTAATTACCCTTTAATGTCTCCAAGACAATTATTGATCAAAATCTAGAATCCAACGTTTCATCTAAATAGTAGTTAGGTGACCTTTATCATACTATCCGAATTAACAAGGTAGTCAACGATTGACGATTGCGACCCTTTGCAACTTCTAGTTTCATGGGATCGGTTAAACATCATATGTTTAGTTGGCATGTTTAATCCCATCAACACCTTTGAATGTCATGTGTCGATGACCCTATCCACATGTTTTTCAAATCAAGTCGTCCTACTTACACACGTGTGAGTTTACACATACAAGTGGTTAGGTGACCCTTATCCCAAAATTATTGTAAAACCACCTTAAGATCACAAGTTTTCTTAAGTGTGGTTAGGTGACCCTATACCACGATTCAAGTCTACAAGTGACTTAAGTGTCGTATAAAAGGATGGTGTTCAACTTGTTTTTTTATAAAAGGGATTTTAGTATTCAAAACTCTAGATTGGAAAACTATTTAATATACCTTCCAATTGTATGCATTCAAATGTATGGTACCTTTGAAAACCAATTTTCAAATTCCTTTTAATAAAACACGTTTTATTATGAAATAATTAATAGTTAATAAAACCAATTTAATAACTTAATAATTTCAAAGGAATCACTTTTATGTTAGTTGTCGATTTTAATTGTTAACATCCCAACATGACAAAACAATAAAATTAAAACAACCATATAAGCATAAAATACAACTACATGTTCATAACCATAGCCACTAGATAGACAACACTTGTTAACCGAAACAAGTGGGTCAATAGGTCTCTCCTAAGGGACGATCATGACACAAGGTAGAAGATGGTGAATTCCCACTTGATTCCACATCCTTATGCTTCAAGCGTTCACTTCTTGTTGTGATCTTTTTTCTTTACTTAGGCTTCCATTTAGGCTTGACCAAAATGGTGTTGTAGTTGCATCTTCTTTTACAAAATATATCCTAATACATTTTGTCTAGTAAAAGAAAGTACAACTATTCTACTTATTATTACAAACCATTTGAAAGAATAAAATAGATTACAAACCCGAATAAAGAATATTATAATCAATGAATGAAAGAATCTTAACACGATAATTCTTCAACATACACAAGGTCATGACTAGGTAATGAACATCCACACAAACAGGTCAACTTTTGACCAGGCAGGTCAACCTTTGACCAGAATGGTTCCCCTTGTTTACCCTTAGTTCTCGGCCTAAAACAAAGAACACATAGTTCTCGGATAAAACCAAAGCTTCAGAGTTTTGGCCCGAAAGCTATGGTTCACTGAGAACCTATTGTTCTTGGTCAAAACCGAGAACTTGTTTTCGGTCAACACCGAGAACTATGATTCATCATCATGAGTTCTCGGTCCAACAGAGAACTTGTTTTCGGTCAACCGAAATCTCATGGTTCCCAACCATGAGTTCTCGGCCAACAGAGAACAGGGTTTCGGGTGTCTTCGGCCAGATCGAGAACTATGGTTTCTACCATTGAGTTCTCGGCCAAAGCTGAAGAACACAGTTTCAGCCCAAACAAAATTTGGTAGCCAAAAAGACTAATTTTTCCAGTTTTAACCACATGCATGTATGGTGTAAACTTGAAAAACCAAGGGACAACCAAAATACCTAAAGTTCTCGGCCAATATGGTAAAGAATACCATCAAACCCGAGGACTTTAGAACCCATTTTAAAGCATGTAATCGTATAAGCGACTCTTAATGCCATTGTTGGGTTTTAGCAAGATTATCAAAGTCCAAAATAACCATTTATTAAGGAAAACGCAGCGGAAAATAAGTTTTAAATCTTGATATTACCGAACACATAAACCCGTTTATGTATAACCCAATCCAGGATCCAACAATAAGTATTTCTATTTTAAATAAAAAGTTTGAAAATCAACCCCAATATGATTAAAACTCTCCGATTGAACTAAAACGAAGATTCGTTATTAGAAATATTTGTGTCCACGGATCGATACTTGGTTCTTACCAATACTATTCTACATATACGATAGGTACACTTGCCTATTTTGTGTGTGTTTAGTCTTAGTAGAAATCACTTTTATAAATTTAAAACATGATCTTGTGCAAAAGCTAAATCTCCAATCCATTATATTTCATAACCACATGCAGCACTAGACACCACTGGTTCCCATCTAAACATCTAAGAACACTGGTGCGAGGACATACGAAGCTGATTTCCTTATGATCTTCCCATGTTACATGTGAAACTACTTTTCTCCTAAGATTCTATGATTACATGTGAAGCTGATCTTGTTTTGAGTTTCCAAGGTTATATGTGAAGCTGATTGCCTTCCAAATGATTATCTTTCCTTATTATGCTAAAAAGGTGGCTTGTCCTGGTGACATCTTGAGGCTGAGGGAGAGGTTGCTTTATGCTTTTTCTAGCAGGCGAGCATGATCTTCCTTTCTTTAAAACATATTATTTAGCAACCTTCTTAGCTTGAGAAGGTTTGTTTTTCCTTTTCGGAAATATGTGTATTTTAAGGGGAATCATGACGTTTGCCTTAGGCGCTACACTTTCCTTTAGAGGATTAGGGTGTATGTAAAAAGTTTAGTCTTGTAAGGATGATTCGACATAGGATTCTTCCATCCTTAGAAAATGCTAATTTGGTCCATATAGTAACGTATGACTGAGCTACCAAGCTTCTAGTGTATGTTCCTTCCATAGTTTAGCAGGAAGCTTCTTAGCTTCTGACACATCGTATGACGCTTCTGACCTAAGCTTGCTTGATGTAAGCTACTTTTATAGCTTCTATACTAAGTTGTTATTCTAGTTTCTAGCATGTTTTGTAAGTTTTACCATGAGCTATTTTTGTAGCTTCTGCTATGTCACATGTATAGCATTTGTTTTTGCCTTTAAATGTTCGAAGATAAGTAGCTCAGCTTGCATGACGCAAGTGTTTCTGAGGTGCCTGATGCATCTTCTTGGTAGCTTGGTCTCATGTTTCATGTTTATTATGAGCAACCTTCTTGTCTGCTTTTATCTAGTGTAGGTCTAACACTTACCTTTATTGTGTAAGGGTTAGAGTATACTATTAGGACAAAGCTCTCTCCCCCAAAGTAATTTTTCTAGGATTAAGTGTTTTGTCAACATATGTTGACTTTTTTGACCGTTACACTCTTTTGGTTACTGTAGTAGAATGTTGATTTCATCTTGTTAAAAGTGTCTCCTTGGAAAGGGGTAATTTGATTTCGTAAGCGAGGAAAACTGAGTCCTCGTTTCATAGGACTGTTCAAGATTATTGGTCGAGTGGGGTAAGTCGCCTACCGATTGGAGCTACCGGAAGAGTTAAACGGCATTCATAACACATTTCATGTGTCTCATTTACGAAAATTCCTAGCTGATGAAACTTCATATGTACCGTTAGATGATATTGAGATTGACGATAAACTCAATTACGTGGAAAAACCAATCGCTATCCTTGACCGAAAGGTTAGGCAACTCCGGAATAAGACGATAAAATTAGTCAAAATCCAATGGAAGCACCGGAAGGGTTCGGATTTTACCTGGGAGGCAGAAGAGGAAATGAAGAGATTCTACCCATACTTGTTCGGTACGTAAATTGGTTTCGAGGACGAAACCCTGTTAAGGAGGGTAGATTTGTAACACCCTGATTTTTTATATAAATAAGAATTATTAGATTTGATTCACCCAAAAGAATATAAACGTAGATGGATCTATAAAATAGTTAATACTTATAAGTTGTTGATTGATTTAATGAATTTTGTTAAAACAACATAACAAATGCTTTATATTATAATGATGTAAACATTATAAGGGCTGTATTTGACAACTTTGAAACTTGATACATAAAGTGTCAACTTTCAAAAAAAGAAATATATGTTCAGACTTCAGTAGGTGTTAAGTGTGTTTGTGTGTGTTCTAGGTGAACCGAGAGAGAGAGTGAGAAAGCAAGAAATCAGTAACATGAAGAAGATTATACAAATTGAAAGGTTTATATTTTAGATTCAAGTGTAGTTCTACTCTAGATCAAAGAAGAATTAAGTCTAAGGTAAGACTTATGGGTTTAAGCCTTTAATTGAAATGGAGGTGTTCGCATGTTAAGTAAAATCTATAGAAACATGAAATTGATGATTTACGTTCATTAGTATAGTGTTTTAGATGTTTAATTAGTAAAAGGAGCATCTATATAACACGATTTTGGGATCTAACATGTATAGATTGAAATGGGGTTTTTTAACCTTTAGGGTGTTCTTGAGCCGAAATGGATGTTTATGAAAGTGATGATATGTGTAAATGAGATTTACTACCCTGATGTAAGAAAATAATAATAATAATAATAATAATAATAATAATAATAATAATAATAATAATAATAATAATAATAATAATAATAATAAAGTTGATTATTACTTTAATGAATGGAATTTAGTTTTATGGATGAGATTGTGTTCATAACCATAGTACTTACAAGTCTTAAATTCGTGCACATAAGGTGTTTGATGAAATGCCTCAACCAATTATTAGGAAATATGAATGAGTATATGAAATTGTAAGGCTGCTTATTTGATGTGTAAAACTAATTTATGTACATTAGTGATTTAAAGGAGTCTTATGTATGAATGTATGATTTACAATGATTTGACGATGATAATATAATTATGTGCTAGCATTATTGAACAAGATGTATTATATCTAAGATTTGGTGGTTAATTGATTTGTATTTGGTCTATATTGGATTATTAGGGGGGGACATCAAGGAGGACCAAGTAACCAAGATATCAAGCACGTTTCGGGTAAAGGTGAGTATTTGTATACTCTAAATTTTTACTTTCAATTACTCTAATGGCAATCGAGAAAGTATGATGCATTATGGATTTAGATGATTATATAGGTAACGGTCACACATAAGTATGGCTCGTATGATAAATAAGCAGAGGATTATTAACAAATTAAATTTATACTTGGTGGTTAATGAATACCTTAAAAGGGATTCTTTTACGGTTATGTAAGAGGTGACTTTAATAGATTACGAAGGTCTAATAAGGATTTGAAATAGGGAAACATTAGAATCGGGGTTAATTTCATAAGAATTGTAAAACCCGCTAATGGAGTAATTTGATTCAAGATTTGGGTTTGTTGGAAAACTTGACTTAGATAAGATGTCAAAACTAACACCCGGATTCATTCGATTTCTTGTGGATTCCTTTATGAGATTCTAAACTATAAGATTTGAAAATTTATATGATGAAATTACAAGGAAATAATGATTTTATTGAATTGATGTTTATAAAAAGTGTTTAGAATCAAACGTGAATGATTTGCTTCAAGATTTGGGAAAAACAATTTGTTTTGCCCAGCAACAACGGTAGGGTACTGCCAGAGAGTCGTAGGGTACGGTTCTGGCGTATCTTATGCCATTTGCTTCTGCTTGAAACCAGCTGGAAATTTTTAAGATCGTGGGGTACGCCTAAGTGTTGGATTTTAACCTCTTCAATTGTTATTCCTTGGTATTTTACTTGGTGATTAACCATAATCTTTTATATCCTTTAAACTAACATTTGTGTTGTTTTATTTTAGATAAATCTCACAAATGACTTGGTGCACATGGTCAAGCTTTTGGATAGAACCCGAAGATCACATCCTTATTTTTGTACCATATCTAAAGGGTGTTGTTAAAACTTGTATGGATACTTTGTGTTTTCTAGACTAACTTAATGATGATGGGTGACGTCTGAAATACTACTTTGAAGTTTTAATATATGCATGTAGGATGTTTAAAAAAAATTTGGGACCAATTTTCCGCATCGATTACCTTTAAAGTTTTGGTTTTAAATTAACGAGTGTTTCAACCATGTTTTTATTCAAAACATAAAGTAAGTGTTTATAAAAAATGATATGCTATATATTGGTACTTGCTTCCAAGAACAACTTTATTGTATATCACGCCGAAGATGTAAACTCAAAAAAGTTGTGGTTGTTCAAGTATATTGAACAAAAACCTTTCGGAACAATTTTATATTGAAAATAATGTCATAGTGTAAGAAGCTAGGAACCTTTTGTAGAAGAGACCTAAAGAAAGACGTCCTTCCCAACTATAAAGAGAAGAACTTAGGAACATTTGGAGCTGAACTACAAAGGAGTTTTACGTTCTAAGTAGTGCTAGCCCCACGGTGGGAGCCACTTGTTGCTACAACGGGTATAACGACAATGAAGGTATGATTGGGTAATGGTATGGACGCTTGGTCACCTTCCAGCTTCCTGCTTATACCTACAACACGAAAGAACTCATTAGAAGGGGACCAGAGACTAAGGTCTCTAGACCATCCTCCGATGCTCAACATTAGTAATTTATCCCATGAAAATATATAAATAGTAAATATAGATATGTATATTAGATATAGAGAATGTAAGAGGAGATAGAGGTTGATACCCGATGGTTAGAGAGCAGCTGAGGCGATCTCAGGCTGCTTAACCGGTGGCTGGTCGTTGGGGTTGGATTGAGATGATGGTGATATGCCTCAACAGCCCGTGGACTTAGCAGCTTAGAGGCCAAACAACTTAGTGAATGATAATTACTCTTTGGAGAGGGATGTCTCTTAGTGAGTATTACTCTAAAGATGATATTCTGGTGAGTATTATTCAAGAGAGAGAGAGAATATAGTGAGAGAGTGGGAGAGTTGTAATGAAGAGAGAGTAGTGATTTATAGACAGTCGGAAGCTTTTCTAGGGGAAGCTTGAGTTTCTTAAAAGGAAAATGCCAGCTCTTATTTCAGCTTATACAGACTGGGTGCATGGCATTTCCGTGCTACCTTTTTCCAACATTTGCCTGTCCTATTGTTGGTTTTACTGTATGGCAGGCGCCAACGTTTTGGCAGTAATAACTTTTCTGTCATTTACTTAGCACGAGCTTCCTAGTCAACTTAGGAAACTTGTTGGGCAAGGGCCGAGCTTCCCGATCTGCCAGCTTATGTTTGCTGCTCCTTTATTCATAAGCTTCCCCAGCTTGTGAGTTTATGTTTCCTGCTCCTTTATTCTTAAGCTTCTTTAGCTTATGAGTGGGTAGGGTACCCATGCCATTAGCGTGCATGTCAATCCCAATCATCCAAATATGCTTATATAAGCTCATAACTCGTCCCAATAAGCATTTTTAGCATTTGACACCTTGAAATACAAAAGCATGCTTGAAGTACCACATTTCTAACCAAAATAAACAAATAATACATTATAATACATGATTTATACCCGGCCATCAACTGCGACCAACAGAAGCTTAACTCCGTTTATTAGTCTCCGTTTGTCATAAAACGTTTTTGGCAAGAAAACTATTTTTGGACAGAAAACTCAACCTTTTCTTCCCAAACCTCTTTGTAACCTTATATCGAATCTTTAGAAACCTTTTTCTAGTAAAAGCCCCTATTATCAAGGTTGTTAGAACCCTAGAACCACCGTCGGAGTAAGAGACAGTATAAGAACATGGTTGCACAAGCTTTGTGATGGTGACGGGCAACGGTTTGAGGCAAACCCGAGAAGCACCCAACCATTTAGACAAAGAACTAGGGTTTCGATAACGGAGAAAAACGAATGTTCGTTTGTCTAATCGGTTGAGAATTAGGCAAATCTTTAACACGTAGAAGGTTTTCAACAATGGTGGTGGCGATGGTGGTGGTGGAGTGGTTGTAGTGTTCAGGTGGTGGTGCGCAAGTGGTAGTGTTCAGGTGGTGGTGGTGTTTAGGTTGAGTTTACTGGAGAAAAAAATTGGGTTTTCCAGCAAAAACGTTTTTCCAGCGATCGAAGACTAACATGGTTAAGCTTCCGTTTGTCACGAATCGTTGGGAACAAATATGAAACCGTTATCAGCAACCTGTTAGTTGAGATTGTTATTTATCAATAGTCCATAGTTAGGATTATTTAAATCCAACTTTTTACTTCTTATCAATTTTACAATTATTTATCTTAAAAAAAATATGTGAGTGAAGTTTTTATAATGTAGGGAGTAGTTTAGGGGTGTTGTGAGTGGATAAGAGAGAAATGCAGTGATTTTTTTGTATATTTGAAGAAGTACTGTCCATGCCATATAATTTTTTAATATATTTTGAAAGTGGTTGTGAGTGAATGAAAGCAAAAAATGTAAAGATAAAGGTATACAAAAAGAGTTACTACAATTGAAAATTAAATTTGGGATGATTAGTATATTAAGATTTAGGAAGCATTCCAACAACCATCACACCATCTCAACATTTTGAATAAATCTTGAAAGTAATTGTACAAATTGTCAAAGTCGTAGCCTTAAAAGCCCTTATGATATCAAAGTTCTTAATTATACTAATTTATAATGTGAACCAATGAGATCTTTGTTTATGATAAGATCCATCCAGGTTTAGCCAGGGAAGATAACATATATGGAAGCCATGTTATAGACTCGTAAGTTCAAGTGGTGGTATTGTGCCAAATATACCTGGTTATAGGCCCATTGGTTAGACGTTATGAGCAACAGAGTAAACTTGCCTCGAAGCAATAAAAAAAGTTGGGCTTAGTTGGGTTGCAATCATGCGGCCGTTGCAATAATGCGGCCTCTTCGTGTAACCCGGCTGTTTTGAGGGATTCGTATTCTTTACTCATTTCCCGCAATTTCAACATAGCGGCAATCTTTTCGTGTTGTTTGTTGGTTTCTCTCATGGCATCGTTGAGTTCCTCGGCAAACTTTTCGTGTTTTTTGATGATTTCTCTCATGGTAGCGGTGAGCTCCACGAGATTCGGTTGGTTCGGGTTGTTTCTAGGATTCATTTTGTTAGATTTTTTGAAGAATTTGGGTATGAATTATGTATGAAATGGATATGAAATGGAGAAGAAGGTGTATGTTTATATAGATTTACTAGCTTTTATCCCGCGTATTACGCGGTTTTTTTTACATTTGTTGTTTATGTTATAGTGAATATTAAGGATAGGGCCTTTAATTTAATTTACTTTAAGGAAATTGTGAACATATTTTTTTTTGGTAAATTGTAAGATTATATAATTTAGAATTTTGATTTCAAAAACTATCAAATTAAACGGGTATCTAATTAAACTATAATTTCTTGGTGCAACAATTTCCTTCGTGAATTCAAAACATAAAAATAAAGGTCAATGGTACTTTGTTGTGTATGCACTTTTTTGTTTCATTTGGAAGGCAATACATTATGTTAGAGCATCTTACTATTACAATTAAAATGCCTTATCTCCTGATTTTCACCTTAAAACATTGGTATCGTTGGCTATTACACAAGTTGGGTATAACACGCTTAAAATATCCTTTTTTAATGATGGTTCCAAAAGTTGTTTCCTTTTAGCTGCTGCATGTCTTTTCTTGTTTTTTTGTTGCTTCAAAAGTTGGTTCCATTTAGAAGATAGTAGCTTTGCTACTTGCCTGCAATTTAGAGGGCAATACAGTTATTTCAAATGCCTTTATCTTATGATTTTCAACTTAAAAAGGCATTTGAATCATACCGTGCTACTTGCCTGCAATTGCTTTATCATGTCAAGTGATTCTAAACTTAAATAATCAGACATGTGTAAAAACGTTGTGTATCCAATAAATGGCAACGACGAACATTTGTAATCATCATATAAATAGGTTCGAGTACAGTAAAAGATGTGTATAAAGTTTTGGACCAGTGTTTTCTAAAGCATAAAAACACCACATATTAATTCATATTGGTGATCTACAATCTATGCCACTACCTTAATTAATTACATCGGGCTAAAATTCAGCATTGGTTAAACACCAGACGCTATCATTACTTGATACTTGTAACTTTTAACTTGGTTTATGTGATTATTGTAAATCATACCGTGTCATGTTCTGGTGAAAATAACATTAATTTCCCCAAGTTCTTTGAATCTGCAGGCATTAGAAGTATGGTATTATTTATGTAAATGCTTTGTTTTTAAGATAAAATTTAATATCAAAACCTACACATATTCATGCACGAGAAGTCTGGTCGTTTTGCCAATTTCAACACACGAAACTGAATTTAAAGTTGTCTGAATTCTTTTGGCATAAAATGGACGATAGCTTGAACTTACATGCCATAAACAAACTATATAATATAGATCAAAGTTATCTATTTCATAAGTTATAACAATAAACAAAGATTCTGACAATGTTGACTATTTAGCTTTGACATTAAACGTCAACATTGACCATCATCCAACTAAACCCTCTTTATTAGAATTCCAAAAATTTTCTTATATCCATTATCATTTACAATTACTCACTAAGTGGTTGAACCACCCAACTCTTATAACAAAAATTAAGAATCCACTACTTCCATTTTTGTTACATGTTGACGAAACAAGATCAAATACATTTTTTTCTTAACATGAAAACGGTGAGAACCAATTTGTTGTTATGATTAGGTTTATTTTTATAGGTGTTTGCTGCTATTTTTTGTTCGTATTTTCTATTTTTTGATTATGAGACGTTATAAGTATTTGTTTATTTATATTTTGTTGTTATTATTAGATGTTTTCTTTTGCTGTTATAAGTATTTGTTGGTATATGCTGTTATTATTTTGTTCTTGATTTTGATTCTTTTGTTGTAGTTTTTAGGTTCTTTTCTTTGATATTATAAGTCATTGTTTATGTAGATTGGTATTGTAGTTGGTATTGTTTCTTACGTTCGCATTTTTAAATAAATTGGCATTATTTCCTACATACTCATGTTAAGATCAAAATGTACATGAACCTCCCCCACATGTTGACCGTCTCTTTTGTATATCAAGAGCTTTTATAGTTTCATGTCTTTGCATAAAAAAATGATTAAGAAAAGGATCTAAATATCTAAGGATAAAACATAAATAATTTAAACTAAAACTAATATAACAATAATAATTTACCCCGTATCAATAAGATTGATAATTCCATAACTAACAGAACAAAAGATTTTAAAACGCTCCTTAAGAGCCAACAACATTGCATATTGTATCAAATAGTTGCCAACACCTACAACTTCAAACTGTAGAAAACATAAAAAAAAGATGACTTTAAATAATTAAAAGAAATTAAAACTAATGTCCCACAAATGGTAATATTTACCCTACATCCCATAAGAGGATATAGAAGTTGCTACAACTATTCGAAATGCATAAGAAATAAACGCCTTTTAACAACCTTTTTCTATTAATGTGATCCACATTCGCCAGATGAATATTATGCAAAAATATTTACCATTTTGTTTTGTATAGGATATCAGTAAAGTTTATAGAAATTCGTGCAATAACATACCAATATATCTTATCTACAATGTTTGTGTACCGCATAATCCCCAAATTCAAAAACGGTAATATAACGATGCGTTGTAGACATTATGACTCATTTAAGGGCTATTCGGGTTTATATAATACTTCTTCAAATGAACGACTTTTGAAAAAAGCTCCTGCGCCGATTCAATTAATCTCACCCATGTAAGAAAAACAAAAAATTTCTATAATTTTAAAGACAAGATTTTCCATATTGTAAGTTCTAGAAATGTGATATATTTTTTGCTTTCTTGATTCCCTTAGTTACGAATGAAATACCGACACTGAACCAATACATTCAGTACTCAATTTTGTTCAAGTTCTCACGGTACCGGTAGCGTACATATCTCATCGCTACTTCAAAGTACACAAATTTCAATTTACTTTCTCTTAGATTCATCAATCAACAAACAACCAAATCAGACTAATCTAATCTAGCCATGGTAAACTGTAACAAAGTAAACATAGTAGCAATTACCTTAATATCTTCATTGGAGACACCGTACTCAAGGTTCGATACACAAAGCCTCGTTCCGGTTTTAATTCCAAATGTTGGGCTGCCAGGTCCAGTCCACTGATGCTCTGATCTGCAACAGCGAACACATCATGATTCAAAGCAGCAGCAACATCCGATGCCTAAATCAGACACGCAGAAAACTTTTATAAACACACCACTAATCACCACCAACAACTAATGAAGAAACCAAAAATATCAAAGTGTAGGATACATGTTATGAATTAAAAGAGTGTGAAAATCATAAGTATGGAGGTTGAAAAGATTGTTGGTTAATGAATAGAGGAGTGACGTGAGAGCGACACATAGGATTTTATGATAGGTAATTATATAGATAGCTAGATATATATTGTTTTAATTAATTTTCTTTTTTATTTTTGACCGTTTGACAATGATATCGTTAATAAAATAATAATATTTTTCACCATATCCGGCGATAAAATCCACCCGTTTTCGCCCCAATATCACCGCGGGGGTGTGGGGTGGCATCGCCGCATTGAAAGAAGCTTTTATAATTTCGAACACAAGCTTTTTCTTCCCCCAAATTCTGACAACCTTGTGAAATTTGACCGAATGAAGAGAAGAGTTATGGGTGGTCGTAAAATGGAGTGGGCGGGTAAGGCGAATCACCTGGGCGGGTTACCAAGGAAGACGGTGATAATGGCGGTGGGAGCATTCGCGAAGGCGGTGGCCATTCTTCTCAACTCCACTTCCGTTGACAACGCCGACACTCTCCTTCACCTTGTCAGATCCAGACCAAACGGAACCCCTCTCATCACCGTTAGCAATCACATGTCCACGTCAGTCACTTTATAACTTAACACTACTTTCAATCATTTCCTCCAATTCAACTAATTTATTAGGTCTAAGTTGCAGGTTGGATGATCCATGTATGTGGGGGTTTAAAGGCTTTCCCACCTGTAATGCGGACCTCCAACGATGGGTACTATCCGCTGAAGACATTTGCTTCAAAAATAGCCTTCTTTCATATTTTTTCAGGCTTGGTAACACTTGTTAATTCGCTATATTTTTTAGAAATAGGGTTCAAATTAGGAAGTCATATGAAGTGTTTCAAACGAACTCCGATTGAACTTATACTACCGGCATTGGAACCGTCTCGTTGAACTCTATGATATTGGATTTTAGGTTTTCGTTTTTCAATTTCTAGCTTGTAGATTTTAGAATTTTTGTTCAGATCATTGTGCCTTTTTATTTATCATTGTGTTGTTTTTCCTCAACATTGTGTTATTTGCTCGGCATTGTGTTATATTTTGCGATCCATTGTGTATTTCTACCCATCCTAGATTTAGGAGACTGTAGGATAACTTAACCTTCAAATTGATACCACTTATGCATATTCAGACTAATATGAATACTAGTAGTAAACTAAGCCTTATAAAGGTACCCAATGTTCAGTTGATATAGATTTTTTGAGAACAGCCCAACTCAGGGAAACTCCCTATGAACTAGATTTTTTTCATTAAGAACTTGATGCACCAATTTGAATATTTAATAATAAGTTTGTAGAACTATATTTTCTACATCTTTGACAATATAGAATGATAGTGATGACACGTGATGGGCCTTGCGAGTAACACATCGTATTGAATCGTTTCTTGATAAGGTTAATTATTTGCCACTGGACCTGAAAATTTGTGTCTGTTAATTTGCCTCATGTTATAGCTAGTTGTATCAGTTGTGGAAATTGATTTCTTTGCTGATACTGCTCTTTGGTAGTTTAATAGTGGTCATTTATAATAATTGTGATTTCATGTGCTTTGCAGTAGCATTTCAGTGGATCTGCCTTTTATTTTCTTGACTGTAATCATGCTTCACCTTTAAAACTGTATAAAACTGCAGGCAAATGCATTCCAATTACTAGGGGTGGTGGCATATATCAGGAACACATGACAGAAGCTCTTGAGCTGTTAAGTAATGGTGAATGGGTATTTTTATCTATATTACTGTATTTCTTTCCACAATTCTTGAGGTCATTCTTAGATATTTACACACACTCAAAGCTTAGTCTATCCAATTTTTTTTATGATTTTACTTTACAAAAAGTATTGCGCTGTACCTTTTAGGTAATTTTCATCACTGTCTTGACTCTTTAATCTATTTGTTTGGACAGCTACATACGTTTCCTCAAGGAAAAGTCTACCAAGAAGATGAACCAATAAAACGATTGAAGTGGGGAACTGCTAGTCTCATTGCCCGTGCCCCTGTAACCCCAATAGTCTTGCCAATTGTTCATCATGGTTTCCAGAAGGTAACTCTCTCTCTCTCTCCCTCTCTCTTTATACCTTGGTTTAAAAAAGCGTTTGGTGAGGCGAGGCGTTTTGGTCCAAAAAACTGAAGCATGAAGCGCTAGGCGAGAGCTTCACGTATGTGAGGTGCTCAATACAAAAAGTACTAAAAGTTAATTGTACTTGACATATTCTACTTGTTAATCAATCATAAAGATAAAGCATATTTATAAAACTAAACATGAATACTTTATACGTAGTTTAAACATTATAAAAACATACTTAAAAGTTGCAAAGCATTCTTATAAAAACGAGCTGATTAAATATAAAAAATTTATTAGACAAGCGTTTAATAATAAAAGAAAGTACAAATGTGTAGTAACAAGGAATAGTGAAGAAAACATGCCTCTTGAGTCATAAAAAGATGTGTAATAATTTGGAGAAGATAAGCTTGAACTAATTAAAAAGATGCGAGTAATAATTGAGGAGCAGATAAACTTTGAATATGAAAATTAAAGAGTTACTTGAGTTGAAGATAGAATGATAATTATATATACTATGGCTGGTAATGTTTTACAGATGGGCTCCAACGTTAATATTTTAAGCAGATGGGCCCAAGCGGTTACATTTTTAATTTAATTTAGACTGCATCACATGAAGCGCCGCCTCAAATGCCTCATGCCTCACCCCATGATGCGCTGCTTCAGGGCGCCACATGTTTTTTCTCGCCTCACGTAAAATAAGGTGTTTTCACAACACCTCGAGCGCCTCATGCCTGAGGCTCGCCTTTTTAAACCAAGCTCTCTCTCTCTCTCTCTATATATATATATATATATGACAATAATATTCACATTTGGTTTGACGAACTAACTAGATTATAGAAGATGATATTTTATTTAGCTATTATTAGGGGTGGCACAATGCGTATTGCCTAATTGGCTAAAATGGTTAACTTTTTATTAGGGATTAAAGTAGGTTGGGTGGGCATGCGAGCTGCGACACTTGTTTTCTCTCTCTCTCTCTCTCTCTCTATATATATAGGATGAGTATCATTACAGAACTGTTAAATTATTTAAGAACTTGAAGGAACCCTTGAAAACTAACGTTTTTTATAAAAATTTTTGTATGTTAATGTTATTTGAATGTAGTTTTATCATTTTTTTATATCTATATGTACGATTACAATTTTGAAAATTAGTTTTTATACATATCTATGTTTTGTTTTACACCTATGTAAATTGTTAGTACATAAATTTTACACATATGTAAACTTGGATTTATATATGTAATCAAAAATTTTTATATAAAATATAATAAAACTAATCTTAAAAAATGTTAAGATGTAAAAAAAATAAAAAAAATGTTTTGTTGTTTAGAGTTCCTAAGAGTTCTTAACTTTTTTAGAGTTCTTAAATGATACTAACCCTATACATATATATATATATATGGGGTTTGGATCAAATACAAATGAAATTAACGTGCTAAACGTGAGAATCAAATAGAGTAATTATATATACAAGTAGAGTAATTATGTAATTACTCTATGATAATTACTCTATGATGTAATTACATAATTACTCTACTTGTATATATAATTACTCTACTTGATTCTCACGTTTAGCACGTTAATTTCATTTGTACATTAACCTTCCCCTATATATATATATATTATGTATTTTATATATATTATGTATTTTATATATATTGTATATATTATTTTTTTTATTGATACCTATATATGTGTGTGTATACATATCAATTATGATTACAGTTCACAAAAACTATTAGTATTGATCCATATGTTAACTAAAATAATTTATAAATATGTAAACACTTGATTATGCTTTGCTCCAAACTTGTAAACGTAAAAAAAGGACCAATGATAGGGTTTGATAGATTATGATTGTGAATAATTGAGTTTAGAGAATAGAATAAGGAAAACAAGGACCGGATGATTGTATTACGAAAACGTAAAAGGAAAAGTTACAAGAAATTCCAAGGTCTAGCCCTCTCATTGCATATTCAGGAGCCATGTCAGTACCATCTTAAAATTAAACATAAACATACTCTCCTCTCCCCATTAGTTATTGATACCTATTTATAGTAATATAAGTTGCTGTTACCCCCTCCCAAAATAGACAAATGACATTTAGACTAGAACTAGAGCATAATTTCTATCATTACCCCCCCCCCCCCCAAAAAAAAAGTCTTGCCCTCAAGACTCGACAACCAGGTGGAGGCTTCCCCGAGAGCGTTTCCAGGTGGTCGACTATGCCCATGCACCACCCGCAAATGATATGATCCAACAATTCACCCAAAAACAGGACTAGCAGTCTTGTACCACCAATGTATACCCGGTACTTTTGTATGAAAGAAAGTTCCAACCGACGCAAACGTGCCAAAAGACAGAACCCGGTCAACATGAGTGGTCCAAAGATGCGAATTTCGCACGAAGAACCTGTCAGATAAGAATATCTGTTGGAATCTCTTCCTTGAACCGAAGGAATGAAGCCAACATATATGACCATAAACGGATTGTGAAGAGTGACATTAGGACCAAAGAGCATAGGTACCAATCCTCCTTTCCATCCAAGGCGTCTAATCGTCTATAGCCAATTTTGAACGTGGACACCACTGCGACCAGCGTAAATTGTTGTTGAAGCACGGCGAATGTGTGAGGCTGCTTAGACACTAACGCATGCCCTAGGAATTCCGCAAAACCACGAAGGCGACCATCAATTTGTGTGAGAATAACCGAAATGGACTTGAAATCAGCTCACACAATCGAAGCAAAACAGGAAAACTCAGTCAGAGAGGAGGCTGGATCCTGAGCGACAACGACAACTAGGCGTTCAGGAGTGGAATCAACACAACACCACTTCACTGAGATAGGCCAGGACTTGTGGGGATCTGGTGCACTGTCTGTGATTGAATAAAAGTAGTCATGAATTCCAATGGCTATCGTAATGGTGAAGACAGAAACGAAGCGACACAACGTCCACATAAAACGGGCTCAGATTTGGAGAGTATCGGCCCACAACAGTTTTTTGCTTCACATTGTGGCCCACCCATGTACCGGAGTGCAAAGCCCACCGAAGGTGATCCGATATGGCCCAATTATCACCTATCAACCCAAATTTGGACTGATCGGTTGATTTTTTGTCAGATCTGGGTAGGACGGCTGTTACCTGAGCCACATGGGACGAAGATCCAGAATAAGAACGTCAAACACATCGGATTGTGGAGTATTGTTCGGATTTTCAGTTTTGGTGTAACCATGGCAATACCATCTTAAACATACTATCATCTTCCTATTAGTTATTGATACCTATTTATAATAATATAAGTTTCTTTTTTGACCCCTCCCAAGATAGACAAATGACATTTAAACTAGAACTAGAGCATGATTCCTATCATAAACGTTAAAAAAAAGCTTTTGAAGCCGAGGGTCTTGGTGGTAGCAGCCTCTCAATCCTCTGGGATAGAACAATAGAGGTAAGGTTTGCCTCTATCACGCATTCATGCCCTTCCCAGTAGCTTACTGCTATTACTATTCTCCTTTCTCAAAAACAAGGGACCTTAAACAAAGTTAAAAGATTACTTCGTTGTTGATAGTTATTTACTAGTTATTACTGGGTACATTTGTTTGTTATTATACTTTGGATGACTTTTAAGCCGCTTGGATGATTTGATATATATTTGTAGCTATATTTCTGTTTTACAATTGGCAATTAGTTAGAATTTAAACTGACCCTTTTTCATGTAAGTGGATTTGTTATGAAGATATGGTAATATATATGCTTGATATTGAGGTTTAGCCTTCATTGTATAAAGAAAATACTACCTAAATAATAAACTAAGTGGATTTGTTATGAAGATATGGTAATATATCTAACACTCCTTTGTAAGTTGGAGCAAAGCTGTCAATCATGCCCGACTTTTTACAAAATATCCATTTGTGTTTGTCACGATGACAATCAACTTCAGTGTGTCTCATGAGTCTTGAAAGGCTTGGTTCTTGGCTATATGAATGGTTAACTAGCTATATCGATTAAGCCTAATCAATTTGTCTGTTGGTGTACTTCCAACTTATTTCACGTGACACATGTGCCATAACTCCGTATTTTGACTCTTAACACTTGTTCAGAAAACAGTGTGTTTCTTCTTACATTTCCATGAGTCTAGATTACCTCTGAAAAATATACAATATCATGTAGCTGATCTTGTATAGGGAAACTTTGAACATATGGCATTTGAACCACCAAATAAAATGTCATCATAGTGAGTTATATAAGCGTGAGAGTAGCCATTGGCAATCTATTGGGCTTTCAACCAACAATCAAGATTAAGCTTTATTGTAATGTAAACGTCCATTTACAACCTCAATAGTGCAGGAATTCGTTCCAAGTCCATAGTATGATTTAAATGTATGGCATCCTTCTTCTCCTGCACTGCTGTAAATCATCCTGAGTGATTAAGTGCCTCAACCATAATCAGCTGTATGAACCAAATTGTTCTAGTGGCGGTTTATTCTTTCAACACTGCCATTATGTTGTATGTACACACATGATTTATGTTCAACACCACGCTCAGATAAGATTTTTGTGAAATTATAAGTGATGTATTCTTTTGCATTCTTAAGACCCAGATTTTTTAGTGGATACTGAACATAAGCACAAAAGACATGAAAAGCTGAAAACATTTATCATGTATTTGAGCAATAAACCGATGTTGCATGAGAAAAATCATCAAAATAAAATATGTAACTATTAGTAGTAGTAACTGAAAACTAACTGAATATATGATTTGGACAACATAGCTTTGCTACCCGAGATTGCGATAGACCTTAACAAAAACTTTTATGACAATTAAAGCAATGGGTGCAGGTGTTGTCTTTTACCCCACTAACCTCCACACACACACACACAATGTTTTTGACCCATCTATTTAACTGAAATGGGCTGGCAAGTGAACAACCAAAAATGCAAACTGATCAATTGAAGTTATGCATACACATCAGGATGACTCTTCCCCCCCCCCCCCCCCCCCCAAGATAAAAGTCACACCAAACCTCATCAAATTAATGCTGGTAATAAATTCGTTTACAGGTGATGCCTGAAAAATATATGTTTGGCAGGCGACCTCTGGTACCCTTATGGAACAAGGACATAAAGATTGTTGTTGGTGAGCCAATAGAATTTGACATTGCCAAGTTAAAACAGACGGCTATATCCACATCCAGAAATTCATCTTCATTCTTAAACGACGGTTGGCCGCCTTTGGGGCCGTTGGATGAGGCAGCACAAAAATGTCTCTACATCGACATATCAGAACGTATTCGATCTGTTTTGGAAAAGTTAAGAGTTATTAGCATTAATCCAAAGGTATGAAATCTTTTGATCTTTGGAGCCCATTTTGTTGTGTTTGATTAGCTAGTCAGTTAAATCATACATCATATTATAGGGAATTTGTTTATTTTTTTATTCAATAAGCCAGCAAACGTGTATGGCCCAACCGAGACTTAGTTTTGAGGGCAATTTATAATTTGTTCACATGTGAATGCACAATATGAACCATATTGGTGTAATGGGTAAGTCTTCAATGTACCTAGATCTGGCCCCATGCTTGTAATCTCATCATGGTCTGGTTCATGGTGATTGTTGGTCAGTTACAGTGGTCCATACGTTTAGTCAAATCAAAATCGGCATCACTTTTAAGGATCATCATACTCACAAGTGCCTTATTTAATATAATAATAATGCTTGTAATATTATTTTGGTTGATAGTATTTAATTGGTATCTACTTGCTCATTGTGTGACTACAATAAGATCATGTGTTATTATTATTGCTGCTATATGTGGTGTATTGGACACATAAAACCAACTAGTGGCTCAGTTTGACCAGTTATTGGTCTGGATTTTGTGATATGTTGTTTTATACCTCTCAAGTGAATTGTTTGTTATTCTCCCAACTGGTATAAAACCGGTCTGAACAATTGACTTATTAATCGTAAAATTATAGTTTTCTCATAGATTTGTGATTATTTTTTTCTTTGTTTTTATTTTTTACTAAAAGAGGTATTTTGTCTTAAAATCAAAACATGCGAATTAATATGTTACATACTGCTTGGAATTTTCGGTCAGTGCAGCTCACGCTAGAAGTTACATATTTGGACGCTTTTGATTCTAATCTTTCTAATTATGTTTTCACATAGTGTTACACACTTTTAAATATAGCTTAAGCCCAATAAGCCTAAATTGTGAAATCAGATTACCACAACAAACTCATACAAACCGACACACCATTGCCACATCGGATTTCAAATGTTTTCTCAAAAACTCCACTTTTTTTCCCACAACAACAAACCTTCACAAATCCATTTATAAAAATATTAAAATCTATCTATAATATATATAAACGAAGACATAAAAATCCTACGTGTCGTGATGTGATCGCTCCCCCTTTTTTTGGAGTCACCAGATTTGCTTGATTTTTAAATGGAGGCTTCTCATGCATTTGACCCGAATTCATGGGTATGGGTCTTACCAAACCAAGATATTCTTTAAACGAGTTATAACATCTCATTAAATTAAAAATTATTCTCACCAAATTATTGATATAAAAATCCTATAAAATAGGATATAATAAAAATTGATATCTTATTTTTTTATTTTAAAAAAGATATATATATACATATATATATATATATATATATATATATATATATATATATATATATATATATATATATATATAATATAATTTAAATTAAAAAAACCAATTTAATAGTAAAAAAAATAAACGGGTCTTGGGTCTCATCAAACCATAAGTATATTATTAACTTTCATAAATATTATTTATTATTAAAAAACCAATTCTATAGTAAAAAGATAAACGGGTCTTAGGTCTCATCAAAACCATATAGTTTTTAAATCGGGTTATATCATCTCATTTATTTGTGAAACAATTTATTATCAAACCATAAGTATATTATCCACTTTCATATAATAAAGAAAATATAAATTCAAAAAATAAATAAATATTAGAACAAACGATATAAAACAACACCCGTAATACGGGGGATAAAAACTAGTTATACATATAGTGTGTATATATATGTGTATGTGAGGAAGAAGAGAGAAAATGGGCCCACATGTGAAGTTCTTTAAAGGTTTGCAGGCAAGGACTTGATCTCATTAACTTGTGACCTACAATGGTGGAGTTGGATATATGTGTTGCAAGGGGAAAGCCCCCTTGTTGTAGATGCTCTAATGAGAGTTCAAGTTTCAATAATTTGGTTTTGGTTTACAAATACTAAAACCGTTAAAACCTTTGATAACGTTTGACTCTTGATTTGATTTAAAAACTACTTGAACCAGGAGGTTATGAGTGACTGAAACCACCTATAGATCCGTACAATGCTACCTCAATATTGAAACCATATCGTTCTAATCTATTTTGGAATTAGTTAATGATCTTTAAATACAACACGTGCTACTTAATACAGTATATTTTTTTGACCTTCTCAATTCGTTACTGCTTGACTTTTACTGTGTTTATTTTTAATGGGATAAGTTGGTGTCATATCATCCGCTTTTGAGTCTTAAATAAAATTTTCCTTTTAAACTTTAAGCATGATCTCCTATAGCACCATTGGAAACTATAATTGCATATACTTTCTATACTGTATATTGTCTTAATTTTAAAGGTGAAACAGTTATTGTTTAAGAGAAATTGGTTGGCAATGTAAAATCAACAATGTTTATTTAATCCAGATGTTTGCATTTGAAATTATATAGTGTTTTTTAAACACCAAAACGAATTTTTTTAATCTATGTATTCTTGTTTGTTCTTCCCTCTTATTTGATGCCCATTGTTGAACGGGCGTCTAAAATTTTTGGATAATGATATCACTAGGGCTGTAACAAATCGAACGAAGCCTTATTTATGTTCGTTCGTTTAGCATTAAACCTTCGTGAACGCTAACCGAATGGAAAATCTTGCTTGTGTTCATTAGCTAAGGAATTTAACTTGTTCATGAACTCAACCGAACATGTTACTGTTTAAGAGAAAAAAAAGTAACATTCTTAATCTAAAGCACTAAACATACTTACCTTAATTAAACTTAAACTTCAACACTTAAGATAATAATAATAATAATAATCATAAACATGATGATCCTTTAGTCGACAATTTTATTCTAATAATGTCAACGAAGCACAACTTATATTTGTTGTTAGTATGGGCAGACCTAGTGTGTGCGGAAGGGGAGCCACCCACCTTAAAATTGTGTTCGTTAAGTACATATATGAGATAATTCCACCCCACCCCCACCCCACCCCATGAAATTTTAATGCACCGAATGTAGATGAGAAAAAAAATCCATGATCATATCTACTATACAAATACCAAGTGCGGAATCCATAGTATAGGTGAAAAACACAATCAAATCTCTTTAATTATTTTTTATTACTTGATTAGCAGTAATATACAACAAGATATGACAAATAATAGAACATGTACATATTGGATCAAAATGTATGAATGTATATGTCAAGACCCCTATTTATAGGGAAGCTTGAACTTATATGACGTATAAGTTATACTTTATACTCCGGAAAACCATATACATTTAAAACATCATAATACATTCCAATCACTGCTATTCTAATACACAACTTACATAGCCCAAGTAATAGACATTATGCACACCTCTCTAGATGTTGCTTGGTCTTGGTGTCTAAGTAATAGACATTCATGTACTACCAAACTCCCAATTGGATATTGCTTAGACTAGGTTTTTCAGAATTTCAATCATTAAGGTAAAAGACTCATGAACATTATGCATTCCAAACATCTTCACTCAATTTGACAAGTTAGAAATCTTTGTTGGTTGATAATCAAGTCTTCCTCCTTTTCATGAACTAATCCTCAAAAATCTTTTTCACTGCTAAACTCATTCCATATATTCTCCCACATGTTACTAAAACGAATCACCTAACACACCTAAATTATACATTGATGTTGACTGTGCTTAATTCATACCCCTCTCATAAACCAACCACATTGGATCCAACCATCGATCTTATCTAATGTCTTCTCCATCTTTCCAAATTTAACTCATCAGCGTATAAGTAATCACAACGCATAAGTAACATGACATGTATGTTCTGTCACACCTCGACCAAAGGCGGCGGAACATGCCGGGATGCAATGGATTGCCCGTGAACACAAGAAACTATTAAAGTGACAATATTTAATCAACTCATTAATTTCATTCAATCACAAAAGTAGCACATCTCGTTCATACAAATAAACACCAAATACAAGAAATAAATATTGTTTATTCTTCTAATAACCTAGCGGTGTCAAATAGAATGGCGACTTCAAACTCAAAGTCAAGTAATAATCAAATCTGTAAGAATGCATAAATTAATATTTGTTAACACGTATGTTGGTGAGCAATTTCATAGTTTTGAGTATATATATAATATGAGCGAAATCCACAAACGTATATGAGACTATAAATAAAAGCATCAATCGTGGTATATAAAACATATGTAAATGATGATCCTTTCTAATCGGTAACAACCGACATACTTGGATAATGAGGCCCTATTCTACTAGCACAATGCTAAAGTAGTTAGGGGAGCGTATGATCATACTTATTGAGGCTCAACAACAACTTAAAATAAACACTCGTGCAAGTAAAACATATGAAACATATAACACACAATAGAGCAAGTATTCTAAGTATCATACACCCTAAAGTTTGTGCTTTGAGGATCGAGTATATTAAATCATTCTTGTTTTGAATAAGTATGCATGTTACCCCCAAAGTATAAAAGGGAAAACGGTGGATGAAATGTACTCACGTTAACTAAGTAACTTGAAATATTGATTCATGAATAATCGAAGATCGGTTTAACGAGCAAGACCTAGATTAAACAGGTCTTAAGTTAGTAGGTAGTCTTGAAAGGGTTTAAAGTAAAATATATGACTAGTAAATTAAATAAATGAAGTTTACGGTTTAAAATGCAAATATTTGAGAAATTAAAGACATGTTTTTTTGAAAAATAAGTTTACCCGAAACCGGGTCTTGGTATTCCATTCATAAATATTACTCAACCTATGTCAAGTAACTATGTGGGTTATAACGCACTATTGCAAGACCCTTTGCTATATAAATACCAAAACGAGGTTTTAATCGGGTGTTCGGATTTATCGATTCAAGTCTTGATAATTAACCAAACTCAAAGTCAACTTTACAAAGTGATAAATGTTATGAGATAACTCAATAAAAATCAAAAGACTTAACCAAGTATATAGTTCTATTGTGAAGAACCTTAACGTCCGTTAAGCGAGTATTTGGTTTCACCGGTCCAAACTTGTTATAAGATCAAGTTGAATTCCGACACACCATGTATGTTGAGAAAATAATTTATACTTAGTCTTAAATACATTCTTGAAGAAAAAAGATGAGTTTTGTTGGCCCAAAACACACTTGTGTGTCTTAAGCGAGTGAACTCGGTTTAGTTCGGTCCTTGACTCAGAATGATACCGAGTTTAGAAGTTATACCATAGAACTATAGAAACGATTTTAGAAGTTATAATATTCAAATCTTACATAATATTCAAATACCATAGAACTATAAAAACGATTTTAGAAGTTATAATATTCAAATCTTACATAAACATGTTTATTTAACTATTTAAAACAAAACTAGTAAACAAAAGTTTGGTTTTGGTTCGCTTCTCAACTCGGGATAAAACCGAGTCTAGTGACTTCATACCCAATACCATGGAACTCATTTAACAATAATTAGAAACTAAACTACTTATACTTTAAACAAGACTGATAAGCATTAAAGGAAATATAGTATAATCAAGGACTATAATGAGTCCTTCATATAGCCTTGCCTTGTAGCGTATCACCTCAACCGACCATGGCCGGGGAAGGTGAAAGCCGAAGGTAAACAAGGGGTGCATATTATATATATGTTGTACCACAAACTTCAATTACTAAGTAACAAAACAAAATTAAAGAATGGATTTTTATTTGATTATTAAGAAACCTTGAAGAGATGAATTTGTGTTCTTTGTTTGGGAGAGAAAAGAAGTGAATGAACAATGTTGAAATGAAGAAGATAAGCTTGTTTATATAGGGTATTGGTCAAAGTTTATTTCTATGTTTTATTTCCAAGCTTGCATGTATTTTAATTGGTTAAACAGGTCAAACAATGCAACAAAACAACAAAAAACGAACTTGTGACTGCAGGGCCCCTTAGTGCCGCGCTAAGGTCTCTGCCCTTGACCTTAGCGCAGCGCTAAGGTCGCGGAGGGAAAAATCTGATTTTCAACTTTGGCAGTTTTAGTCCCTGAAGTTCGTTTTGAGCGTTTTAGGGGCATTTTAAGGGTTGTAAAAGATATTTTTGAGATCCGACAACCATAACACAAATATGTAACATAAAATTCATCATTTTTATATTATTGAAAGGTTTGGGATACAAAACGTGTCGGTTTTCATAATAAAAACAAATACAAATTGACCCGAAAATGGGGAAAGTCACATGTTCAATCTTCAACGTGAAAGTGTGTATGCGGTGTATAAATTATACGGCCGTACAAGTTTGTATTGAACCTAAAGAGTTATACGATGTGTAACTACTTACACGCGGATGTTATACGTTGAAAGGTTATACAGAGAGAGATACTCAGTACATATACGCTCAAAGTTATGCGCCAAAAAGGTGTTATACGGAAACAAGATGTTATACGTCATGTAAGAGTTGACACTTATACGACGTATAAGCTAAACATGTATACTTTTGCAAGTTTTTGTGGAGAAATTGAAGATGAAACGATTTGACTATTTAGGAAATGGTTCAAAACTAAGGATATGGCAATTTGTGAAATTTTGAGAAGTTTTGAATGATTCAATCTTCTAGAATGATAAAAACAATATTGAAAAGAGATGGAATTGAGCTTTTCTAAGTAGTACTGAGCTAAAAGCTCTGATACCAATTAAATGGACCTTATGACCGGAAGTAGATGATAAAGAACATCCATGATCATATCTACTCTACAAATACTATGTGCGGAGTCCATAATATAGGTGAAAAACACAATCAAATCTCTTTAAGCATCTTTTATTACTTGATAACAATGATGTACAACAAGATATGACAAATATAAGAACATTATACTAGACCAAAAGGTATGAATGCATATGTCAAGACCCCTATTTATAGATAAGCTTAAACTTATACGGCGTATAATACTCCGGAAAACTTATACTCCGGAAAACCATATACATTCAAAACATCATAATACGTTCCAATCATTGCTATTCTAATACACGACCTACAAAACCTAAGCAATAGACATTATATACTAACATTTTGTAACACCCCAACCTAACGACGGAACATGCCGGGGCACGACAATATTCATATCATAGCTCAAAGATATTAATCAATAAAAAGTGTCGATATTTAAATTTATTCATTCATAATTAAATGTACATAAAGTATTCAAGATGAAAGGAAAAAAATACAACAGTTGTTCTATCTTTATTTATATTCTAAAGTCCAATCTAAATTCTCCACTTCAACTCGCTTGATATAACAACCTGCATTATACGTAAAAATAATTTGTCAACAACACATGTTGAACGAGTAACCAGAGTTTGATATAATAGTAATAATATTGAGAAATTAAAACAATTCCTTGCGACATGTAAATAACATCAATCACCATAAACAAGTATATATGTCTTTTCAACATGCCACTAGATTTAAACATGTTTACTCGGATAAGTTTGCAACCAATAAACAAAACGTGTCTTTTCGATCATGCCTCTAGATTCGGTCAAGTCTGCTCGGACGGCGTATGATCATACTATGACGATGAGGATGAGATACCAACCAACCATAAAAGCAGTAAACACAAAATCATATAGCATTTAACAGTTAATCGACCAATATCACAACCACACATCTAATGGAATTTGTTTTAAGCTTAATAATTGCAACAACCCAGCTACCACCAACTCCTTTGAGTCTTTTATCTTTTATATTTTTCCGGTGGGTTGTTTGAGGGTCCTCTCAAGTCTAGAAAGACTAGCAACTTGAGGTTCAGAAGATTTCCAAGCCGAGCTCCGCCTTGTGTTTGAGGTTCTTACTTGTGTTTGAGGTTCTTACTGGTCTTCCTGAAGATCAGCCATACACTCCCCCATATTTATGGTATCACCAATCCTCATACTAATCCCACCTGAGCACACTTAACTGTGTAGTTCTCTCATCCACTACCATTAAGCGCCCAAAACACGTTATGATGGGGAAGATATCCACCTCCTTATAAAGAAATCTTAGTTATCCTCCCCAACTGATATGGGATGCCACAATCCACCCCCTTAAGGGTCCAGCGTCCTCGCGGGACCTGGCACCACCGGCCCGGCCCTGGCTCTGATACCTTTTGTAACAACTCAGCTACCACCGCACATGCACCATAATATTGTCAGCTTTGGCCGGGACGTACCACCATCGCCTCACGAATTTGCTTTTGGTTGCTTAGGTGGAACCTTCCCAGGAGGCCACCTATCCTCATACTACTCCCACCTTAGCACGCTTAACTGTGGAGTTCTCCTCTCATCCACTACCATTAAGCGCCCAAAACGCGTTATGATGGGGAAGGTATCCAACTCCTTATAAAGAAGGTATAGTTCTCCTCCCCAACCGATGTGGGATGTCACAATTATATAATAGTAATTAGCTTAGTACGCATAGTGCCCCCAAAACAAAATAGGAAAAAGGGAATCGGATTACCCACTTTAAATAAATTAAGTCGTGATGCTAGACTGTCGCTATCTAGTCAAAAACGATTAAATCAAGTTCCTAATCACCTAAGCAACCTAGGGTAAATAGGGTGTCGAACCACGAGGAGTATGTGGTCAGTGCAACATGTAACAAATTTCTAATTTCTAATATTATGAAGTAACAATTAATAGTGTTGATCACACAAGCAAACAATTTGGTCTTAATATTAATAAATCAAATAACAACTTTTGAACAATTAACAAAGACAAATCACACCTAGGGTTCAAGTAAGTAAATTAACAGAAATCTCATGTTAACATAACATATTAATTATCAATGATCAATACAGATTAATTAACGAGCTTAACCTTAGGTATCAACAATCGCTAACATACGACACTGGTTATCAAACAATCCATGCCAGTGTGAGCCAACTATGGGCAAATCTATGCTTCATCATATTTAACTAGTCAAACAACCCTATAAGCAATTATCATATCAACTGACAAAAAAATCGTTATGATCGAAATAAACCTAAACCGACTGAGTGCACAACAATACTAAACATCAATACTTATAGATTAATCAAAGATAAATACAATCAATTCGTTCTTTAACACATGAGAAAACTGAAATAATACAAACTTTACATCCTGAGTATGATTCGAAGGAGACTAGCCACTCATGGTGATGATTCGGTCTTCACTCGATGTTTGGTAGGCCATCAATATGGTGAATGAATGAATGGAGATTAATTTATTTTTTCTCTCTTTTCTTTTTCTTCTTTTTCTTCCCTTTTCTGTCGTCAAAATCACACAAAACCAAAAACCCAAAACCCTTTTATTTTCTTTTTTAATATATCCATAATTAATTGGTTGTTATGATTTAATTAGATGTAATTTAAAGCCCATATAAATCCTCCGGCTTTCTTTATTTTCCTTCTGCCTTCTTTATTTTCCTCCGGCCTTCTTTATTTTCCTCTGCTCCTTTTTTTTCCGCCCTAGGCTGCTATCCCTTTCTGTCTTTCCTCCGTTCCGTACTCATATAGGTCCCAAATTAGCATCATTATCAATCGATGACATGTAAAAAATAAGCACATATGAAGTACCATTGATCGTACGTTAAACTAACTAAATATATACAATTAACGGACTAAAAGATGTACAAATTAACTGACCATCACATCCCCGCACTTATTTTTTGCATGCCCCAAGCAAACTCTAAAGCAAACATCAACCTCCATCATAGGTATGTCAATTATCACCATTAATACTAGTAAGTTTAAGGTCATACACAGTTTCCCAGACTGAAACTTTCTATATTGACAACCCACAAAATACTATTAATGGTACCATAAAAACAATAGAGCCGCCCAGCCAAGTGTACTTTGTTTCCAGTTAGGCATACATGTTCATACCCCTCAAACTATCAGGACTCCTCTCGGTTTAATATCTGGACTCGCAAAAGATGTGCTAGTATATGTCTCTACTCTCAAATACCAAATATGAACCACAACTTAATAAGCTTGAAGGTCAGTCATATCTCCACCCATTAACCAACGGTTGCATAAAAACTCGGACTAAGGGTTTTGCTGAGGCTTAGGTTTGGGTGAAGATTAGGCATATTTAGTGACTAAGGTGGATGAAACCCAGTTTTTCAAATACGAAAATAGATAATCAAATACAAACAAACTTTTATTTACAATGACTGAACATAAACTGACAACTTCTTTTTGGCTTTTTGCTGATTTATTTTTATCAATAAGAAATACAAGCTGATAAACAATATTTGCAACTTTATTGAGACATATGTACATTGTGTACCATGCACTGAAACTGACTACATACAACTCGATAATGAACTTGATTTCATCACACAGGGTTAAAATAAAATAAAGGTCAAGGCTAAAATGGTGTGTAATGTAGGTTTAGCAAATTAAAAAGGAATAAGGTCCAAATGACATCCTAGGGGGATAATGTTAGGTAAGGAATTTATTTAGTGGGGGAAATGTATCTACGGGTTTTCTAAAGTCCTAATCTCCATACAAGTGGTGCTATTAAGATCTCGATAAGCATATGACAAGCAAGTTCTAATCTTGTGAAACATACCGATTACACTCAAAATCATATTATGGCATATTTGATATTTATTATATAATATGTGTATTAAGTATAGTGGCTATATCACAATATGTATGGAATTATGGGCTGGCGATATGAAACATGTATACCATCCCCTTGACTCGTTATCTCCGCCTAAACGACCCCATTTTCAACTTTTCTTTTTGAAAAAAATTGTTAGGAAAACTATCGAGAAACTGAAAAACCAACCATGACCAAAAACATATAACTTGGAATTAATAACAATAATTAACAGTTAACAACTTTGGTTTCCGAACACTCTTCGAGGTACTATCGGGCTAAAAATTTCAAATTCCACCCATCTCACACTTGAGGTTGACATTATCCTCAATGTTAAAAAATATGATTCGTTTAAAGAACATTTGGAGGACGGGGTTGAAATTGACTGTTTAACAATCTTAAAACCGGGGCTCTAATGTGATGGTTCTAAAACACAAATCTACAGTTACACTTTTAACACTCCAACTAAAATAACAAAAAAAAAGTTTATGAAACTGAAAGCACCTGATATATATGACTATGCAGTGTGAAACGTGGCTAGTGAACACTCGTCTTCTCCAAATACCGTAACCAAATATGCAAAATCTCGAAACATGTAGAAGCAAGCTTCTCACAAGTGTAAGACATAGGTCTTTTATGAATTTTGCAAAAATGAATTTTTTTTTATTAATTTAATAAGACGATTACCAAGCCGAATTAGTTAGTTTCATAATAAATTTTGTTTAATTAGTTAAAAATGTTAAAAGACCTAACCCAATTTCGTAGAAATCACGATTGCATTTAGCGTATGCAACGAACCCTTTAAACCCCCGGTAGCCTGTGTGGACGAGTAAGGTCTTGTGAGGGTTTATAGTGAACTAAACCCACAAAGTTTCAAATACAACAAAATATACACGAACATGGAAACACATGTAATTGACCATCAAGTGTCTTCATAAACGCTGAGATTACAATGAAACTCACTGATTCCTTACCCATGCTATGAATATCCTCCATCTCCAAGTATGGCTTCAACCGATAGCCATTCACCACTTGCCTCACGTGGTCATCAAAATCTTCAATATCGTATTGCTCGTGATTCCCAACTCGAACAATAAAATACAGGCCCACCCACTTTCTTTTGAGTTTACCTGGAAAAAGCTTCATACTCGTGTTGTACAGTCAAACTCTTTGACCAACTTCAAAATTCTTCAACTGGATTTTAGCATCATGTACCTTCTTCATCTTTGCCTTATAAGACGATGCACACTCATATGCCTCATCCCGTAACTCCTTGATCTCGCACAAGGCCAACTTCCTAGCTTTACCTGCATCATCATAACTAGTGTTAACTTGTTTTGTAGCCCAATAAACTCAATGTGAAATCTCAACCGGTAAATGACAATTATTTCCATACACAAGTCTATAAGGTGTGGTACCAATCGGCATTTTATAAGCTGTTCGGTAAGCCCACAAAGCATCAGTCAACTTAGTTGACCAATCCTTACGGTCCATCCGAAGGATTTTCAAAATTTGTTTAATTTTCCTATTAAACACTTCAACTTGTCCACTAGTTTGGGGATGGTAATGAGCTGTGATTCTATGATCAACCCCGTATCGCTTACGCAACTTACCGAATTTAAAATTTTTGAAATAGGATCCCTCATTCTGGGGGATTCCAAATATCGAGAAAATATTAGTTTGCATAAAGTTGCAAACGACAAGGTGATCATTCGGCCTAGTGGCTATCGCCTCAACCCATTTAGACACATAGTCGACGGCCACTAGGATATACAATTTACCGTCAGAGTTCGGGAATGGGCCCATGAAATCGACCCCCCCAATCGTCAAAAATTTCAAATACAAGGGTCGGGTTCAAGGGCATCTCATCCCTCTTAGAAATGCTCTCGAGTTGTTGACACTTTAAACAGTGTGTCGCGAACTCATTAGCATATTTGAACAATGATGGCCAATAAAAGCCACTCATCAAAACTTTTCTAGATGTTTTCTGTCCACCAAAGTGACCCTCACATGCGAAAAAATGCGTGTTCCAATATGATCTGACATCCTCCTCGGGTATGGATCATCTAATCATCTGATCTACACCAATAGAACAAATTCGGGTCATCCCAAATGTACAGTTTAGCTTGTGACATAAAGTGCTTCTTTTTCCTTCTTGGCCAATTCTCCGGTATGTCACCTGAAACTTTAAAATTAACAATATGTGCTAACCACGGATTTTCTGTAACCGCCAAAATATGTTCGTCTGGAATGGACTAGTTAATGGCCGTCCTTGTCTCCATTCTCTACCATGATTCGGGACAAGTGATCCGCAAAAACATTTTCACTCCCTTTTTTGTCCCGAATTTCTAAATTAAACTCCTGAAGCAGCAAAACCCATCTGATCAATCGCGATTTCGCATCCTTCTTGTCCATGAGGTACCTGACATCAAAGTGGTTAGAATATATAATGACTTTACTAGCCCAAATAAAAGACCAGAATTTATCTAGAGCATATACTACCGCTAGTAACTCCTCGGTTGTGGTATAATTCAATTGAGCATCCGAGAGGGTTTTAGTCGCGTAGTATATAGCAATGAGTTTCCTTTCAACCCGTATCTGCCCCAACAGCATAATCACTCGCATCACACATTATTTCGAAAGTTAAATTCTAATTGGGTGAGTGCAAGATTGGGGATTCAACCAATTTCTGTTTCAAAATGTCAAAGGCCATAGCAAATTTGTCATTCAAATCAAATATGGCATTCTTTAACAATAAATTACATAAGTGTTTGGAGATATCACTAAAACCCTTATTGAACCATCTATAAAACATGCCCCAAAAATGATCTAACGCCTTTGACATTCATGGGATGAGATAGAGTGGAAAAAACTTGAACTTTAGCCCAGTCCACCTCTATCCCATGACTCGACACAACATGGCCCAATACAATCCCCTCTTGGACCATAAAATGAATCTTCTCCCAACTAAGAACCAAGTTCGTTTCAACACATCTTTTCAATACCCTTTAGAGTTGTTTTAAACATGATTCAAAAGATGTGCCGAAAATCGAGAAATCATACATGAAGATTTCCAAAGACTCCCCTACCATATCTGAAAAGATACTCATCATACACCTTTGGAAGGTGTCGGGGGCATTACATAACTCGAATGGAATTCGATTAAATGCGAATGTGCCATACGGGCAAGTAAACATGGTCTTTTCTAGATCTTCGGATGAATAGCTATCTGGTTATAACCTAAAAAAACCATCTAAAAAACAATTAAATTTCTGAACTGATAGCTTCGCTACAATGTGATCAATAAACAGAAGCGGGAAGTGATCTTTCGATGTAGCCGCGTTCAACTTCTGATAATCAATACAAATACGCTACTTGGTTATCGGTCGGGTGGTTATCTCGTTACCTGAGTCGTTCTTAACGAATTGGATGCCTGCCTTCTTCGGTACAGTCTAAGTCGGGCTCACCCACGTGCTATTAGAAATGGCTAATATGATACTTGCATAGAGCCACCTCATAACCTCCTTCTTCGCTACCTCTCTCATGTTCAGGTTCAACCTCCGTTGAGCATCATGCGCGGGTTTAACTGCCAAATCGGTAAGTATCATATGCATGAAAATGGAGGGACTAATTCCTTTCAGATCTGCAATAGTCCACCCGATCGCCTCCTTGTTTTCCTTCAATACCTCTAGCAGAGCACTTTCCTGTTCAATAGACAAATTAGAAGCAATAATAACATGTAAAGTTTCATTCTTACCGAAAAATATATTTTAAATGCTTTGGGAGCTCCTTCAGCTCGATTTTTGGTGCTTCCTGCAGTGATGGTTTTAACCTTGTGTCAATCTTCTCGGGTAGTAGTTCCACTTGAACCGACCACAGTGGTCAATCCCTCTCACAGCTGCAGCTTCCAGCTTCCTTTCTTCCTCCTCCAGCTGCGTGTCAGTTTCCACCTGTAACCAGTCAAACATAAAACACATCTCTGTAGTGCCATCAGTGTTCATGACAGAGTCATATAGCGGAATACACTCGTCAATAACATCGGCCATAAGGCACTCGTCGTCGACTGGAAAATTATTTACATCTATGTCAAAAAATTGGAAAAGTTAAATAATGACGCAAAGATGTTAAGAATGTTATCCTCGGGGAAGTTTAACCGCTAGGGAAGGTTTTAGGTTTGAGATGTTCGCATTGAGATATTGGTAAATCTCAAATGTAATAACAAATCAATAAAATAAGTACAATGGCTTCTATTAGATAGTTGTGTCTTAACTAAGCACACAACCCCGATTCAAAAGTAACCGGACATAGGCAGCCAAGAGTATTATTACGGTTTCTATTTGAGAACCATGTACATAACCGTGCACATGGTCCCAGTTTCCACTAATTGTGTTGATTCAAGCATAAACAAATCAAATTCTATAGATAGTGTATGCAATGTGTGTCATGCTTTTGAGAATAGTAAAGTTAGATCAATCAAATTCAAACATAAATTCATCAATATTATTGAAAATTTAGAGTACATCGAAACATTATTCAAATGGAAAAACAAGGACAAAATTAATAAATGCGAAAAGAAAAAAAAAGTTGTACACATGGAAACAATGTTGTTATCGGAGGTAGGCGAGTCTTCGGTATACTAGTGTGAGGCGGTGCCATGATTTTTAAGCTGAAATTCATTGGCGTTGATGTAGTACACATGTCCATGCGTATCATGGTTGGCTTGATTTACTTGAGTTTGATCGACTTGGTTTGGTGTGTTTGATTAAATTTTATGGGTTAGGCATGCATTGGTTGTGCTTTCTCGGCTTGAGCTTGCGGTTGGAGGGTTTGGGCTTGATATATTTGTAGTTGGTTGGTCTGGTTTGGGTAGGTTTGAATTTGATAAAATAGTTCAACACATGTGTTGCGAAGGTGGCTTGGGTCACCACAATGACAGCAGGCTCACATGGTTGGGAGAGTGGGAGCATATGGTAGGGCATATGGTTGGTGAAATGATTGAATAACGGGTTGTGGGATTGGTGAGTTGTGTTGAGTTTACATGGGTGATGTGCTAAAAGTAGTTATATAAAAATATACTAATTTAGACACTAAGTAATAAATTCTAGACTCTTAAACTTAACTAAAATTACTAACCGGCAAGTGTACCGGTCGACTCTAGTATAGTTTAGTAAGTCCGGATATCGAACCCATAGACTCTTTAAATTACGTATATTAACTTGACTTGACGCAACTACAGACACATCTATTTATTTTATTTGGGGTTTTACTAAAAACTAATGTTAAATTAATTACTATGACTTAAAGACAAATTAGATTTGGATTTAACTCAAAGATGACAAGTAACCACCTAAGCTAGAATCCCTAATGCATCAGTTATTAAATGGTAGGAAAATGTTAAGTTATAGAACCATGATCTTAAAGTATTCACTTAAGGGGAAACCGAACATGACCCTTGACCCTTCTCAAGGAGACACCAATGAAACCCTAATAAGTTATTTAAAATACCGGTTTAATTAGAGTCACTTACGGTCACTAATTTATATTATGACAAGTACCTTTATAAGTAATCCTACCTTACAGCACGGAAATCAAAGGTAGTTTAATGAATTTACTCGAGTAGATAGACACGAAAAATAAACCAAATCTAGACGGACTCCTTACAGAGAACTAAATCTAGCAATTCATCAACAAAGACCTATCACGTAATCTATCACCTTACAACTATTTAGATTAGCATCACACTTAGGTCTACTTGATTCTTTAATATTGTTTCTATGGTTTTATTGCAAATCATCCATAAACTAGTCGAAAACACACAGTAGATGACCTAACAAAATCCTATTATATGAAACAATCACCAAAAAAAATTGTGAAACAATAAAGCTCGTCAAACAATCCTAAGCACACATATGCATCGAATGAATAACAATAAACCTCTTACTTGATAATAAATCGATAAACGAAAACAAGAGCCAACCCAAAATCCAAAATCAACAATAGTTAATCATAAGCCTAGGTGGTCTAAGGGGTTTAGCCAACAACCATACTCAAGAATAAAAGAAAATAAATAGGTTCAAGAAGGAAACTGAGCACCGACCCGAGGTAATGATAGTATGATATTGTATAAACCCAAACCCGCAAGATTTAGTCGCGAAACAACGAGTCGACACCCTTAAACCGTTAAAGTCATGAGATCTGGGTGGAATCAGGTATAAACCGATCAAAAGATGAGCTTAGGGGTCACCCTAGCTCAGATCTGGATCGAACGGGACGAAAAACGGTGGAAAACAAGCGAGATCTCGCTTTTTGCGAGATCCCGGTTTTTCGGCGACTACGGCACCGGAAAGGCGGCGCCGGAAAGTGGTACAAGGTTAAGAGATGTCAGAGAATGTTCTGACATTCTCTGACCTAACCCTAATTCGTTAACGAAAGAATAATGAACTAGCCTTAATTCGTTAGCTAATTCGTTAAGGGAAGAATGATGAACTAGCCTTAATTCGTTAGCTAATTCGTTAAGGAAATAAGGACGAACTAGCTCATTGGTTAAGGCCATTCGTTAAAAGAGGGACGAATGATCCCCATTCGTTATAGGGTTAATTCATTGACCAGACAAGGAGAATGAGTTCAATTCATTTAAAAGATCAGTTCGTCATAGAGGTCAGTTCGTTATGCAGATCAGTTCGTTATAAGGGTTACTTCGCTACAGTAGTCAGTTCGTTATGAGGGCTCATTCATTAAGAATCCCCATTCGTTAAGGACTGAATAACGAACTAGATGTTTGGAAGAATGACAGAAAGGTCCCTGGACTTAAGATAAAATAGATTAATTACAAAGAAGCCCTCGAACTTTATGAGTTAGCCAATAAAATAATAATTAAGAATTCTAATGAAAAATATGTTAAGACAATTAATGGAAATAAAAATTTTCCAAGCTAACCCCAGCCAGGGACTCTGCCCCTAGGACCCTGCTAGGGGCTGCTACCCCTAGAACCCCGCTGCCCCCGGACCCCGTTCGTTGTGGGTTATATAAAGATAGAAATATGATATGAGTAGTAATAGTTAATTAATACATGTAATTATTACACAGTTAGCCGTGCACAGCACAAGAAAGGAATAACTATTAACGGTGAACGTAACCGCATTCAGGTGAGTTTTTAGCCCCACTTCCTTGTTATGTTTTCGGGGCTGTGTGCATACTCAATGTGAAGTGTGAATACACTTACCTTAAGTGGTAAGTGTATGATATAATGATTGATGTGATAGTGAGTATGAATGTTATGAACGAATGTTTGTCGGTGCGTGAACGATCTTCGGATATTGCACGTACTGCCAATGGGAATGATCTCTAAGTGGTTATTAGTGTGTGTAAATGTTATTATGTAACTTGGTTATTATGTAAATGATGTAATGATAGAAAGTGTGTTGAGGTAGAGTGTGATAGAAGTGGCAAGGGTCTAGTAAGGGTGTTAGTGTCATGACGATAGTACGTGGTAGGGTAAGCCTATACGTGCCTTCGTTATTAAAGTGGCATGACGTGAGTGCGTGGTAGGGTAAGCCTATACGTGCCTTCGTTATTAAGTGGCATAACGTAAGTGCGTCGGAAGGCAAGCCTCTATGTGCTTCCGTAAAACAAGTGGCTAAGACATAGGGGACAGTTAAGTGGTCAAGCGGTAAGGTGAACATGTTAGACAGCAGACTATGTGTCTTCGGATACGTATATAATGCATGTAATGGTTGTATGGTAAGTTGCTTGATTAACTAGAACTCAATCAGCGTAGATGACTTTTAGGAGGGTGGCACATGGCATGGATTGAATGGCTGGCATCTAATGATAAAAGAATGATGTTTTAACACGATGTTTTATGTTATGATTTAAAGACAAGTTTGTAATGTTTTGTAAAGAATGATTGAAGTTTTATATTCCGCGTAAAGTTATAATTAACTCTGATATTTAGAACTATGTTTATGAGTAAATCCAACGTCCAATGTAGGGCACCGGTAACGGGGTCTTACACATACTACCACGTGAATGTCAATTTAAGTAGACAAGTAGTTTGGTAAAGTAGAAAGATTAGGATTGACAACGATTTCTCAAATATCAATCTTAACAACTTCGGGTGATTGTAATTAACTCACACAACCTTGTGATTTAATTAGGTTATCGTTACACATTCCATTAAAATATGATTTCTTTAACTAGCATGATAACCTAAGCAATCGTGTTAACAATGTTATTTTAGAATGATCAAAACTAGAGAAATAGATCATAACTTATATCTCATCATTTCTAAGTACAATATAAGTATCCATGTTTTATCTTGAATAGGTTATCAAGGTGTTCTTTTTACCATTTCTAGTTTCCAAGAATATGATTGAACATGAATGATTTTTAGTCATCAACCTTGATGTATTGAGTTAAAGTGATAAAACATTTCTTCATCAAAGGATAATTGAAAAATAACCATGTACTTTACCAAACTAAATCATAAGTTCAACATAATCATCAAGTAAAATAAAGCTTGTTCATAGATTTTAGATGGTAAATGGAGTTTAGCTCATAATGAGCATACTTATGAACATTAAAAGAGATGAAGATAACAAACACATGATCAAACTAAAACAATCTAACCAAATGTTGGATGAATCTTACCTCTTCAAAGGTGATGGATGATGATTATGATGATGGATGATGGTAATCCTTCAAACTCTTCACAAGATCTTCAATATGAGTGTAATGTGAGTGTTTTTATAAGAGAAACACGTATGGAACTTTTCTTCAAGCACACTTGATCAATGCAACATGCTCCTCTACTTATAGGAAGTCTGGAGAGGTAAGCTCGGCCTCGTGCCTCAAGAGGAACGCCCCCGTGTCCACGTGTCCAGTCGCATTAAATGCTTTGTCAGATCTTACATTCTGACTCACCACGGGAGCATGCTTCCTGAGGCACGACCCCGTTCTTTTTGGTGATCTGTTAAATTTCATTTGTCTTTTCTTAAAGGTGACCACGGCCCCATGTTTCCTGGGGCACGATCCCGTGCCTGAGTGTCCAATATTTTGTCTTTTCTTGCGGATTTTTATCTTTTATTGCATAGAGAAGCATGAGGGCGTGTTCAGAGGTTTTCTTGGATTTTCTTTCATTTTTCTTTGGGTTTTTGCTTGTGTCTTTGTTTAAGGCTTGGGTTTACCTAAAATACATTTTAAAAAGATAAGTAGCTATTTGTGTTATATTATTTGATAGAAGTTGCAGTTTTTAGAGATTATTTGATGCTAAAAAGATGTATATTTTTATTTACATCAAACATCCCCACACTTGAACCTTGCTTGTCCTCAAGCAAGCTATTTATAAATATTCTCTAAAAAATGGCAAGTTCGAACCATCGCTTAACATCCCCAAAATTGTTCCAAGATAATGGGAACAAACTAACCAACTTTAAATCATAAGAATGTATGTAGCGATTATATAAAAAGATTATTTGTTTTTATGAGCTTCCATTTATGCAAAACGTCACGTTCTCACGATGTTCATTCACACTCGGTTTTATATCTGATCATACATGTGATGTATGTATGTGAACACTCTTAGTCAAGATGTAACCTGTGATAAATAAGCTTGTAACAAGTTCAAATCTCCACCTTTGTGAAGGGTTGCATAGATCATAAGGTAATCTCGGATGGTTTTGTTTAAGTAGGGATTGGTATTTGTCGGTTCAAGGGTTTAGGTTAATGAGGATGGTAAATACAACTTCTCCTAATTGTCGGGAGTCTTAAGATGTCTTTAATGGTTGGCTCTTTTCTCCCGATTGTTTGATTTTTTTTAGAGACCTGGTGACTCTTTTAAGTTCAGATCGTCAAGACCAGTTTTGTCGAGGATGTGGATCAGTTCTTCCTTAATCCTATTCTGAACATAACTCCCAACTCTAATGGATCGTTCGGCTTTGAGCCTAATAGCCCCCACCCTTATTAGTTCGGTATATTCATGTTAAGACTGAGTTTGACTTTTTCTACATCTTTCTACGTGGGACCAATTTCTGCATCCTAAGAATCGTTCATATCTTTTTGTTCTTCTTTTTATTGCGCTTTTGGAAACCCCACAAAATAGTGGCCTTTGTTCGTCTTGGCGCCACTTTTTCCTCACCTCATTGCTAAAGAGAAATATTCTCTCCCTAAGTTCTGGAGGCAACCTAGGTTTTGTGAAATGTATGCAGCAGAGAAAATTGAAATTGAAAGAATGCATTTCCAATTCTTTAGGGTCTGCCGGTAAAAGACCAGTGTTGTATTTTACCGGTGAGAGGGATAAAGTGGTAAGGTTTTTGGATAAGGTTTTTTTCTGGGTTTTGTGATTTGAAGAATGGTTTGAGGGAATGGTGACAGTATTACCTTTTTCTTTATACAACGCTTGGTGCAGTCTTGAAATGAATATTTGCGACAAGTTCTAAATCACACGAAACATATGACTCACTCAAAGCTTCCGAAAAAATATTTATATGGCATGAGGTTTATCTTACAATAACGGAGGAATTGGGTATAAACGTCATATTTTGCATAAAGTTCTTCTCAGTATTTCAACCATCTGATCCTAGTTGATGATGGAACCAGAAGAAGAGATTCTATCCATTCTAGGGCTTGACCCCTTAGAGAGAAAGGAAAGAGTTTGAGTTTGATCTAATCTTCTAAACAGTTTTGAATTTTAAAGGTTCCGCAGATTCGTAGGAATCGAGATATATGGAAAGAGGGTATTCGTCGAGGAGACCATGAAATTGAACTGAATTTTCCACTATATGAATGGTGCTTGATTTGATTTGGAAATGTTCGATGATATCGGATGGAGCCACTCCATTGACGTAGCCTTCGAGAGTTGGCTTGGCATATTGGCTCATGTTTGGTTCATTGTTTTGTGCTTCCATCATTTCTTCGGTTTGATTTCCTCCTGATGTCGTGGCGTCTACTGACTCCTCTTTGATTGTTTAAGCGGTTTTTATAGTCCGTTTACGTGCTCGTCGACGAAAAAGTCATCCCGGTTCAGAAATTGGAGAAACAAGCTCGGGTTCGAATGTAAAGGACATACATGGGACTAAACTATTAAACTACAGGTCAGTTAAAGTTAAGCTAAAAGTTAGGCTAAGCTATTTTAAAAACTACAGTAAGGTATAAGTTAATTAAGCTCAAGTAAAGGTATTTTAAAAAAATATCTATTCTAATAGTTAGTAAAAAGGAAATAAAATAAAAGTTAAAAATGTATACATTTATAAACAATGATTAAATTAAACTTGGATTGTTCTTATATACGTACCGTGTCCCCGGCAAAGGCGCCAAAAACTTGATGCGTGCGCACACTTATAATATTATGGATGGGGTTTTAGCTTTTGCACAAGATCGTGTTTTAAATTTATAAAAGTGATTTCTAGTAAGACTAAAGACACACAAAATAGGCAAGTGTACCTATCGTATATGTAGAATAGTATTGGTAAGAACCAAGTATCGATCCATGGACACAAATGTTTCCAATAAAGAATCTTCGTTTTAGTTTAATCAGAGAGTTTTAATCATTTTGGGGTTGATTTTTAAACTTTTTATAAAATAGAAATACTTATATATAATATATAGGTGACAAGAAGAGAAATTCTAAATAAGTAATTCAATTATATGAAGGGTACCATTTAAGATCAAGAATTCACTCCATTCTTTCTTGATGATTATTAAGTAAACATGTGATAAACTTGCCTTAATAATATATGATAGAATAGTCCCTCATTTCTAAGTGAATATATTCTATGACATAAAAGAAAGTAGTATGCGTATTTTCAAGTCCATACTTTGCTTAATATCATACTACCACGAGAATGTCAATTTAAGTAGACAAGTAGTTTGGTTATAAAGTAGAAAGATTAGGATTGACTTCTATTTCTCAAATACCAATCCTAACAACTTCGGGTGATTGTAGTTAACTCACACAACCTCCCCTTGGCTGATTTAATTAGGTTATAGTTACACATTCCATTAACATATGATTTCTTTAACTAGCATGATAACGTAAGCAATCGTGTTAACAATGTTATTTTAAAATGATCAAAACTAGAGAAATAGATCATAACTTATATCTAATCATTTCTAAGTACAATATAAGTATCCATGTTTTATCTTGAATAGGTTATCAAGGTGTTCTTTTTACCATTTCTAGTTTCCAAGAACATGATTGAACATGAATGATTTTTAGTCATCAACCTTGATGTATTGAGTTAAAGTGATAAAACATTTCTTCATCAAAGGATAATTGAAAAATAACCATGTACTTTACCAAACTAAATCATATGTTCAACATAATCATCAAGTAAAATAAAGCTTGTTCATAGATTTTAGATGGTAAATGGAGTTTAGCTTATAATGAGCATACTTATGAACATTAAAAGAGATGAAGATAACAAACACATGATCAAACTAGAACAATCTAACCAAATGTTGGATGAATCTTACCTCTTCAAAGGTGATGGATGATTATTATGATGATGATGGATGATGGTAACCTCCAAGCCTTCAAACTCTTCACAAGATCTTCAATATGAGTGTTTTTATAAGAGAAACCCGTATGGAACATTTCTTCAAGCACAGTTGATCAATGCAACATGCTCCTCTATTTATAGGCAGTCTGGAAAGGTAAGCCCGGCCCCGTGCCTCAAGAGGCACGCCCCCGTGTCCACGTGTCCAGTCGATTAAATGCTTTGTCAGATTGTACATGCTGACTCACCACGGGGGCGTTTTTCCTGAGGCACGGCCCCGTGCTTTTGGTGATTTGTTAAATTTCTTTTATCTTTTCTTAAAGGTGACCACGGCCCCATGCTTCTTGAGGCAATTCCCCGTGCCTGAGTGTTCAGTATTTTGTCTTTTCTTGCAGATATTTGCTTTTCTTGCATAGAGAAGCATGAGGGCGTGTCCAGGGGAGCATGGGGGCGTGTTAAGAGGTTTTCTTGGGTTTTCTTTCACTTTTCTTTGGCTTTTTGCTTGTTTCTTTATTTAAGGCTTGGGTTTACCTAAAAATACATTTTAATAAGATAAGTAGCTATTTGTGTTATATTATTTTATAGAAGTTGCAGTTTTTAGAGATTATTTGATGCTAAAAAGATGTATATTTTTATATACATCAATATCGAATCCTTTAAATTGTTGTTTTGATGACCGGGGTCATTAGCTGGGTCGAATTCTGGGTCAGTAGTGGGTTGGGTATGCCGGATCGTATCAATGCCCTCTCCTTGAGACACGACCTTGTCCTCAAGGTCGGCGATTGTAACCCCGGATAAAACGGTGTTAGAGGTCGGGTGAAGTTATTTCAAAGTGACGTTCTTATCCTTGTGACGGGATGGAATGGAGAAGTCAGCGGTAACCGGTCTTAAGGAACGCAGCCAATCAAAACCCAAGATGAGTTCGTATCCTTAGAAAGCTAACAAGATTAATGGAACCTGAAATAAAGTGCTCTCCAAAGTCACAGGAACAACGGGACAAAATCCTAAACACTAAATGGGTTCACCGTTTCCAACGAGAACCGGAAAAGGTGAAGTGTGCTGGATAGCTAAATGCAATAACGAGGAAACATGAGGCTGAATGAGGTTGTGAGTGCTACCTGAGTCGACCAGAATGCTAACCGGGTGATTGTGGATAAATCCA